>NC_050448.1:84970279-85322154 GCF_903995425.1 Onychomys torridus | reverse complement strand
CTTAGCTATAAATATAGAAAGTATGTATTTCTATTGTTTTTAAAATTCATTCATGATTTGCCAAAATACATTTTAAAATAAATGTTTTACTGTTTTATTCTTCTTTTTTATGTTATCCCTCTATGTTATAATATCATAACTGAGGACAAACATTGCATCAGTTTTCTCACAAATGTTGTAGTTTATCAGTCTTACTGGTGTCTTTCCAAGTTAATGATCAAGTAAAAGCCAGCGATAAAAACACCATGCCAACTATGGCTGTTGAAAGAATAATATCCCCATGTTATCTGTGAGCAGCATATCTCTGCAGCATGGAATTTGATAACCCTTTATTTACATCAGTTCCTTTGGCTATACTTCATATAAACAATATCCACATGACCATAACATTTCAAAATGCAACTGTAGCGAAGCATTCTATGTTAAACCATTGCATTTTTGAGAAAAGAGAAACTGTCGCTGGCAGAGCGTGCTATTTACGGTTGCTGTGGAAGTCCCCCTTGCTCCCTTTCACTTTGGTAGGGCATTGACTGCAGTTGTTTATGGAACACCCAGTTGATCCTAAACTACGGACGTTCAGAGAAAGAGGGTTTTGGTTGTTTTTTGTTTTGTTTTGTTTTGATGTTTGAGTTGAGACAGCTGTTTCTTGGAGCTGCTACAACAAACTACCAGAAACTGGGTGATTTAAAACAGAAATTTAAGAGTTCAAGAGGCCAGGAGATCAAAATCAAGGAGGTCAGAATCAGTCCCTGCTGGAGCCTCCGAGGGAGAATGCACCCTAGACTTTTTCCTGGTTTCTCATGGCTGCCATAAGCCCCTGCTTTCCTTGGCTCATAGCCACATGGTTCTAATCTTTGCTTCATCACACATGGCAGTCACTCTGTGTGTCTCTCTGTCTTCCCATGACCAAGATCTCGTCATTGGATTCAAGGCTCACTCTAACCCATTTTCACCCCATCCTAACTAAGAACGCCTTCAAAGACTCCTATTTTCACTAACTTTAAATCCTGAGGTTTCAGGTAGACAGGAATATTGAGGAAACTCATTATTTAACCCAGTACAAGAAGTAAGGCTATAATAAAAGGGAAGACTAATGCTTCCCTTGATGGAGATAACAGGAATAACTGAGTATTTTATATTCAGAATAAATGCATCCAAACATAAACTCAAATGAGTGTTTTTTAATTTATGTGTTCATATATTTATTTATTGAGACAGGGTCTTCACTGTGTATCCCTGGTGACCTGAAACTCACTGTGTAGACCAGGCTGGTCCTAAGTTCATAGAGATCTGCCTGGCTCTGCCTTCCAACTGGCGGAATGAAAGTCAAATGCTACCACTCTCTCAGATTCTACTTATTTTATGCTCATATTACTTGTTGCCTGTTCTGGGGAGGTTTTCAATTATCTTACAAAATAATTAATATGCGTCATGCACAATATAAAATGAATGCTATTCATTGTCAAAAATAGTATGTATTTCTTTGCTGGGTGGTGTGGCACATGCCTTTAATCCCAGCACTCGGGAGGCAGAGCCAGGCAGATCTCTGTGAGTTCGAGGCCAGCCTGGGCTACAGAGTGAATTCCAGGACAGGCACCAAAGCCACACAGAGAAACCCTGCCTCAAAATTTAAAAAAAAAAAAAAAATTAAATTGGAAAAAAAGTGTTGTTGTTTGGTTGGTTTTTTTTTTTTTTTTATTAAGTCTGGAGGATTAGTAGTAATTCAGTAAGAAAGGAAGATACAACAAAAATCCTTGCTATAAGTAAAGTCCAAAATGTTCTATGTATAAAAATTCACCTTCACCTTATTGAAAGGGTGACAGAGAACATCTCAGTAGTCTACCAGATAATGTGTGTTTTTCAAGCTATGGGGGAAAAAAAAAGACCAAGTGTTAAAATCTATGTCATACACTGAATTGAAAATAACCCTAAATAGCCACAAAATAATCGTTTCCTGACTCTTCACCTGTAGATGACACCACTAGCCAGTCCTCACTTAAGAATTTTATCCAAATGAAGTTCCGGAGCCAAGTTCCAATCTAACTGTGATTCATATTACCTTAGAAACATTTTCACAATTTTTAGATAGAATAGTCAAGACATGAAAATACAGATGATAGAGGAAAATAGGGTCATGAGTTACTCAATGAAAGCAAAACATTCTGAAAAATGCACCATTGAGCATCAGTGTCATATAGACATCAAGTGTTCTCACAAAAACCTAGATGCTGTGGTCCACTGCACATCTAGGCTCTGTCATTTAGCCACAGTTAGTGAATGAGCTCTGTTGTTAACCAAAACATCATGCCACACATGATTCTGTAATCAGTTGTCTTATCATAAAAAGGAAGCAATGCATCATTTCCTTAAGTGAGCAAAGTTTTTTTATAGCAATAATTGTTTTAAAACATATCACTGAGTGATGAAGATTGTACATAGTATCTTTTTTAAACTCCTAAAATAATCACAACAACAGGGAGCTGTTTGCCAACTGTTATGTTAAAATAAAGACCAGAATGCCTAAACACAACTCAGTTGAGGCGTTTTCAGGAACTGGAGAGAACTAACCCAATAGTCCAACTTATTCACAACAATAAATGTTTTTAGGTAGCTGAGCTGTCTGTGGCCAGTGCACCCCTGATATCCTGGCTACTGGGGTTGCCGAGGCAAGAAGAGAGGGAAAGGGGGAAAGGGATAAATGAAGAAGAACCAAAGAGAAATTGAACATCCTGAATGAAAACTTGGAAGTACTGAGAACCGATGTCCCAAGCATATTTCTCTCTGTTATTGCATTCTGGAGTCCTAAAACTCTCCCCCCCACCACCATCAACCACCAATATTCTAATTCTAAAGTGCAGGCAACCCAGAGTAAGTCTCTGTGCAAGCAGAGGCTAGATGTCCACCGAGAATTTGTGTTCCTCATTCCTTAGTGTTGATGCTCCAAAAGGTGACGACCAGGTCAGGACCTTCATTCTCTGGTCCCAGTTACATGTAGCATCTAACTACATGGAATGTGAGTAGACGTGACGTGTGACATTTACAGGTCAAAGTTTTCAAGAAAGCAGGGGGAGGGGGGCAGGAAAGTAACTGTGATAGAACACATGCTTAGCATGTGAGGCATTAGGTTCGATCCCCAGTCTAAAAAAAAAGAGGGAGGAAGGAAGAAAGGGAGGGAGGGAGGAAGGAAGGAAGGAAGGAAGGAAGGAAGGAAGGAAGGAAGGAAGGGAGGAAGAATATTTTTCACACCATGGTTTGCTTTTTGACCATCCAGAAGTAGAAGGCACCAAGGCCCAAGGAGGTACTAGGACTCCCCATGGGAGAAACCCAGGTCTCAGAATGTCAGAACCACCTGCCAAGCAGGAACACTCACATTAGATTATGATATGGATGAGAAACAAATGCATGTGTTTTAAAGCCATTGAAACTTGGAGGGTTATTTGGGTAATTAGCATTACCATGATCACCCTTCCCACGTACACAGTTCCTAGGGACAGTTTTCCTACTACCCACGAGAAAACAGACTTACAAACACAATAGTCAGAAACTCCTAAAAGCTATCTAGATCAGTCCTATTCTTTAACATGATCCACAATGAGATCTCAGGAAAGAAAGAAAGCAAAAGAGAGATTAAGGTAAAGAGTACTGATCCAGAGACAACCCAAGTCATCCATGGAATCAGGGGAAAAAATGAAGCTGGGCACACACCTTTAATCTCAGCACTCAGGAGGCAGAAGCAGGCTGATCTTTATTAGTTTAGGGCCAGCCTGGTCGACATAGTGAGACCCTCTCTCAAAAATAAATGAATAAATATAAAAATAAGCATTGAAAGCTCTTAACTTGTGCTCATAGAGAAAGTTGTCAAGATATTTCTGCCCCTAAAACTAGAATGAGATTACCCCTACCTCTTAGCCTGACCTCCCCATGCACTAAAACAAAAGAAGAATCCTTAGAGGGGCTGGAGAGACGGCTCTGTAGTAAAAAGCAATAGCTGCTCTCCCAGAGGACTCAGGCTTGATTCCCCACACCCACATCCCAGCCCACAACCAGCTAGAACTCCAGTCCCAGGAGTGTGGGGTGGAGGGTGGAGGGTGCAACATCCCCTTCAGGCTCTCCAGGCACCATATTCATTCACACAGTGCACTAACATACATGCAAGCAAACACAGAGAGAGACAGAGAGACAGAGAGAGAGAGACAGAGAGAGAGAGAGAGAGAGAGAGAGAGAGAGAGAGAGAGAGAGAGGGAGATCAACAGATAAAACCCCAGAGATTTTAAAAAGCGTAAGCAGGTAAGGTGTGGTATCCAGTAGAATAGAAAAGAGAAAAGACAGCAGAATGAAACAGCTTGGGCTGGGTCTTTAAATTTTGTATTACTATTATCTATTCATTTTTAGGGTGAGTGTCGTGGCGCCCTTACGAAGGTCAGAAGACAATTTGCAGGAATTGGGTCTCCTGCGGACTGAACTCCGGTCATCTGGCTAGGTGCTGTGCGCCTTTGCTGTGCCCCCAGCCCATGACTAGCTTATAAAAAGTATAGACAAATGATAGGCAGGTGACAGATACAAAGACAGACAGACAGTCTCTGGAGTTACAAAATGGTGTGTTTACCATTAAGGTAAACGGACCAGTACTGCAATGCTAATTAACCAAATAAAGCCTCCAAGTTTCAACGGCTTTAAAATGCATGCGTTTGGTTCTCATCTGTATCATAGTCTAGTGTGAGTGTTCCTGCTTGGCAGGTGGTTTGCCATTCATGATAGTGAATAATGCCACTCATGCTAAGAGTAATGAGCGACAAGCAAAACAAATGACAGCATGTTGCATGTCCTGTGGGATTTTTATGAAGCAGGGCTTTGCTGGCTGGCCTCGTCCCTGTTACATTGTGAGTCACTTTCTCTCCCTACATAAATGTTCACTTTCTACTTCATTTTGCACTTTCTCCCAACGTTCTTTCAGTGGTGCTGAGAATCAAACCAAGGCTCATACGTACTCTGTAAACAAGTTAGCTCTGAACTATACCCCGACCCTCGTGAAATTTTAGAACGCCAGATATGGAAAACATTTTTGGTTTTGGTTTGGTTTGGTTTGGTTTGGTTTGGTTTGGTTTAGTTTAGTCGTTTGGTTTGGTTGTTTTGTTTGGTTTGGTTTTGGGGCAGTTTCACATAGCCCAGACTGGCCTTTAGGTCTGGTCCTCTTTCTCAGCTTCCCAAGGGCTGGGATTGCAGCCTGTCATTCGCACACCAGAGAGGAGCTGCATCATTAATTCTTACTATTGCAGTAAGAACATGTAACATCATAGCCATCTCTTTAACCAAACATCCAGTTTGTAGTACAGTACTGCTGGCTGCAAGCACATGTTTTCGTATCTAGAGCTTAATCAACTCGGATAACTGAAACTCTACACCCAGAGAACAGCATCTCCCATCGCCTCCTCCCCAATCCTAGAAACTACCCTTCCACTTTCTGCTTCTATGGGTCTGACTGTTTGGATGCTTCATGAAAGTGGAATCACACAGGCTGTCATCGTGTGGCAAGTTTATTTCACTCAGCACAGTGCCATTCATATTGTCACAAGTGACACCATTTCCTTCGTATGGCTTAGATAACATTCTATCTTATGTATACATTTTCTTGATCTGCCATCGTCAACTCCATATCTGGATTCTTATGCACAACGCTGCAATGCACACAGGGAGTTTTTCCAAGGCTTCTGGGGAGGAAGTTTTTTATAAGGAACAATAAAAACTAGTATCTCACTGCAAACCCTGGACTAGAACAGAACAGAGCAGGGCCTTCTCAGTTCTCTAGAGGAAAGAGATTTGTTATGCTGGGTGTGGAGGTGCCTGCCTTTAATCCCAGCACACAGGAGGTGGAGACAGGTGGATTTCTTGAGTCAGAAGACAGCCAGATCTACATAGTAAGTTCCAGGCCAGTTAGGGATACATAGTGAGACTCTGTCTTTAAAGGAAGTAAACACAACTCTTTGAATGTAGAATTCTGTATTCTGTCAAACTATATATCAATGTGAAGGCACGCTCAAGACATTTTCAGATTTACACCTACTCTGAAATTTCCTCTCCCAACTGCTTTTTCTGTTGAAATATTTGGAAATAATCCAGAGACATGAGGTACAAACAGACAAAGAGGGAAATGAAGAATGTTAAGAAGAAGTGAGGTGAGCCAGGAGTTTCCTCCAGAGCAGTCCCAAGTACAAATCAATAGTAATAGTGAATCCCAATATGATGCCTTCAAGAAGGAAACTAAAATACAGTCTGGAAAAAAGATCAAATGGCCGTGGAAATGAATGATACCAGCGACATGGTGAAGAGAACATGTGTTTCCTTTGAAGACAAAGAGAAGACAAATTGAAATTCCAGGACAGACAAAGAACAAAAACTGTATTTGAAAGTCATGTTACAAATTACAAACCAGTTCAAATGTGTCACCATTTTAAGCAGATTTCCAAAATTATGAAAGATGGGCTTATTTAGTTTGGAAAGAAAAACAGTTTCTCTATGACTCCCTAAAAAAAGGAAATGTGATTTTTTGGGGGTTTTTTTGTTTTGTTTTTTTGGTTTTGGTTTTTCGAGACAGGGTTTCTCTGTGTAGCTTTGCACCTTTCCTGGAACTCGCTTTGGAAATGTGATTTTTTGCACATAGTGTGTCTAGGCAGTAAATAAAAATTAGTCACAATAATATAAACTAGGGGAAGATGTCTTCCAAGTTCTCTCTACCTCACACAAAAATATCCAACATCCCAACGTTCCACACCCCCATGGCTAACGCATTAGTCCCGGGTATTTTCAGTTTTCTTGTACCGTGACAAAATGCCGGCTGCAGACAGCCTAAGCAAGGAGGGGTGTGCGGCACGGTTTGGCCGGGCCGAGTGTGGGGAGCAGTGGGTCACATGGAGAAGGCATGGAGCGACTCCAACCAGTGACAGAAGCTTGATACTTCTGTCCACAAGGAAGTAGCCAAGGACACCACTGTCCCAAGAGCCTGCCTTCAGGACCTGGCTTCCTCCTGCTAGGTCCTCCTTCCTAAAGGCTGACAGCATCACAGAACAGTGCCACCAGCTGAGGATCAGAATACAGACACATGGACCAGTTCGGATTCAGACCATAACACATGTCTATTTTAAAAGCAGACAAAATGACATTAAATCTTTGGGTTTTTGCTTAGTGATAGCTATCTGTATGGGCTTCACAATGTCCCTATTAGCCAAAATTAGTCACTGTGTGAGCTCCAGGGCAGTCTCTGCTACTACATGTCAGCTCCTGGAGAATTCACCCAGTATTTTACCACGTGATCTTATTTTCGCCCCTCTGCATCGTGTGGGTTGGCTTGGCCCCTTTATGAGATTGCCAAAAGCAAGAGCAACACACAAAAGCAAAGATCTGTCAGTAAGCAGAAAGAGATTCGCTCCTCTCACCGAAAACAGCGCTTGCCTCGGAAGCAAGGCCCCAGCACTGGTGGACAGTGTAGCCAGATGTCAGGGTCCCGGGGAGCACCTGCTTCTGCCCTTCTCATGGAGCCCTGTGGGACTCTGCTTCTTTCCAATTGCTGTCAAAAAACGAATGGGAAGACAGCTCGGGCAATGACAGCATGTGAGAACTACAAAGAGGTCTTTGTGATGGTTTCCTAGTCTTTACAAAACTCAAGGGCTGAGCCATTTATTCACCAGCCAACCCTGGCATCTGATACAAATGCCTTCGCAGACCCTAGAAAGCCAGGCGGAGTAATATAGACAGCCCCTGTCAAGATGCACAGGAGAAATTCGGGTTCTCCACACTTGTTTTTATCCCCAGAGGACAAGGGCAAAAGGGGGAGCTGATGCCAAGGAGCAAAAGCTTCTTGTGTCCCCCAGCACATCTTTAGGATGCGGATAAGGCTGTCACCTAGCAACAAAGGTCTACATAGCCACGTTACAAAGGTAAATGACAAGTCATACAAGGTGTTTTTTCAAAGGACTGAAATCATTATTTGTAAAGTGTTAGATTTTGAAAGATGGCCTGAAGATTATATAACAGACCCCGAGTTATAGATGTACGTATGTTGTTTATTATACTTATTAACTAACAAATTTGGGAGACTGCTTTGCAGGACTGGGGCATAGCTTGGTAGATCACTAGCATGCACAAGGCTCTGGGTTCAATCCCCAGCACCTGAACAAACAAGGAAGATGAGGATAAAAGAAAGGAGAAGACATCTATTACAGGAATAGAATTTTTAACAGACTTTTATTTAGTGTGTGTGTGTGTGTGTGTGTGTGTGTGTGTGTGTGTGTGAGAATGCCATGTGTGTGGGGTGTACCATGGAGGCCAGAAGAAGGCACTAGGGCACCAGATCCCCTGGAGCTGGCATTGCTGGTGGTTGTGAGCCACCTGACGTGAGTGACAGGAAGCACACACAGGTCCTCTGCAAGATCAGCCGGTATTCTTACGAGCTGAGCCAGCTCTCCAGCCCCAATTTGAGAATAATGTCATACCATTGTTTTTTTTAACAGTGGTCGGTCCCCAAGGACTGGCATTCTTGATTCTTAAAAGAAAAACCTGGATATCATATATAAACATAAGTTTATAAACTTAAACCTGACTCTCAATTTTCTAAAATAGTGAAACAACATGCAGAAAGATCACTTCTCTTACATTTTTTAAATGTCAGAACTCTGTCCCTCTGACCCTCAACTCCTCCAGTGCTGTGGAAGCAAGGCCTTTCTGAAGCATCTGTAACTGGGAGTTTCTGTGAGGCCAGCATACAGCTCGCTCCCTTCCTCCTCAGTCTCAATCCCATCCATCCTGGAGGCCAAGCACCCAGGAGTGATTCTCATCCTCCTCTCCCACACTTTCCCTTCCACTTCCTGCTGAACAGGACTCAAAACTACATCCTGAGCTTTCCACATTCCGTGGTTAAAGGCAGTCCACATCCATCTTATCTCACATTTAATCTGGTACAGTAGTCACTTTTTAAACAAAAATAATAATGGAAACCTCATAATTCTGAGTGTGGATCAGGCATTCTTTAAGCCCTTTGCACATTTTGCTGCATTCTATCCTCTTAACAATTCCATAAGAGACTCTAGTACATTCCCACTTCAAGCTGATGAAACCAACTTGCCCAAAGTCACACAGTGAGCTTTTTGGCTAGTCACAATTGTAAACTTGATTGAATTAAGAAGCATCCGGGATATTGGTAAAGAACACTTCTGGGTGTGTCTGTGAGGGTGTTTTCTGCAAGGATTATACTAAAAGGGACCTGAATGTGTAAGAACCATTCAGTGCTTTGCAGGCCATTCTCTCGGGGTCTGCTTTTTGGTGGTCATAGAGTGAGCAGCTTAGCCCTTGCATCCCCTGTAGTGCCATAATGTTAATCACAGCCCAGGAACAATGGAGCCAGCAGACGGTAGACTGAAACCTCTGACCCATGAGACAAAAGGAATCTTTCACGTTTGCAGCAGGTATTTTATCAAAGCAACAGGAGTGACTAATTAACCTAGGACGTGGAGGAGTCAGTGACCAGCCCCTTAGTCTTCTAAACTGATTTCCACACTGCAGCCCGGGAGGTTGCTTAAAATAAATAACTCCTATATATACACGGGAGCAGAAGTTCTTGGAAGACAGAGAAAACAGCTTTGCTCTTCCTAGCCTGTTCAAGTCAGCACTACAGACGTATTCTTTCCCAGCAGCTAGGGCATGTCCTTTGCTCCCCGCCCCCACCCACTTCGTCAAATAGTATCATTTCAATAGTGAAAATGCCCAGTGTGGCATGTTGGTCAAAACTCTGAACTTCCTTTTCAGCGACTGCTTCCTCTCCAGTATCCTCCCAAACTTGCTTGGACTGGTGGCTTTTGTGGTGGGAGCCCTCTCCTCCCTTCTGGCTCTCTTCCACTTCATTCTCTCCGCTGACCTTTGGCCAGCGTGGGGTGGAAGGAAAGATAAGGGCCAGGAGTGCCTCCTGTAACAGGCACAGCTGTCTACAGCTTTGACACACTCTGGCCACAGAAGGGGCAGTGGAATCACGTTCTTGGGGTAACTTATTTCTGAGACAGATAAAGCGATGGAACACGTGACAAAACATAGATTAATAGAAATAGGTTAATTTAAGATATAAGAGCTAGCTAGCAAGAGGCCTAACATAGGCCATACAGTTTGTAAATAATATTTTTTAAAAGATTTATTTATTATATATACAGTATTCTGCCTGCATGTGTCCCTGCAGGCCAGAAGAGGGCGCTAGATCTCATTACAAGTGGTTGTGAGCCACCATGTGGTTGCTGGGAATTGAACTCAAGACCTCTCTGGAAGAGCAGTCAGTGGTGCCCTTAGTTGGTGCCATTTCTCCAGTCCCAGTTTGTAAATAATATTAAGCCTCCAAGTAATTATTTGATAAGTGGCTGCAGGACCATGGGGAGCCGGGCGGGACTGGAGAAAACTTTCAATTACATGAAACCTTAATTACAGTTTTGAACATAATTTAGGAAACTCTGGAGTTCCTGTTACTTATTGACTGGGTAACATTGGTAGAGTTGCCTCATCTGCCTCAGTTTATTCATCTGGAAAATGGAAGACCTAGTGACTAAATCATTGAATATGATGTCTAAATCAATGAGTCCATAAAGTGCTTAGGCCAGAGCCATGTCTGATACACACGGTTTGATAGCCACTTGCTAATATTGCTGTCATTCCAGAACTTTCCAGAGTTTAAACTGACTAGGTGGAGGGAAGAAGTTTTCCTGCCTTGTAGAGGAAATTTTAAAACCATAGCTAATCAGACCCTACATAGGCAGGCAAAAAGGCTCACAAACAGTCCACGTTTACAATGTTCTAGAGCTCACAACTACTCACCCCCCTTGCTACAGCCACTTACCTGGAGGCAGGTACGTTGTTCTGACCCGTGCTTGTCACACTAATACAAGGCAAGCAAATATGGCCTGAAAAGAGGCTCTACAAAGGAAGCATGGCTAAGACATGCTAAAGACGTCACTAAAAAAAAACTTAGAGTTAAAACAAAACACCGCATACTTTTGACAAAACTCGTTTCCAAATCTATTATTTACCTGTGCTTCTTTTTCCAGATATGTGAAATTGTTTTCCTTTTTTATTATCCATATGGCTGTTCTGGCGATTTTGCATCAAGTCTTAGCCATCACTTTTCTGCTACTTTCTCTTTTGAGAAAACCAGCTTGCCAAGCATTCAGACTCAGCTTTTCTCAGCCCTTTGAAACATGCCAAAGAAAGGAAATGATACTATGTATCTCAACATACCCAAAGTCTGGGTCCCCCTCCCCCTAAGTTAACCTAATAGTCCCCAACTAGCTGTTTATTAAGACAGCCTTTAAGGTTTGAAGGAGAATTAAAAATGAGGACAGTTAGAGACTGGAGAGGCCGCTCGGTGGTTGGGAGCACTGGTTGCTCTTCAAGGATTCAACCCTCAGCACCCACATGGCGACTCACAACCAACTCAACTTCAGTGCCAGGGAATCTGATACCCTCCTCTGGCCTCTGCGGCCACTGCATACACATGGTACAAAAACACATGCAGGCACAACAGCCATACTCACATAATAACTAATTAACATTAAAATAATAGCAAAATCAGGAAAGTGAATGATGACTTTATAAATACCCTTCTAGATGGAGTCACAGCATATCCCCGCTGTAAATTCAGACTGAAAATGCAAAACTGTAAGAAGCAGGACATAAAGTATTGCTTGGGACATTTTGTGTTATAAGTGCACTCCCTTGTAATAACAAGTTTTCCTCATTCACCTAGGTAGTCCCAGAGTAAAACTAGTCATTTTTACAAACTACTGTTTGAAAACCTATTTAAAAAAAAAAAAAAAAAAACTGTTGTTTTACATTTGTTTAGCTTCATTCTGAAACCAATACTTCTTAGAAATAATTCCAACTGGGAAGTTATATTTCACTTCATGACAGCAATTGTCTCTGAGCTAGCGATCTTAAATGTATTAACAATATCAGATTAATCTAAAAAGTCCTTCATTTTAAAGTTCAAAGAGCTTCTGAGCCTTCTGTCCTTCCTGGGGTGAGGACTTCTTTGTAGGTATAAATAGGGATCTTTTGTGCTATTTTGAGAATCTCCTTGGTTAGAGAGTTAGAATGAGGTATGAAAATCTATATGCCTCCAACACCGTCTAATGAGGAAGGTCAAGTTAAGGTTGCAGGAAGCATTTTCTCCAGTTCATCAATATGAGAACATAAATATGTTTAAGTAATAAGGGAAACAACTTTAAATACAAGTGACCAAGTCATTCATTATTATTAAAGTGCAAAGATCCAAGATGATGTCCTCATTGCACTTCTACACACACACACACACACACACACACACACACACACACACACACATACACACTTCTGGAATGTAAATATTCCTTGTAAGAATATATTTTGTCTGTCTAAGTCTGTTTCTCCCTCTGTATTTGGAAGTGTCAGCACACTCTATCAAGAAGATTTGGGTTATTGAGTCAATCTTTACTTTCTCTTATTCCATACTTTTATACACACTGGGCTTCTCAGTCCTGTTGGTTATAGCTTTACAATAACCTTTCATGAGCCTGCTCCTCTCCATGAGTCTCTTGTAGTTTCTAATGCAGGATTGCCTACTAATGCAGAAGGATTGCCTGGGATAACTGGCTTTATAATGGGTCCCTACACTTGACTTTTCCCCATCCCAGAATAAATTGAATACTGTCGAAACTGGCCTCAAATTCACTATGTAGCTGAGGATGACCTTCAATTTCTCATCCTCTTGCCTCCAGCTCCCAAATTCTGGGATTATAAACAGACACCTATCAAATAGAACCAGGCTTCTGGCATGCTAAGCTAGTGCTGCTCTCCAGTCTCAGACTAATTTCCTCAGTGAACATCTATGTTTGTTCACTTCTTTGTCCAAATGCTTTCAAACTTACAAATAAAGTCTAGACTTCCCAAGCCTCAGTCATCTTTCCCTCTGGGTTCACAGATCATCTTTCTTGTGTTTTAACTTGAATTCTCTCTAACTTCATCTTTTTCCGGTCTCAGAAATGGCCTTGTTTCCTTCCTCGCCTTTGTAGTTCTCACACTTCCTTCAAGACTCGAGGCCTAACTCCACATCCTCCACGAAGTCTTCTGGAACTGTTTGTCTGGAGTGTCTGCTTCCTCCTGTGAGGTCCTCTGCAGAGTCGCCTGTAAACGGCTCCCTCCCTTTCCCTACACTCAATCCTGCCCTTGGTTAGTTTCAACGCTCTAAAGGATTTCATAGTAATATTCTGGTCAACTAAACAAGAATAATTGAAGAGATAGAAATGTATATACCTAACAGATCCATCTTTTGTGAAAGAATATATAATCTAACGTAGAAAACCACTGTACTTGATACATGAGACACTACTAGCAGGGAAGAGAAAAGCACATTGAAAACAGTAAATATTTATGTCCAAGCACCACTATAAAAGAGACTTTTCTGAGAAACATCTCCTCAAAACATTTTCCTAATGAATATACTCTGTTACAAAGTTTATGAGTAGGTTTTTTTAATGGCGCGCGCGCGCGCGCGTGTGTGTGTGTGTGTGTGTGTGTGTGTGTGTGTGTGTGTGTGTGTGTATGACTGTCAGCATACATGTGGGTGGAAGGTACCCAGGGATGCCAGGAAAGGGCATCAGATCCTTTGAAGCTGTAGTTACAGATGTTTATGAGTCACCTGCTGTGGTTGCTGGGACCTGAACTCTGGTCTTCTGACAGAGCAGTAAACAGTCTTAACCATTGAGCCACCTCCCCAGCCCCTTGTCAATGGTTTCTAATGGACAAACAAGCAAACTCTTCCATTTCTATTTCTGTATTGTTAGTACAAGAAAGTGCTGCTGAATGGGCTCTCAGCAGTTCAAATATGAAATACTGTCATCTCTTAATATTCCCCAAATGAATTTATCACCTCACAAGTCATTTCCTGATGAACAAATTCTGTATTTCACTATGGAACTCTGAGATCATCTTTTAGACATTTGGATTCATTTTTGTGTGTGTTTACCTAGCAAAGTACCTGCTACATAAGAAAATAAAAATATATTGAATGAATGAATCACCCAACCAGCCATCAAACAGTCACAAAATGAGAGTGTTCACAGTGTTGGCTAGATAGTATTACTTCTGGGTGATCGAGCTGATAAAAAGCTGGACAGAAAATAGGCACTCAGCATAGATTAGTTGAGTTCGGTGATTGTAATTTTAGCACGTAGATAACATGTGCCTCTGGTTGATACTCTCTTCTTTGAGTACATGGTGGCTTTTGCATGTAATTAGCAAGAACTTATTTAGTCTTCCTCAATGCTAACTCCTTGAGGACAAAGACATCATAGTGATACAGCTTTCCTCTCTTGATCTCATGTGATGCTTAGAAGACACTCAGATGTTTGCTGAGTGAGTCTAGGCCTCTGCTCTCCCGTACGGTAGTCATGAGCTACATGAAGCTATTGGAACAAATTGAAATTAAGTAAAATTTAAATGCGGTTTACTAGCCACATTAGCCACGTTTCAAGTGACTAGTGACTACTGTACTGTACAGAACAGAGACTACTCCCAACATTGCACAAGGCCCTACTGGACAGCGTTGGTCTAGACAATTTCCTTCATTTTGCAGAACAGAATGAGCCCAAGGAAGTTCTCATTCGCTCAGATTAAACCATGAGAAGCAGTGCTGGAACTCCATGACCATGACCCAGTCCTGTCTGTTAGAGCGTGCCTCCCACTGAATATTTCAGAATCCCAACTGTAGCCTGAACTTGGAGTGCAGTGATGCAGGGAGTATTGTCTTCCTCTCAGGATTGCGACAGAAGCTATTTTACCTAATCAGCTGGCTGTTTTATTAAAAAATAATATGTAACAAGAAAGAAAAAAGTACCTGAGAAGCCTGTACTGGTAATGCTGAAGGAGAGACCAGTGCAGAGTTTAAAGATGCTTTGAAGGTATCTAGCTGAGCAAATATCATAATACTCTGGCTTGTGCCAATTTAGCTCTATAACCCAGTCATAGGTCAGGGTCTGATTTGATGAGGGCTCTTTTGCTTTTCTCCAGCTTCATTTAAATCATTTCTTTATAACAATTTATTTTTTTAAATCATCAGACTCTCAAGCAACAGGTCAATAACATCTGCTAAGATTTGGAGTTCAAGGCTAGAGAGATAGTCCAGCAGTTAAGGCCTTCCTACAGCACCTGAAGAGGACCTGCACTTGTCTCTCAGCACCCACATCTGGCAGCTTACAACCACGTGTATCCCCAATTTACAAAAACCTTGGAGTTCAAAGTCGGTTTGGTTCAAATTCCCAAAAAGTTGTCTCAGATGTTTTAGAAAACATCAGCACTTTCTGCCAACAGGTATTTGCTTATGGAATTAGTATTGAATATTCCACAGAAGGAAGACTCTAATTCATCTGATGGGACAGGAATAATAATGGAGATATGATTATGGTTCAGTCCCAATCCTACTGAACAGCAGTCTTTGAAGGGGGCCAGGAAGTAAGAGCCAAATGGGAGTGAGATATGGACCACCACCACCCCCAAATGCCACTGGCCTAGACAGGCCTCCATGCACTTTTTCTGCTTGTAACTACTTTCAGCAGAGACATTTTTATACGACTTGGTATATATAGGTACATAAAGAGTATACAAACCAAGCATCACTGAAGTGTATTTTCTGGAATGCCTTATTAGCACATAGGTTTCATTGTTCATACATATTGTTCTACTTTTTTTTTTTTTCTGTTCTGATAAAATGCTGACCCAAAACAACAATCACAGTCCATCACTGAGGGAAATCAGGGCTGGGACTCAAGCAGGAACAGAGACAGGAGCCATGGCGGGACAATGCTTACTGTGGCCTCTGTCATACCTCCCAGGACCAACTGCCCAAGAGTGGGCCTCCACAGTGGGCCGGGCCTCCACAGTGGGCCGGGCCCCAACACATAAATCAACCACCAAGAAAATAGCACACAGACAATCTGACGGAGTTGATTCCTCCAGGTGATTCCAGTATGTCAAGTTGACAAAAACTAGCCAGCACACGTGTATAATGCCACTTCCACCCCCATTGCCTTCTCTCACCCCGACTTACACTGAAACCCTTGTTTCCCCTCAAGAAACCCCAACTGCCATGTCTTTTGTGTGTGTGACCCACTGAGTTTGGGTTGTGGATTTTTTAACTTTTTTATTGATTATTTGTGGATTTCATATCATGCATCTTGATCCCATTCATCTCCCCATCCCTTCATCTCCACCCTGCCTTGCAACCTCCCCCCAAAATAAAATAAAATAAAAATTTTTTTAAAAAACCTCCTCTCTCCTCATAGAAGCTGTGGTGTGACACAGTGAGTCACACAGTACACCCTTTAGTCCACATATCTTCACTTGCAAGTGTGCGTTTGAATGCGTCATAGGTCTGGTTCGAGGCCTCTGGCTTCTGCTACACCCTCGATACTGGGCCCTCATTGGGACTCCTCTTGGACATCCTGTTGTTGCCCTGTGTTGTGGAGATCCCTGCAGTTTCTGATCGGCAGGCTTGGTCCCTTCACGTGCTCCAGCAGTTGATTGATGGGGTGAATATTGGGGTGGGCCAACTTATGGCCCTGGTTCTGGGCCTCAGTGACAGCTGGGTTGGTCAGCCTGCCAGCTCTCCTTCATCCTCACCACCAGGGCAAGCCCAGCTGGTTCGCCGGATTCAGCAGGCAGCAAGGAGCGGAGCCAGTTCTGCTCTCATGAGCTCACGGCCAGCTCATCCTCACCACCAGGGCCAGCTCCAGGGTGCTGCCCAGGCGAGGTGCAGGGGACAGTCTCCCAAGTGCTACAGCTGGTGAGGGGCAGGACCAGTTTTCCTGTCTGCTGCAGGTGGTGAGAGGCGACGGAGGGAGGTCATCTTTTCCTCACCCACACCACCAATTTGGCAAAAACGAGGGGGGTCAGGGCCAGCTCTCCAACTCTCATACCCTTGGGGCCAGCTCACTCACATCCCCGCCAACCGGCTCAGCTCTACTGTGCTGCCCAGGAGAGGTGCAGGGCCCACTCTCCTGAGTGCTACAACCAGTGAGGGGCAGCGCCAAGTCTGTGCAGCCCTAGCCTCACAGGCTTCGGTGGTAACAGGAGCCCTGGACAGCAACACAGACCGCAGCTGTGGCGGTTCCATAGACCCAGATATGGCCCTCGGCATCAGCCCAGGCCTGGATATCACCGTGGCCCCGTGTGGCAAGCAGGCCACCCATCTCCATTTGCTCCTGACCCTCTTCTCCTCCTTCGATCTGCCTCTCTCCACAGGACATGAACCATTGTGCCTCTCTTTCTCTCCTATATCCCACCATGTATTTGCTCTCTCGTGCTTTCTTCTCCCCACCCAGGGCAAGCAACCCCAGGCAGGCGCATGGATTCACTGTGTTTTAATAAGGCTGTTTGTACAGTAGGGGTGGGAGGTTATTTACTGAAGTATGAGCAGCTTTTCAGTGGCTACACCACTGAAACAAATGACCCCCCTTTCCCCAGAACCATTAACTGCCAATAATCCCACAGGAGTTGGGGCACCTCTTAAATGCCTCTCCATTCACGATAAAATGTTAATGGCCCCAATCTTGTGCTGGTTGGTAACCGTTACCGTGGATTCATGAGTGCAACAACCATGTCATGCCCAGAAGACTTTGCATTAATATTATGTTCGTTTATTTATTTATTTGTACATGTATATACACACACACTTGTGTAGTGGATAGCCATCCCAGCATTGGCCTGGAAGTTCCAAGCCCCATTGAGGCTTCGGTAATGGTCACGCCCGGGAGGCGGGGCGGAGGAGGAAGCTGAAGACCCAGAATTGAGAGGAGAGGTCCCTCTTGGTTCTGGGACCCTGGACGCTGGAGATAGACTGGGCAGAGTTCTCCAGAGAACACCGCCGGACTGCGCTATACCTTTGCCAGACCCTGCAACCTACCCCTTCATTTGTAAGTTACCCCACAAAATAAACCTCCCTTTTAACTACGTGGAGTGGCCTTAATAATTTCACCAATACACTTGTATGTACACGTCGGCCAGGATGCTTGTGCTGAAGGTCAGAAGACACAGCTCAGGTAAGTTTTAGCTCTGAGTCCTGGGGATGGAATGCAGGTCATCAGGCTTCGCTTGACAGAAAGCACCTTTAACCACTGAGCCATCCCAGGAGCCCCGGAAGCCATTTTGAAAGTCCTTGTTCTCATAACTGCACAACCTTTCCTGTAAGAGAAGAAAACTTTGTCTAGACATATTTGAAAAATGGCGCAGTCGGTAACATGCGATATCAAATCTGAACTGCGATGATTCAGGAAGCATCCCTTGGTGTTCTGCCGCATAACGACCCACGGAGCACAAAGCGTGCATGTCATGTGTTTAGAATCAAGGCTGCGGGGAAGTGTGATGCAACACAGCCAAGGTGCCAGAAACACACTGGCCGCATCACACATTTTACTAGGATTCAGAAAACTTAATGATGGTAAATTATTCACTGCCCCCCACATTAGTCACACAACCCTGTGTGAAGTCGCCGCCCACAGTTTAAGAAACTAGGGCCCGGGGCACTCCAGATGGTCAGAGTTGTTCAGCTGAAGCACTTTTTGACCCACTCCAGTTATATCCTGACAGGAAAGAAGTTGAATAAACACCACCACTTGTGACAGACAATTGGAGACCTGAATGTTTGCTTTTAAAAACTACAAAGACAATTTGCCACCTTTGCATAGAAATTTGAACCTAGATTAAAACAAAAGTACAGTGAAGGACGTCAAGTTTTAGAATTCAAATAGGAACCTCAGAAAGTAATTGTGGTTTTTTTCCCCTTGAAATATATTGCTCTTCTATCAATCACTAATTAAGAAAATGCCCTACAGTCTGATCTTATGGGGGGGGGACATTTTCTCAATTGAGGCTCCCTCCTCCCAGCTGACTCTAGCGTGTGTCAAAGTGACATAAAAATTAGCGAGCACAAGGTATATGGGAAGTGACAAGATATCGCTCTTGCTCCTTTCCCACCCCACCCTCCATCCCAAACCTAGGGCTACGTGTTCAAAGCTACATCCCCATCCACTTTTTGTTGGCTTTGCTTTATTATTATCATTGTTATTATTATTTTTTATTATTTACTTTGAGACAAGGTCTTGCTGGCCTTGAATTTGTCTTCCTCTGTCTCAGCCTCCCACATAGCTGAGATTACAGGCCTACGCCACCAGACCCAGCTCACTCTTTTTCCTGTTGATGACTACAACCTCTCTGCTCTCCGGATGGATTCCTAGCTCTTCCATTCACTTTGATTATGTCCAGGAGAAACTGCTTGAAGTTAGCAACCCCAGTGATTCCACCTTCCACCTTCCACAAGAAGCATGCAATCAAGGGTGGACTTTGCAACCTGCTTCTGTTTCTTTTTCTTTCTCTCCCCAACCCCTTTGGAACACAAGCTTTTCTGTGGGCACCATGATGGCCTGATGGTGATTTAAATTATTATAAGATGTGTGTGTGTGTGTGTGTGTGTGTGTGTATACAGGTACCCACGGAGGCCAGAAGTGGATGCCCAATCCCTTGAGCTGTAGTTATCCACACTTGTGAGCTGCCTTATGTGGGTGCTGACATCTGAACTCCAGTGTTCTGATAGATGCTATACCATCTTTTCAACCCCTGTAACCATCTCTTATACAGTAATATTAAACTTGAATTTAGTTGTGTCAGGACTTTTATACAACTATAAATCATTATAAATTTGTAAATTAAATACAACATAATACAATTAAACAAATATTGCAAATTAACAACAACTGAAGGTTCACTTAGACAATAAACATTTGTTTTAGAAGTTATGATCTGCTCTAGGCACACAATATGTACTTTAGTGGTTTGACAAATTAAATGTTTAAGCACTAAGCTAGAATGTCATCCTAGCATGAATGAAGCCCTGAGTTCAATCCCTAGAAAAACAAAAAGAAAAAAGAAAAACTAAACATTTAACAGAAATAGTCTAGTCACAAAAGGACAAATACCATTATATGAGTTCCCTAGGTTAGTCAAATCCACAAAGAAACAATAGAATGAATGGTCCAGGGGCTGTGGGAGATAGATTAGTTACTGTTCGATGGATAAAGAGTCTCCATTCTTCAAGATGGAGAATTCTGGGAAGGATAGTGGTGCCCAAGATGAACTTAATGTTACTGAACTATACATTTAAAAGATTAAAGATGGTATGTTTTATGTATATTTTACTGTATTTTAAAAATAATAATTAAAGGCCTTAAAGTATTATTCAATGTAGACCATATTCTTAGCAGACAAGACATCCTAGGTTCAATTTCCAGAACCAGTAGTAAGAACTCTATTACTATTATTTTTTAATTGAATGATAATGTCTCACTCCTTCCAGACCAGTATTCTAGCCAATGGAATTGGGAAAACAAGTAGGATCTTTGCTGTAAGGTGCCAGTAGGAGACCCAGGGTGATGGGGGCTTGATTCCCCCATTGTCCAAGATTATCTTTGACGACATTAACATCTGGCTGTCAGGTAAAGAGCGAAAAGACCACATGCATGAGGCTTTTATGGGCCATGCCTGGGAGTCGCACACTAACTGGAAGGGGGAGTCAAACTATTTGCTCAAGCAGACACGGTTCACGATGACCCCGAATTTTATGCCATAGTCTATCTGTTTGGTCACCAAATAACCATGTCATCCTCTTGACAAAACAAATAATATGCTGGTTCCCTCCCCAAGTGAGATGGCCCAAACTCTCAGACGGTCACTGCATGTAAGTTTGACAGTACAGGACACCGAGGTCATGCTGAAGAGTTCACATGAGGCCTGGATGTAATCCCACATCCTACTGTGGGTCCCACAGCAGATATTAGGAAAATGTCTGGACATAGTCTTGACTGAGTCAGCTGAGAGGAAGGGGAATATGCTTAGAGGCCAAGAACGTTTCTGAACATTCTACAGCGTACATAACAGTCCCCACAGCACATGGTCTGGTACAACGTATTACCAGTTCATGAGCCAAGAGCTAATGGAACGTCTTCCCCTACTCCTAAACAATGACAGGACACATGCCATGTGGTAAACAGTTCCAGCTCTGAAAGCAAAGGGGCGGGGCCAGGCCATCATTAATATCTAATTCTGCCACTGTGACAGCATAATGGTGAGATGCCTCCTTTGCCATGGTCCTCCATGGTCACTTTTCTGGCCTCTGGAATTTTTTTTCTACTGTGGAATTTGAAGTGGGTGTTAGGAAGTACCACTTCCTTGGGGGAAAGCACAGCTTTTAAAACAGATCTGTGCTGGACAGTGGTAGCACCCGCCTTTAATCCCAACACTCAGGAAGCAGAGGCAGGTGAATCTCTGTGAGTTCAAGACCAGCCTGGTCTACAGAGTGAGATCCAGCACAGCCAAGGCTACACAGAGAAACCCTGTCTCAAAAAACAACAAAAAACAAAAACCACAACAACAAAAACAACTGAGACTTATCAGTCTGTTTCCAGTCAGTTCCATGAGCCACCAACATTAAAGTGTCCTACAGATAATTCTCAGTCCTGATTTATGTCTTTGCTGCTTTGATACTAGGCCTTTTCCTTTCAGTTTAAGGCGGTTCCTTGGAGACCATTAGCCTGCAATGTGGAGCCACATCCTAACCTAATCTTTGTTGCATGGCTGAGTCTTAATGGGCCCTCATTGCTCAAAAGCTTTTTCAATCTCATTTTCTATCCTTTGAAGAACAGAGCAGCCCATTTTTCCAAACCCCAGAGGCTTTGTGTTTCCAGTACTTTATTTTCTTTTCATCCATGCCTGCAAACCTGCTCATGATTGCATGAGTCCATCTCGTGTTGGCGGTATCTTGTTGAATGCAGCCAATAAACGTAACTGACAGCATTCCCATTTTCCAATATTTTTCATAACGCTATGGTTTTATAGGCATCATGTTTTCCTTCCAAATCATTGCAGGCACCTCTGATCAAATGTCTTGTGCTGTGATTTGTTGAACTGTGTATGAAATCTAAGCCTTGTTATGAAATATTAAGAAGTGGGCCCTTCAAGAGGTGATTAGAGCAGTACTCTCATGAATGGATTTATTCAATCATGTAATTAATGGATTGATGGGTTAATGGGCCATCTAGAGTGAGTCTGCTATAAAAGCCAGTTTGGCTGGGTCTCTTTCTAGTTCCTCGGCTCTCCCCGTGCACTACTTTGGCATTTGTCAGCCTTTGACCCTGGACCAGAACCATGTGCCAGAATAAACCTCTTCTTCTCTTTATTTAGCCGATCTGTGGTATTATTCCTTTATTAACAAAAAAAAAAAAAAAAAAGGACCAAGGCACTTGTCAAGGATTTCTATTTTTCCACCTCCAATGTTTCCTCACTCCTGCCTGAGTAGTTAGAGATTTTTATAATTTTGCCCTGCCTTCTGTAACAGTTTTTGTATTAAAGCATTGCTAGCTATTTGTGGCAAGAATACTTCAAACATTTATACTGGAAAAAAAAATGTTTTTTACACAACACTTCAGTGTAAGCGTTCCTGATCAGGGGTGCAAAAGTGAGGTTCACCTCTGCTACACAATCATCTAGGGACCCAGGCTCTGCCATCTTTATTATGTAACTTCTAAAGTTTCCCTTGACATCAAAATCCAACCAGCAGATGCCAGAAGTAAAGGAAGGTGATCTGTGGGAGGTTTCTATGGAGCCTGGAATTGGTGCCGTGATTTCTCTCAAGTGGCAAGGGGATTTAAATAAAAATGGATTATGCATCTTTCAGGAAATGTTCTCAAAGGAAGAGAACACACCTTCCTTCCACCTTCTTGTCATATTTAATCCACTGTTACTTTGGAGTTGTATTTACAGCTAGCCTAGCTTTAACTTGCACGATTGCTTCGGCTATAGCTACTTTTTCTACCTGTTTGCTTTGAACAGGAAATGTCCTCCACAGGCTCATGTTGGTGAGGACTTGGGCCCCAGCTGGTGGCACTGTTTTAGGAGGTGGGGAAAACTAGGAGATGGGTCTGGGAGGAGGAAATGAGTCATCAGAAGAGGGGTGGCTTTGAAGTGTATTTTGTCTCTGCTCCCTTCCAGTTTCTTTCATTCTGCTTCCTGGCCACGGTGAGGTGAGCAGCCTCTACCACAAGCTCTCCTACCAGGATACTCTGCCTTACCGTGGTCCCAAAGCAACAGATCTAGCTATGCACTGGAACTATGAACCAAAATAAACCCTTCTTTTAAAATAGTCCTTTTTGAGGATTGTCACAGAGACAGAAAGTCCGACTACCACTCCACCTCCTCCTTCCCTTTTCGGTGACCACCTCGCCCTTCCCACACTAGAGTGTACTGTACGAACTGTCAAACCTTTGGGCAGCAAATAATCTTGGAATGTGTCCTTCAGCTCTGTCATGTCACCTGAGGTGAAAAACAGCTTAGTCCAAGTCATTTCAAGAAATACTTATTGACGACCTGGTAATATCAGATATATCAAACTTCACACAAAAGATACAAAGATGACTAACCAACCATCAGCGCCTTTGCAAAACTTGCACAATGAAGGTTGCCATCCTTAGGTATGCTACCATACTATTTGAAGAACTTGGAAATGTTAAAGAAAAATTACACCCCTGAGACTCCCCTGGCAATCAAACTATAGGTTCAAATAAGTTCTGCTAAAGAGATGTACTTAAGATAAAAACCGGTGTGGGTAAATACAGGCTATCTCCTGGCATTTGTGGCCATTTGCAAGCAAGTTATGACGACAGGAATATGCTAGACTCCTCTTAAGGTCCTCATGATGGAAAAGTCAGCAACAGAGTCCTATTATCAGCCCCACATCTACATTCTAAGCAGAATAAGCCTGCCTGGTGCTGTTGGAACACATAGTCTCCAAATCTCACTGGCCTAATACAAGTTTCTTCCTCCATCCAAAGTGTTCACTGCAGGTGTGGGCAGTTGCTCTTTGCTCTTACACAGAGATCAGATCAGAGCTCTCTTGATTCTGTGGCTATTCCATCCTAAGTCAAGGTCTTCCCCATACCTCTCTATAACTATTGTGGCAGGGGAGAGACGGTCCAGAAAACTGTTCAAAGACTTGTTTTATCTCATCCTGGAAGTGGAGTGTTACTTCTCATATAATCTTGGCTAGAACGGTGGTCCTCAACATGTGGGCCACAACCCCTTTGGCAACCCTCTGTCTCCAAAAATACTTAATTATTGATTCATCACCGTTATGGAGAAGGGAAAATAACTTGATGGTTGGGGTCACCACAACATGGGGAACTGTGTTGAAGGGTCTCAGCATTAGGAAGGTTGAGGACCGCTGGGTTAGAACAAGACACAAAGCTACACCTGCCTACAAGTAGACTGGGAAGTGCAAACTCTCACATGTCAGAAGCTGAAGGAGGACCAAGCAGGTGATGTGACTTGGAATTCGATACCCTGCAGATTTCCAATCCTCAGTCCCTTCCCAGGACTTCAGAAGTACCGAAAGGCTGACTTTTTTTTCCCTCAAAGTATTTAGCATTGTTTTGGACTCCAGTGGGGAATGCTGGCTGGATCAAGTGTGTGCTCACAGCTTTCTGTCCTCTTGTTTGGCTCTGTTCCACCCCTCTATGCCCCACATGGCTGTCTCCTCTAAACTGCGTTTGTCAGGCTCTTTGTTTTCTGGCTTTGGGCTAGCTTGGGCTCATGGGAAGCACCTGCAGGAGATCAGAAGTGAGGGGGTGAGAGGGATCAGGGTTATTTCTCCCCACCTCTCTGCCCTCTGCTCTGTACCGAGTCCTTTCATTGAGCTTTCCTTTTCTAAATACTGGGAGTACAAAGCTGTTTCCTGCCTTCATCCTGACTCATCCCAGGTGTTTAATAGTCAAACTGCATGCTGTTTTCCAGTGTCACTACAGCTGGAGAGCCTTATAAAATGCAGATCTGAATACATCACTCCTCTGGTTTAAAGCATCAATGGCTCTCAATTACACCCGTTTCCAAGTAGGACTCCGAATTGCAGACAGACAGAGCTAATTTCAGTTCCCTCTGCAACACAGTACCTCTTCCTCTGAGCCTCTGCTCATGAGAACAGGATAGAAACTGCTCCCCACCCCCACCATATCTCCAGGCCTCAGCTCTAGTATCATTAATCCCAGAAAGCCTTCCTTAAACCTACTTGACTTGGCTACATGTGTTATCTTCTTAGCACAGCAATCTCCCTTCTCCATCACTTACAGACAGCTGCTACATTGCACTACAACTCTCTGCTTATTTCCCTACATCCTCCATAGATGCAGCATCTGTGATACATCTCAGATCTATAAAGTGCTTGACACATAATAGGAACCCACTAAGTGCCGGAAAGTTCCTGAATACTGCTGAAAGGTTTGAACCCTCCTTGGACTAATGCCACCTCTCATTCAATGACAAAAGTCAGGAAAACAAAAACAACACAAAACAAAACCCTTTTAGTCATCCTTCCTCATAACTACCTTCTACTCACTTGCGAAACCATTTTAATATCACTTTGCCAACATCTGGTATGGAAAATTCTCTTGCTAAGGTAACTAATGACCCTTTAGCTCTTCAGTTCTGCAGCTGCTTTTCAATCCAAATCCTCTAGGATTTGCAGTGCACGTGTGTGCAAGCCTCTCTCTCTCTCTCTCTCTCTCTCTCTCTCTCTCTCTCTCTCTCTGTGTGTGTGTGTGTGTGTGTGTGTGTGTGTGTGTGTGTGTGTGTGAGTGTGTAGACCAGAGGGCCACATCAGGTATTTATACCAATCGTTCTCGGGTAGCTTTTTGAGACAAAGTCTCTGACTGAAGCTAGAGCTTGCTGGTTGGTTAGACTGGCGGGCCAGCAGACCCCAGGAATCCTCCCATCTCTGCATGTAACACCCCAGTAGATATTAATAACTAATGTTCTAAGGTTCAAACTCTTTCTTGGATTTCAGGCCATCTCTCTTAATCTCTTTCTCAGGCTGTTTGTTCTTGGAAACCTTCACAATCACCTTCTCGGCCATCTGCCCATTAAATATTCTCCAGAGCAGCTCATTCTTACCCGACTGTTGGGTTTCCGCCATCAGTGAATACCACAATTCCCACATGCATAGTTTCAACCTTAACCTTCCACAGGCACTCTAAGGCTCAGCCTCGCTCCCTGCAAACTGCCCAGATCCTCATTATTTCCTCTCTTCCCAGGCTGCCCTCCTACCTGCCATGCTTTCTGCAAACTACAAACATCAGAACCCACTCTTCCCCTGTCTCTTTCTGTCCCAGAAGGCAGCAAGCCTCCACTACCAAATCCTCATGCCCAAATGTTAAGCCCTGTCTGAGTCTGTACTTCTTCACCAAGATTACCTCCTACTTTTTCCCAAATCCTGGCTATTCTTTAAAGTTCATAAAGCTGATTAACACTTTCTCTTCTCAATTATGCTGTTTGAATTTAGTTCTATTTTTTTTTCCTCCGTCTTGGGCTTTGTTTTTTAAAAATCGTTATGTATTATTATTCTTGTGTGTGTGTGTGTGTGTGAGAGAGGGGGGGGGGTATGTGGAATCGTGCATGTCATGGTGGTGTTTGGGACTCAAAGGGCAACTTTGTGAAGCTGCTTCTCATTCCACTTTTACATGGGTTCTTAGGACCAAAGGTGCCTCACCCACCGACATCTCACCGCATCCCAGTTTTGTCTTTAAAAGTTTTAAAACATATTTACTTAGTATTTATTTAATGTGAGTGTATTTGTAGGTGTGCATGCCTCACAGTGAACCCGTGGAGGTCAGAAGCCAACCTGTGGGATTAGGTAGCTGTTTCCATCACAGGAGTTCAGGAATCAAACTCATGTCGTAGAAGTGTCTGCCAGGTCCTTTACCCGCTGATCTGTCTTAGCCAGCCCAGGACTGTAAAATTCCTAAGGGCAGTTTTTTGGGTTTTGATCATGGAGTCTAGCTAGTAACTGATGGTTTAGGTAATTAGAATATTTATATGAATAAATAAACGAGTGGGCTGCAGAGATGGTTCAGCAGTTCCAAAGGACCCTGGTTTAATACCCAAATCCAAATTGCAGCTCACATCTGTCTGTGACTCCAGTTTAAGAGTAGCTGACACTCTTTTCTGGCCTCTGCTGGTATCAGGCACACACAGGCATACACAGGCATGTACGCAAGCAAGACACCCAGATACATAAATTGAATTTTTTTAAAAAGTAACTAAATGAGTCATCTAGGAAGAAGAATTTTTTCAATTATACTTTTCAAAGATGAAAAAGAACAGATCCCAGGCTGGAGATGTAGCTCAGTTGTGAGGTCGCTTGCTAGCATGCATGAAAGCCCTGGGTCCAATTCCTAGAACCGCATAAACCTGGCATGGCAGCACATCCCTATTACCCCAATACGAGGATCACAAGTTCATCATCATCTTTGGCTACATCGGGAGTTTGAAGCCAGCCTGAGCTAGAGACTCTGAAAAACAAAACAAGGAAACAACAAACAACCTTCCTGAAAACATTACATAGCTAAGTTAATAGCATAGATTTTAACAATAGATTGTGTGTGTGTGTGTGTGTGTGTGTGTGTGTGTGTGTGTGTGTGTGTTATTCATCTAAGGAGCATTTTATTAAGCATGCCTTCAGGATCTGACTTCATGTGTTCACAGAATGGACAGATTTTAAAGGGGTTAGTATGTTAACTCCTCTGGTCCTTTTTCTTTCCTGGGTGACAAGAATGAAGTAAACAAGGCATCCATGAAAGGAAACACATGGCCCAGCCCCGTGCTTGGGCGGTTGATGCGGCCACAACACAGCTTAATCCTGTCCTTTCCCCTACCTGATTTTCGCCTAATGTTTAAGGGCTAGTGAACTTCGAATCCCTACCGGCCATTTCAGGTTTGGGATTCTATTGGTCTGGATCTTCAAAACTCAGAGGCCGTGAAATCCCTGGAGGGGGAGGGGAAGAAAGGGGGCGGTGCCAAACCCAGAAAGGAAAGGCGCAGAGGAAGCTGCAGAAGGAAGCTTTTTCGGCTGGGTTTGTCTTTTTTTAACCCGCGGGAGGCGTGACCAGCTTACTGCCGTCGCGTGTTAGCTTCCCCAGCTTCCCCCGCCCGCCGGGCGTGCGCCCGCCCGCCCGCCCGCCCGGAGTTTCTCCGCCCTCCGCCCGCCCGCCTGCTCGCTTCCGCGCGGAGTGCGCTGCCGGCCGCGGCCGCTAGGGGCGCCTGGGGCGGGGAGGCGGCGGCGGCGGCGACCGTTCTTCCAGAGGCGCCTCTCCCTGCTCGCAATCAGACGGGCGGTGGCGGCGGCACCGAGAGGACGCCCACTCCCTCCGCGGGCGGCCGAGCTGCAAGGCGACCGCTCCTCGCGGGCGGCCGGGGTCCGCGCTGCAGCCGCCGGTGCGCTCCGGCCCGGGCTGCCGCGACAGGCGGCCCCGGCTCCCGCCGGCTCGCGGCGCCCCCCGGCCGCCCCCCCACGCGCTGCTCGCGGCCCCGACCATGGGGCTGGGCGGATCCGAGGCTCGGCCGAGCTGAGGCGGCGGCGCCCGTCCGTGCAGCCCGCTCGCCGCCGCCGCCGCCTCCTGGCCCTCACGATGATGAAGAAGAAGAAGTTTAAGTTTAAGGTGGACTTCGAGCTGGAGGAGCTCTCCTCGGTGCCCTTCGTCAACGGGGTCCTCTTCTGCAAGATGCGGCTGCTGGACGGCGGCAGCTTCACCGCCGAGTCCTCCAGGTAAGCGGGGTCTCTCGAGCGGCTCGCCCGCGCCCTCCCGCCGGCAGGGGCTTGTTGCACCGCCAGCATCCCTCTCCTTGCTTGGCCCCTTTGCTCTGCCGAGCTGCCAGCCCTGTGAGCTCATCGTCCTCCGGGGACGAGTCTGAAATCGGTCAGGGCATCGAACGAGCCGCACCAAGTGGTTCACCCTGGGTTTGGTCTGGTTGGCCTTGACTCCGGCGCTCCGGACGCCAGGTGGCCCCTGGTGTCTGCTTTCCTCCCAGTTCTCCGGGAATGAGAGTGATGGAGACCATGGGAGAGAGGATGCTTCTGGTTTCTCGGAAGACATTCCCATATTTGCAAAATACGAACTAGAATGTAAAGCTTTGAGAAGCAAAAATGACCCAAACGGTTCCCGTTGCAAGAGCGCCCACTCGGAACCGTCTGTGGCTGACATTAGTTCCTGTGACTCTACTCTGACTTGGGGTGGCCAGGCCAGCATGGGGCTTGGGATACGTCTTGGTCGGGCTTGACTGGAGTCAAGTGCTGCTGGCAGACAGGGATGTAGGCTTTGGCTCGCCTCAGAGCTTCGTCTCGGTTTGATGCGCCGATCTTCTCAATTACCCATCTTCTAGTGGCCACTGGTGCGTTTCAGAGTGGAGGACTTAGAACTAAGAGAGCCCAGACCCTGTCCTCATTTTGAAACGAGCCCCTAGGCACTGTGGGAGAATCCTTCAGCGGTGACCGAATGCAGCCGTGTGGGGCAGGATTCCTTGGGTACTTTAAAGGCAGTTCACAGGGTGATAGATTCATCCTTCAGTATTTTTCTCTACAAGAAGACAGAAAATTGGAAGAAGTTTTGGAATGAACTTTTAAGTTCTTAAAGTCAAGGAGAAAGACTAATAGTCAATGTCTATATTTCATCTGTATATACTTAATTTTTACAGTAAAACTATTCCTGCTATCTGCTGTCCCATTAATAATCTAAAGGAAGTAATGTCAATGGGTTGTGGGGTGGAAGCCAGAAAATTGCCCCCTGTGGCAATAATGAAATCTGTGGAAGCCAGAAAACGCCTCATTGCCTAATGAACAGATGTGTGAAGTGCTGTTACAAAAATCTCCCCCCCAAAAAAAGTCCACTAAGGTTAATTTTTAATATTAAACTATGATGACAAACCTGTAGGCATACAGCTACCTGATTGTATTACAGCCATTTCAACACTCCTGTCAGAGAAATGAACTGTGCAAAAACAATATATATAGTACTAGCTCTTGGGGTGGAAAAGCCTAAGCCAACCCTGAACGTCATGTCGGGGTCAAGTGACGGCCTCGCCCTGAGGCCCAGACCAAGTTTTCCTGCATGGTTCTTGTCCCCCTCCCCCAACGTGGAGCGGTTAACTTGGGCTTCTGGCCCAGTGCTGACACCTGGTGGTCAGAACACGGGTCTACACCTTCTTTCTCCTCTGCCTCCTTTTCTGCCTGGAGTGTTTGTTGATTTGGCTTGCTTTTTCTCCCAAGCCAGTTAGTCATCAAAAGCAGACTTTTTTTTTTTTATTTTTCCTAGTAAACTAGTCCACTGGGTCTTTTAAACACACTTTCTTGTTTACTACCCTAAGCGGGGCTGTGAGGTGGAGGTTCTTATTTTGCAAGTAGGTGGATGGAGTCTTGGGAAGCACACCTTCCAGAGATCCCCTCCTGTCTCGTAACTAATGCCAAGATTCTGGTCCAGATCCAGCTCCAAACAGAATGATGCCAGACAAAGGGAAAAGCTGTGTGCTGTTGAAGAGTTTCTGAAGGCAGCTTCTAATCATTTAAGATGCAAGGGCTATAATTGGATTTTTCATCAGCAGGGAAAAACAAAAACAAAAAACAGCAAAAAAAAAAAAAAAAAGCCAAGTAGCCTGGGGTTAAACAAACCCTTGCTCCAGCTAAAATTGGGCATTATCAAGAGAAATAAGGTAAATAGTGCTCTACCTAGCCCCCCCCCCAAAAAAAAGTGTATTCTGAAGGGAATGTTTGTGATAAGGAACATGTGCTTTTGAAGCTGTGTGAGGTGGTGTGTAAAGCTGAGAGCAAGGGCTTGGAATGAGGTGGGTCTAAGTAAATCTCAGTTCTGCTGTGGTAAACTTCATGGGCTTGCTTAGGTGGTTGCAGCTAAAATCTGAAAAACTGAAGTAGTCAGTGATTTGGGGTTGTCTTGAGGGTTTCATAGGACATTGCCCCGAAACACTGCGGTACTTTGGAAGAAGAAGTTCTGTTTACTTAGACGTTCTACCAATTCCTTTATCCCAACTACCAAAGTGTTGGCTTAAGATTGATTCCTTGAGCCCGCTACAGTGGTGCAGACCTCAGTCCCTGAACTTGAGATAGAAGCAGAAGGAGGCTAACCTGGACCACATGAGACAGCCTTAAAACACACACACACACACACACACACACACACACACACACACTCACATCAATTTAAAAAAAGGTACCTTCCTTCACAGGGAGAAATAGAAAACCTGAAATGTCAGAATTATGTGGCACCTAAATAGCACATGCCAGTGTAGACAACACATCTCTAAATGTTATATTTTAATTTGAAAAATTATTCTAGGGGGCCTTTATGAAGCAGAAATGATTGGCACTAACATTTCTCCCATAGCACTATGAAATGACTTCTGTGTAGAAGGGTTAAAGCAGGCTCAAGACCCACCACCTTGAAAGGCCTGCTGACAAGATTGCCTTTGATTAGTGTCCCCTGATCTTCTTGCCTGGATGATGAGCATGGCTTACTGTGCTCAGACTGTTGGTACAAAACACGTGGTTCACGCTGAATGCCTCTGAGAGCCTGGAGTTTTAGTCCCACTAAGCAGAGGACAGTTGCCTAAGCCACCAGTCCCCATTACACCCAATGAGCTTCCCTGTTAGAAGGCATATCACCACAATCTGATGCTAGAGAGGCTGTGAGCTGATTCTGCGCTGCACCCAGGAACTATGACGTCTTCAGCAAGGACTACAGATTATGATGAGTCCGTAGCATTCTAAGGAATCCCCAACCTCTAAGCATGCTCTAATAATATCTGTACTGTCAGAAAAGAGTCTTGGTGGACTCGCAGAAGGTTACACAGCCAACACACACACACACACACACACACACACACACACACACACACACACGAGAGAGAGAGAGAGAGAGAGAGAGAGAGAGAGAGAGAGAGAGCTTGGCTTTGTTCAAAACCTAAACGTGCAGATGACTCATTGCTCCCCAAATATCACTTAAGCACTTAGCAGATTTCTAGCTCTCTGTCTAGGGATGTGAAAAGCAAAGCAAATACAAGGATCCATGAGGGAATTACCTCTAATTAACGAAATTAGATCATAGTGTTTGCTTGCTGGACAGTAGGAGACATATGGCTAACTGCTTAATCAATGGGTCAGCCGCTGTGTGAGTTTCGGAAAGAAAGGGGCTTTTATTTACAGCTGTGATGTTTGCTGAAGTCTGCACTAGTGGTTCAGCTGCACATGCCAGGAGGGTGAATTTGCACTGAGGAGAAAGTGAGGTGGGAGGGCAGCTTGAGCAAGCCATTAATAGAGTTGGTGCTACCTCAGCCTGATGGCAGAGAGTTCACATGAACAGAAGCAGAAGATAATATTAGAAAGGGGCTTTGAGAGACATTCTAGGGTTTGATTTCCCTGCCCGAAGGGTAGAATTCAGTCCAGGATTCTTGCACTGCATTGTAATGCAATTAAAGTGGAATTTAAGCAGGCTAGCAGCTTGCTGCTGTTTGGATTCAAGTGCCGATAGCTAGAGACAGGGAGACAATGAGAGGCTGTGAAAATAACCTGGTCTAGTGAGACCCTGAACGCAGGCTTTACATGTCAGTAACGGATAGGTGATGGGTGATGCAGTGGCTGATGCCTTGCGCCATTGACAGAAGTAAGGAAGTTGAGGAAATGCCCTTTTGATTTGGAGGGGGCATTGTTCATGGCTATAGAGCAGCAGTTCTTAGCCTGTGGGTCTTGACACCCCCCCCCCAGGGATCACATATCAGATATCCTGAATATCAGATATTTACATTATGATTCATGACAGTAGCAAAATTACAGTTATGAAGTAGCAATGAAATAATGTTACGGTTGGGGATCCCCGCAACATGAGGAACTGTATTAAAGGGTGGCAGCATTAGGAAGGTTGGGAACCACTGCTATAGAAGATGTGAAGAGTTAAGTTGTGAAGTGAGCCTCACAATCGATCAAAGACACAGTTATTTTGGTGTGTGAATTTCTTATATTCTTGGGGCTGTACAAAGAATTTCCATACACTGTTTTGTCTATTTATAGATGGTTAGTGAAAAATGGATTTTTGAAAGATCTAGATTCTCCTGTGAAGGTTTAATCAGTAAAAAGTTAAGAAAAATATAAAGGTCTTTTTCTTGAATAGGTGATACTAAAAATGATTAAGGCAAATGGTTAGGTCTCACCACAGTTAGCAAAGCATTTGAAAATACAGTGCACTATTACAGCGGTCCACTCAACTGAAGCCAAGTCGCTGCCTAGTAAATTATTTTTGAAGACATTCCACAAAAACAGAACACTGTATTATTTGAATCTTTCCAGAACACTCCTTAATAAAGCATGTAAATCACTTTTAAAACTTATTGGGGTTGTGAGGACATGTTTAAATCTGGTCTTTTTAAACAAAGGAATGATGGGAAGGAAATTTCTCTACATACCTATGATTTCCCAGTTTGCTATGTCTTCATATGTGTGTATGTGTGTTATGTATGTTTGTGTTGGTAACTAAGTAAGTTTCCAAGTTTCACATGAGTTTGTGGAAAAAACCCATGTGAACTCAGGGAGTGTCCAGGAAGCTAATGAGCACATCTGTGTATTGGATCTCTGACTTTGTAAACAAGCTAAAGGGACTTCTTTTTTCTTTTTGCCAGAGAACATCTTTGTTTTCAAGGTTTTAATTCACTGCACATTGTGAACTTCTTTTTAGTTAATTTTTGCCTTACTGAAAAAGTGAAAATGTTTTCATACTGGAAAACTTAGAGAAGCAGAAATAGCAAATATTGCCCATAAATAAACCATGCAAGGCGTACCACCATTATTAATATTTTGGTATATAACCTAGCCTCCATTGGCTCTTACACATGCATGCACACGCGCATGCACACACACTATCCCCTCCATAATGATCACAGTATTTATTTACTTGTTTATTTATAGGAAGGGTCTCACCTTGTATTTCTGACTGGCCTGGAACACAATGTGTAGACCAGGCTGGCCTCCAGGATGCCTCTGCCTCCCAAATGCTGTATTTAAAGGCCTGGCCACCCATCTTTTTGAACCAAAGTGAGATCATGCTGTATCTAATATATTTTCAGTTAATCTTTCAGTCATTAAATATTCAACTACAAAATATTTCAAATAGCTACATATTATTCTATTATATTAATTGCAGTGATTGAATTAAACCCCTCTGAAGTAATTTTCTTCTTTCCTTTTTATTAATAACTTTATAAACTATTGTAAACATCTTTGTAACTAATATAGTACACATCTGTTATTATTTAAGAATTGTTATTTAGATATGGCGTTATTGAATTTCACAAGCTTTTAAGGTCTTTGACAAATATTACCAACCTTCCTTTCATTGCATTAAACTGACTTTTAAGGTGAGAAAACGCAGCAAATATTTTAAAATAGCCAATATTTATTGTTTGTTTTGTTTTGTTTTTTGAGATAGGGTCTCACGATGTAGTTCTGACTGGCTTGGAACTCACTATATAGACTAGCCTGGCCTGGAAATCACAGAGATCCCCCTGCCTCTGCCTCCCAAGTATTGGGATTAAAGGTGTGCACCACCAAATATGGTTAACGTTTTGTTTTATTTTCAGACTCCTCTTCCACACTGAGATCACAAAGTGTCTTCGTTAGGGTTCAACTGCTGTGAAGAGACACCATGACCACAGCAACTCTTATAAAAGAAAACATTTAATGGAGTGGCTTACATTTTCAGAGATTTAGTCCATTATCATCATAGTGGAACATGTCAGTGTGCAGGCAGACCTGATACTGGAGAAGTAGCTGAGAGCCATACATCGTGTAGGGCAACAGGAAGTGAACTGAGACACTGAGTGGTATCTTGAGCATATATGAACCCTCAAAGCCTGCCTCTACAGTGACATACTTCCTCCAAGAAGGCCACACCTCCTAATAGTGCCACTCCCCTTGGGGATCATTTTCTTTCAAACCACCACATTCCACTCCCTGGCCCCCAAAAGCTTGTAGCCATATCATAATGCAAAAATGCATTCAGTCCAACTTCAAAAGTCCCCTTCATCTATCACAGTCTCAACAATGTTTTAAAGTCCAAAGTTCAAAGTCTCTTCTGAGATTCACGCATCCTCTTAACTGTAATCCCCTGCAAAATCAAAAAGCAGATCACATATTTCCAAAATATAATGGCTCAGGATATACATTACCATTCCAAAACATAGGTAACAGAGTATAGTAAGGAAATACTTGACCAAAGCAAGACCAAAAACCCAGCTGGGAAAACTTCAAACTCTGCATCTCCACGGCTGATGTCAAAATGCTCTTCAGATCTCCAGCTCCTTTTAGCTTTGTTCTCTTGGGCTGGTTCCACTCCCTGTTAGCAGCTCTCCTTGGCAGGTATCCCATGGCTCTGGCATCTCTAACATCTTAGGGTCTCCAAGGCAATCCAGGCTTCACCTTCACAGCATCACACAATGACCTCTCTAGGCTTCCATTCAGGGACACCCCTGACACATGCCTGGCTTCAGTGGCTTTGCTTAGTCACTCTTTGACTCTAAAGCCAAAACCACATGGCCGAAGCTGCCAAGTTCTGCTGCTTGCTGGGGCTGTAACATGGCCCTCTCCTTCAGTTACATCGTCACCAGCTTTCTGTCTTTTGATTGTTACTTCACTGCCTGAGCTTGGCTGTCCTTGAACTTGATCTTTAGACCAGGCTGGCCTCAAACTCAGAGATCTGCCAGCCTCTGCCTTCTGAGTGCTAGAATTAAAGGTGTGCACCACCATACCCAGTTCTAAGCCTTTCTTTAATTCCTTTTTACAAGTTGGAAGCTCAGCTGGATGGGATCTTGCCCTGAGGTCACCACTCCCCTTATTCCATTTCTTAATCCTTTATCTCCTTGAACATAGGGTTTAGCTCTATTCTACTTCTTAGTGATCCTTTTTCCTTGCTCAGCTTGCTCCTTTTCATTATAAATCTTCATAAGCATCAATAGTAGTAACCACAAAACAGAAGCTATACTAGACTGTTTTGAGATTCCCTCTGCCAACAGAATTAATCCAAATCTCTTCACTTTAGCCTTGGGCAGACTCTGGACAAGGTCAAAAAAGCAGCCACTTTCTTCACCAGTATCACAAGAATGGTCTCTAGGAAACATACTAAAATTCTTTTCCTCTGGAACCTCTTGAGGCCTCCACAGTTCAAATCACCCTCAGCACCACTGTCTTCCACGCTCCTACTAGTCTGGCCCATTAAGCAGTGCTTAAAGCATTCTATTGCTTTCCTAAGCCAAAGCACCAAAGTACAAATTCCTCCAAACTCAAACATGGTCAGGCCTATCACACCAATATCCCACTCCTGGTACTAACTTCGGTCTTGGGTTTTTTATTGCTGCGAAGAGACACCAGGACCACAGCAACTCTTATCAATGAAACATTTCATGGAATGGCTTACAGTTTCAGAGGTTTAGTTCATTATCATCATGGTGGGGCATGTCAGCATGCAGGAAGACGTAATTCTGGAGAAGTAGCTGATAGTTCTATATCTTGCAGGCAACAGGAAGTAAACTGAGATACTGGGTGGTATCTTGAGCATATATGAGACATCAAAGCCCACCTCCACAGTAACACACTTCCTCCAACAAAACCATGCCCACTTCAAGAAGGCCACACCTCCTAATAGTGCCACTCCCTTTGGGGGCCATTTTCTTTCAAACCACTACACAAAGTAACCAAAAGTAACCAATATTTTCAAATGCTATCCGACTAGAAGTTAGAGATTTTTTATGACCTGAACCCAACAGTCCCTCTTCTGAGGATATATCCCAATGTAATGAAAGCAATATGTTAAACAGATACCTGTACTTAGAAGCCAAGACATTGAAACAACCTAAGTGCCTACAAACAGGTGACTGAATAAAAGAAATGTGGCATATTGATGGATTTTTATTCCATCTTCAAAAACAAAGAAATTCTGTTGTTTGTGACAGGGCAGATGAGCCTGGAAGACATCATGCTAAATTAGAAAAACCAAGAGCAGAAAAACAAACACTGCATGACCTCAAGTCTATGTGGGCTATATAAAAGGTGAGGTGATCACCAACCGAGGCAGCCTACTCTGCACAGCAAGCCCCTGTCTCAAAACCAATCAGGTTCATTTTAGGGCATTGGCCTTCAGAGGACACTACTAAGCAGACACCCAGAGAAGATACTGGATTCTGAGGGATCTGGAATATTGCTAATTATCAAGGTCTTGGGTTAGTCTTAAAGTTAGTATCTTCAAAAACTAAAATGCTGGATGTGTACTTGTGTATATTTTACTCTCTTGTTTTTGTTTCATTCTTGCAAAACTACTTTGATAGAAACGGGAAGTCTGTGCTCCTCTTGGCTCAGGACACGCCAGGTGCTGTAATGCAGAGTTTTATAGATGAGTGGCTTATACAAAACAGGTTTCTCTCTCATGCAAAGTCTGGGTGCTCCTGTGGTTCAGCCCTGTCAACCTGCCAGGTACCTGGACTCATTTATATTGCTGCTCTCGGTAAAATCACATCCCTGGAGACTGGCTCACCCTGCATCCCAATCCCAGCCATGAGAAAGAGGAAACAGGAGAGGACCCTTCCGTTCACAGTCCATAGACCTGAGCTTAAACATGTCTGATTGCTGGGGAAGCTGGGAAATGGCGTCTTTGATGGATATCCCTGTACCTAGCAATAAATAACTCAAGTAAGATAAATAAATAGGAGGGCAGACATCAAGGGATGAGAAATTTTCAACACCTAAAAGAGTGCAACAGAAGGAAAGCTACCCCAGTACTGCTGACAGTTCAATGGCCTTGTCCATTTGTCAAGATTGGTGTTTTTATTTTTTAAGATTAATTTTTTAAAATATGTATTTTTTCTATCTTATGTGTATGAGCGTTTTGCTTGCATGTACATATGTGCTCTTTATGTGCCCCATGTGTTAGCATTTTACCTGCAGAGGCCAGAGTGGGGAAAAGCATCAGCTCCCTGGAACTGGAGTTACAGACAGTTGTGAGCTGCCATGTGGGTGCTGAGAACCAGACATGGGTCCTCTGGAAGAGCAGCAAGTGCTCTTAATTGCTGAGCTATCTCCCCAGCATTGATTTATTTTAAGTTATGTGTATGTCTGTGGGTAGCTCATGAGTACAAGAGCCCATGGGAGCCAAAGGTGTCAGATCTCCTGAAGGTAGAGTTACAGTCAGCTGTGAGCCACCCTGTTTGGGTGCTGGGAACCAACCTCACGTCCTCTGGGGGGACAGTCACACTCCTAATTGCAGAGCCATCTCTCTGGCCCCAGGAAGGAGTCTTTTTAAAGACGATTGTCAGACTCCATGATTCCTTAGACTCTGGCAACTCCAAGAGTCTGTGGTTACGCTTTTGACTTTGTTTCTCATCCCTCTTCTTCCTACACCATCCTTTCACGTGATTGTAGTAGCCAAATAGTCGTGCATTCGGTGTCCTTGGTATGCTGTCCTTTCCCACATCATTTGAGCGAAACTCCAGCCGTCCTTCACAGTCTAGGTCCAAGGCTGCCCCGTTTTACACCCATCACAGCCCACAGCCCTCTCCTTGTTTCTCTCTAACGCTCCTGTATCAACTCTGCCCTGAACGCGTTGGTTATTTGTTGTAAGAATAAAAGCCTTCCACCACTATCGCACTATGATCTCTTCTCACAGAATTCCTAAAGGTTTTTGTCTGAACCAGTCATTGGCCACCGTTGGATCCTTTAATTGCCTTTTTGAGACATTGACACACAGGGTCAGTTTTGCAATAATAAAAATAGATGCAGGAACAAGCAGGGAGGAGGAAGTATTTACTGACTTTTTCTTTTGGAAGTTGGGGAAAGAGTCAAGGACAATGTCGTGAAAGAAAAATCCTCAGCAAAGTTCTTACCTTTTCTTGGTTTTTCTTCCTTTTTGCTTCTCCTCTTCTCTGCCCCCTCCCAGGCAGTCTTCAATAGCCCAGGCTGGCCTCAGACTTGCTGTGTAGCCAGGAATGACCTTGAACCTTTGATACTGTTGCCTCAACCTTCCCACATTGGGGTTACAGGTGTCCACCACCAGGCCTTGTTTTTAAAGTTTTTTCTTCAAGTCCAGCCGCTGTCCAGTGTGTCACTGCTGTGGCATGAAGAGGGAAAAGAAATAGTCATATTGAGGGGTATAGACCTGAGTCTGCTCTGCATCCCGGGGAGCCAGAAGCGGAGGAATGACGTAGGCGGAGCAGGAGGTTGGTTTGGGGCTGAAATGGAAAAGAGTGCTTGTCTGAAGGACCTCCTTAGTTTTTCAATAGTAATCTAGAGAGGAAGCAGCATGTGGTAGCACAGCCACATAATTCCGGCAGAGGCAGACGCAGCAGAATCATGAGTTCAAGGCCAGCTGGGGCTACATAATGAGACCTTGTTCAAAAAAAAAAAAAAAGTAAAAGTACAGTGATAAATGATAGATAGGTAGGTAGGTAGGTAGGTGGGTGGGTGGGTGGATGGATGGATGGATGGATGGATAGGTGGGTGGATAGGTGGGTGGATGGATGGATGGATGGATGGATGGATGGATGGATGGGTGGATGGATGGATGGATGGAAGGATAGATGATGGACGGAGAGAGAGGAGGAGAGAGAGGATGGCTATAATAATAAAAGGTTAGAAAAATTTCCACAAGGAATAGGAGAGGAAGCTGGCCAAGTCCAAAAGGCCTGCCCGCAATTTCAAATATGAATTTCAACAATAATAACACACATATTCATGTGGTTTTCTCCAGCAGCACATGTGAACTAGGAGAGAATGGGTGGAAAGGGGTGGTTCAAGTTTAGAAGTTTATGGATAGATGGAGAAATCAAGAGGCAAGCGCAGGATTTAGAATTTAGTCTCAGAATTCTGCATGTATAAGGAAGGAAGTCAGGCCAGAAAGGTAAATCAGGTAACGAGAAAGGTTGCAGAATGGAGGCTTCAGTGGTCTCCAAGGAAAACGTGGACAAAGAATGATGTGTAGTCCTTGAAGAAGGGCCAAAGGTTGTGCTCAGAGAGTGGAATACCGTTTTATTTTTATTTTTGATTGTTTGAGATGGGGTCTGTCTTAGTCAGTGTTCTATTGTTGAAGAGACACCATGACCATGGCAACTCTTATAAAAGAAAGCATTTAATTGGGGCTGGCTTACAGTTTCGGAGGGTTCGTCCATTATCCTCATGGCAGGGAGCATGGCAGCATGCAGGCAGACATGGTGCTGGAGAAGTAGCTGACAGTTCTACATCCTGACCTGCAGGCAGCAGGACAAGAGAGACACTAGGCCTGGCTTGGCTCCTTGAAACTCAAAGCCTACCCCCCATGACACATTTCCTCCAACAAGTCCATACCTACTCCATACCTACCTCCTAATCCTTTCAAATAACACCACTTCCTAATGGCTAAGCTTTCAAATGTCTGAGCCTATGGGGTGGGGAGGTGGCATTCTTATTCAAACTGCCACAGGGTCTTAAGAAGTCCAGCTTGACCTCAAACTCCTAATTCTTTTGCACCCATCTCCTAAGTACAGGAATCACAGGCATGAGCCATCATACTCAGTTAGAGAACAGAACATTAACACTTGAGGTTACTTCAGTAGAACCATAGTCAAAAGTTGGCTTGGTCCAGGATATAAGTGTTGCTGAAATGTGTGAAGGTTGAGTAGGGCAAAGAACTCTGAACCTAGGGTATGAGGTTCTTCTCATGGTGTTGAAGTAGGCAGAATGGACACAGAGGTTGGGGTGGAAAGGGATTTCTGTGATGTGAGCTAGAAGAGTGTAACATAGCCAGGCACCGCATGCCTCCAGCTCTTAAGCCTGGCTTGAAAAAAGACTTAGAGCTTGCAAGTGGCAAGGGATTTAGGAACAAGCTGCTTCTTAACCAGAGGAAGACGGGGAGGAGAGGGAATGTACATCACCTCCCTGTAGGTGCACAATGCCAACAGTGTCATCAGGAAGCTGTGGGGTTTCGGTCAGCCAATGAGTGGGGTCAGGAGGTTGGGAATGTGAGAGCTTGTCTATCCCTGGTGGTGGTGGAGGTTAAATGGCAGAGTAAGTTGGGAAGGAGAACAGCACCAAGCGAATAGACACTGAGAAGGACCAGCAGAAAAGGTGATGCAGACTTTCACTGTCTCTTTCTGGGACTTATATGGATGAATGGTATGTCAGAGCTGTAGTCCCTAAGATTCCCAGTGGAAATGAAACGCTTCTGTGTATCCTACCTCAGGCCCACAACATACAAGGCAGTCCCCTCCAGTTCCCTCTGGAGCTGCAGAGGGAGGCCACATAGGCCTTGTCTACTTCCGAGGAGGTCTTGCGTTTTGTTATTTGAGCTTCTTTCTTGGTCTCACACTTGGCTCTCAGACTGAACCATCAGCAGCAGAAGTCTTTTAACTCACTTCAGAGGAAGGAATGTGCCTCCTCCTATCCCTTCCCACTTCCCGGTACCTCCCTCTACCCGCACCCAACTCCCTGCTTCTCTACTGTATACAATGCCAACCCAAACTTTGTAGAAAAGAAAATAATCTACATGGCCTTTCTCATTCCTTTTCTCCTCTCAACCCTGTAGTGTCCAGGTCTGTCCCACCACATGACTGAAACTGACTTTCCTAATAACAATCATTAACATACTCAGTGTGTTCTCATTTGTACCCTAACCAGAGCTGTGGTAATTACTAACTTCTTGAAACTTGACTGTTTGGGCCTCTGTGGAACCTGCTCCCCATTTTTAACCTCTCAGTTCTCAGATTTCCTTTATGAATTTTCCGAGGGTCTTACTTATAGCCATTTCATTAATAGATTTTATTTTTAGAGCAAGCTTGAATAGAAAGTACAAAGTTCCCATATACCCCCTGTCCCTTGCTCACATAGCTTTTCCGCTGTTAGCACCCAGCACAGTGGTACATTTGTTACTGAGAATCAGGGGTCTGCATTTACACACCATTGTCATCCAAGGTTCATAGTCCATCAGCATTCACGTTGGTGTTGTATAGTATACGATAACATGGACCCACCATTTTAGTAACCTACAGGATAGTTTCACTGCTTTAAAAATGTTGTCAACTCTGCCTTATTCATCCATCTTACTTCAACCACTAATATGCTTACTTTCTTCCTAATTTTGCTCTTTCAAGCATGTACCTAGCTGGACTTACAGTATATAGCCATGTCTTGGGTTTCTATTGCTGTGATGAAACACCATGACCAGGGTTGGGGATTTAGCTCAGTGGTAGAGCCCTTGCAAGGCCTTGGGTTCTGTCCTCAGCTCTGGAAAAAGAAAAGAAAAGAAACACCATGACCAAAAAACAAGTTGGGGAGGAAAGGGTTTATTTGGCTTACACTTCCACAGTGTTGTTCATCACTGAAGGAAGTCAGGACAGGAACTCAAGCAGGGCAGGATCCTGGAGGCAGGAGCTGATGCAGAGGCCATGGAGGATGTTGCTTACTGTCTTGCTTCCCCTGGCTTGCTCAGCCTGCTTCTATAAGAACCCAGGACCTCCATCCCAGACATAGCACCACCCACCATTGATTGGGCCCTCCCCCATTTATCACTAATTGAGAAAATGGATCTCATAGACGCATTTCCTCAACTGAGGCTCTTTTCTCTCTGATGATGTAGCAAGAATCTTAAAAGGTCTTTTTAATAAAAACAAACCTGAAGCCAGGTATTGGGGTGAATGCTGGAAGATCAGAGAAGCAGAACAAGCCACAGCCACCTCACCTCGTCAATTCCTCAGCTGATCCTGTTTCCTCAGACTGGAAGCCTCTGAGTCTTCATTCAGAATGAATCTCAGCTGAACTGCTGCTCAAGAACCTAAAAGCTTAACCAGCTCTAGTTCCTGGTTTTCACGCCTTATATACCTTTGTGTTTTCTGCCATCACTTCCTGGGATTAAAGACGTGAGTCACCATGCCTAGCTGTTTCCAGTGTGGCCTTGAACTCACAGAGATCTGGATGGATCTTTGCCTACCAAATGATGGGATTAAAGGTGTGTGTGCCACCATTTTCTGACCTCTGTATGTCTAGTGGCTGTTCTGTTCTCTGACCCCAGATAAGTTTATTAGGGTGCATGATATTTTGGGTACAAGCCCTCTATATTAGCATCTTTCACTTAGTGCATATAAAGTCTCTTCATGTTATCATAAACCCATCACAGTTCTCTTCCTTTAAATAAAAAAAATTAAAAAAAAAAACTATTCTTTTTTGTTTTGTTTTAAGATGGAGTAATCCGGGTTGGGGATTTAGCTCAGTGGTAGAGTGCTAGGCAAGGCCCTGGGTTCAATCCTCAGCTCAAAAAAAAAAAAAAAAGATGGAGTAATCCTTTGTTTTTACACACTTTGATGAAGAAGTTTTCATTAAACAGTCTTTCCAGCAGAAAACAAAGCAGCCTCCAGCTGCCCAGAGCCTGGGGTCCCCTTGCACGAGTGGTAAAGTAGAGGGGTGCACTTCCCCCTTTGATTAGCACGTGCCAGGGCCTCTTGACGTCACCCTTGCACCTCATCATTTTTCAGTTTCCCAGCAAAGGAGCAGAAGGCACAGACATTCATCATGTGGCATCTAGTCGCCACAGGACAGAGCATGCTCTGTGTTCCCTCCAGAATACATTACACTCATCCTAACTGGTGCACAGTCCATTGTTTACATTGGGATTCACGGTTGGTGGAGTCCGTCCTTTGGATTTTTACATGTGCAGTGCCATCCACTATAGCCCCTGTGGAATAGTTCACTGCTTCAGTAGCCTTGTGCCCAACTGTTCCCCACTTTCTCCTTCCCTCCAGCCACTGGTCCCTTCATGATCTGCATGCTTTTCCCTTTCTCAGAATGACGTAGCCCATAAGTAGATTTTCATTTCCTATATCCTTCCATGGTTTTTACCTTACTGAATTTGGGATTTTTTTTGTTTAATTTTTCTTTTATTAAGTTTTCCTAGACTGTGATATATATTCCCAAATTTCCAGTGTGGGACCTTTCCTTAGATTATTCTGGATTTTTTTTTCCTATTGCATTTTTATGCATCATATATACCTATATTGTTCTGTCTAGAAAGTATGGAAGTGATGCTAAATGGAACTCATAGTTACAGAAAAATGAATTCATTTTCTTGAATGAATTTGACAGTTTTTCAATTGCACATATAAGTAATGTACAATATTTTTCTTTCTTGTTGATATTTTTCACTTAGCATAATATCCTCTAGGCCACATTACTAATAGGTAAATATCCTTCCTTTAAAAGAAAATGCAGTGTGTGGGGGATGTGTGTGTGTGTGTCTGTCTGTCTGTCTGTCTGTCTGTCTGTCTATCTGTCTATGGCTGTGTGTCTGTGACATTTTCTTTATTCTTTCATCTGTTGATGGACATGTAGGTTGTTTTCAAATCTTGGCTATTGTGAACAATGCTGAAACAAACATGGATTGCAGGTGTCTCTTAAAAATACTAATTTCAAGCCATTGTGACGGCACTTGCCCATAATCCCAGCACTTGGAAACCTGAGACAAGAGGATTATGAGTTCAAGGCCCAGCCTGGGCTACACAGCAAGACCCTAACTTCAGACACCAAACAACTGACACACCAAACCGAAGAGCCTGCTTACGTCTGCTTTGGATACATACCCAAAGACATGTATGGTTGCTGGGTCATGTCATGGTTCTATTTTTAATTTTTTGAGGAACCTCCATACTCATTTTTTATAATGGCTCTACCAAAACCATATATATACCAGAGTTCTCTTTTTTCTACAACCTTATCAGCATTTGTTCTATTTTAATTATTTAATAACAGCCACTTTAGTTAGTATGGGTATCATTTCATTTGGGTATGTGTATGATTCTCTGATATTAGTGGTAAGCACCTCTTCATAAACTTGTTAGCCAGTTGCACAAACATTTTTGAGAAATGATTATTTAAGTCTTTGGCCCATTTTTAATCAAGATTTTTTTTTTAATGTTGCTATTATTGAGTTGTGAGTTCTTTATATGTTTTGGATATTAGCCCCTGATTATATGCCTAGTTTATAAATTTTCTTCCATTCCATATAAGGAATGCATTATCTCATGTGTATGTGCTGTGTGGGCATGTGTACACATTTCACATGTATTAAATACATGTATGTCTTCATCAGGATATCTGTCAGTCATTGGATGCAGCTCTTTTCTTTTCTTACATGAAGCTGTAGAGGCTTTTTGTAATATTTATAGCAGATTTTAAATAAGCAAGTATTCAGCTAACACTTATTTGAGTACATACTATGTGCCAAGGAATGCTGCATTTTATATGAAATTCTCCTTGGAACAATTCAGGGCAATAAAGAATTGTCAGCTGACATCTTTGTTTACATTCAGTTTCATTCTTTACCTCATGATGGGAGGTGATCCATTCTGTCCAGGTCCAATCCCTAATTATGGTCTGGGCTCTATTGTTTCTGACATTCTCAGGGATCAGTCTTCTCTGGCACCATCACTCATATCCACCCAAATGGTCAGTTTGGTCCCTACACTATTTTCCCCATCCATACTGAAGTGCGCTTAACTTTCCTACATGTTTAAGTGAAATCTTCCCCATGTCATGTCTTCAGTTGGATGCAGCCGTAAATCTCTCCACTCACTTCATTCCTAGCGGATTTGAAATGAGTTGCCCACATCTCTGGATCTGTTCCCCATAGTAATCTACTTCAATCCCACTTTGTCTCCAAAACTTCAGTCGCCAGCATTATGGGTGACTCCTTTTCGCCCTGTATCGCATCTGACCTCTCTGCATCTGACCTCTCTGCCACATGACATTGCTGAGCAGAGCTTCTTAAAACAGTTTCCGGTTGCCTTTGCTGATGCTCTAGTGCCCTTTCTCCTCCTGTAGACACTCCATGGCCTCTCCTGCCTCTCTCCTGCTCTGATATTGGTGTCCTTGCAGGCTGTCCTTGACCCTTCCTCCTTGGCACTCTCCCCAGATGGCCTCATCCTGTCCCATGGTGAAGACTCCCATTCATGATTCCAATCCTTTCTCCTGAGTTCTCTCTATGTCTGCCTACCCAGAGTTTCCAAGAAGGAGACTCTGGGACTGGGTTGTCATCTCCCTCCCTGCCTTGCCCACTAGTAAAGTGAATCAGTGAATGAGTAAATAAAGCTAGACCTCCTTCTGTTCCGTTTGTCCTGATGCTGTTACTGCTCAAGCCAAAAATGCTGCTGGAGTTGACCGATCCGTGGATCTTTAGTGTTGCAGTTAAACATCAGTTTTACAGATCTAACTGATCCTCACAGTCTTAAAATACTTGGTTCACAAAAGCTCATTCTTTGTCAGAACCTATGTGTCTTTTAAAATAGATAGGTCCTCATTAAATCAAGAAAAAAATCTCTATAAACTTGGCCATCATTTCACTTCGGCGGGCAAATTTGAGTGGACTTAGAAGTACATGTGTCTTTGAAAATGACAGCCTCTGACATTTATTATCGAGCTACACTGTACCCCAGGCGCTGTTTGGAACAGTGTGTAATAATGTATTTGCTTTCCCTGGGTTCCCATGGGGGGTAGGTACCGATCTCAGAGAAAGCACTGTAAATATGAGCAATGGGAGAATGTGCCAGAGTGACAGCTGAGGTGGGGTTAGAATCCACACAACCCAGCGCTGGGTAAGCGGCTAACCTCCAGGCTGTACTGCCTAACCAAGGGCGGGCATTCCTCATTAGCCCATTGTTTTCTATCACCGTTGCTGAAAGGTGTAAAATGCCTTGAATAGTCAGGACACAGGGTCATTCTAAACATGTGCCTGGAGTCCCCATTTGCTGGTTACTGAAGAAAGAGGATGACACTGGAATAATAGTTAGTCACAGAGATTGGCTCCATCCACTTCCATTGCAGTTTATGTTGGAGTTTTCAACAACATTCCCCATTTCCTCTGATTCTTTGAAACATAAACCATGGCCGTAGCAGCCTGCTCTTCTCCTGAGTCCTCTGCTTATTCCATGTTCGTTTCAGCAGCTTTATCGTGGTATCTTTGAAATGTTTGGTTTTCCACGGTGGCCACACAAATCACATTCCTTTGCTTTCTCTCTAGACAGTGGTTGAGCAACCGTCACATTCATAGGAAGTTAATGACTCACCTAACAGAAAGCAGTTACTAATGTGACTTTTGTCTCAGTTGCCAAGGAGTTTGCGTGGGTTTCCGTGGTAACCCATCAGTATAACAAATGTCACACACTAACTTTGCAGCTTTTTGGATTTGTTTAGTTTGGACAGCTTTTTCCCAAGGTCTGTGTGTACACAGGAAAGATGACCAGAGAAAAATCTGAGTAATCGCCTTAGGAACACAAATACACTTTTTTTTGTTTTGGGGGTTTTATGGGGTATTTTTTTTTTTGGTTGTTTGTTTGTTTTTGAGACAGGGTCTCTGTAGCCCAGGCTGGCCTCAAACAAACTCACTTAAGTTTTTTGTTTTGTTTTTTCCCTGCCTTGGTTTCCCAAATACTGGGATTGCAGGTGTGAACCACAGTCTCAGGTAGAGTTCTGGGGGAAGCAGAGGACCATTAGGAGGCTCTTAAGATAATTCAAGGAGATGATGCTAAGAGTCTCAGTTAGGATGGTGATGCTTAGAGGCAGGAAAGGAAGTAATTTCTAGATAGTTAGAAAGGGATGGGCAGGAATTGGTAGTTGGTCTAGACATGATCCCTTCGGGTTCTTTTTAGCTTAGCGAAGTTGGACAGTTTCTCTCAGTTCCTTTGCTACTGTGTTACAGTGTATAAAATGTGTAGGGTCTGGCATATTGAAAGCACTCGGCAACTGCTGTGGACATTTTCACTGAAGGGGAAGTCAGCAGGTGGAGGTGGAGAAGTATGTTTCCCTCTGGAAGATCTAACATCTTCATTAAAACCCATTCCTCACATGCTACAATCCTGCCCATATTTACACTGCTGTTCCTAACCTGGTTTCTCCCAAGTCTGCCAGACTTCCTGTTGGTTTCCCACCCTCTAGATAAACTAGATGAATATGAAATACTTCCCACGTAATTGTTTTCTAAGGACAACAGGTACATGCCCAGTGCACTTGGTATCTTTAATGTCTTTACTCAGGCCGAAGCTGCTCTCTGTTTCTGCAAATGATAGCATGTGAGATTTGGTACATGAAATCATTATAAAGATGCCACATTGTAAGGTTATTTTAAACTAGATTAAAAAGAAAAAAACTACTGTGTGTTTCTAATTAGTTTAGTTGGGAAATTACTGATATTTCACAAACAAAAACCAGCCCAGTCATTTGGTTTCCATTAACATGTTTTAGGGGCCTGTGATCTTGTTGTTTTTAAATACCATCTTAGTCCTGTGGAGTTGATGTGATTTCTTTTTCTTATTACATGTATTTGTGCGTGTACGTGTGTGCGTGTGCATGCATGTGCCTGAGTGTGAAAATGAATGGCAAAGGACAGCTGGGGGGGTGAGCCATCACTCCAGCCCATCATTCCTTTTCATCTGAAAACGTCTCTTCTTCCAGCACCAACTGAAAGTTTGCTTGAAGTTGCTTTTTTTTTTTTTTTATTTTTGGCTGTTCATTTTGATCTGTTTTTCCTGGTAAGAGCTTCTCCTCTGGGGCCAGCTAAGATACAACAGCAGCTCTGAAGCTGGTAAAGCTCTGCACAGATGGAGGGTGCTTGGCACCTTGGGTTTTTACTACAGCTGAGATGGCCTGGACCGTTTTGTTGGGAGCCCTTAGTGTCTGTCTCATTAGAATTGTCCCGATGAATTCGTGCACATTTCCCGAGTTGCCCGAGCTAGCTAGAGAAGGATTGATTCATCTGCCTCTCCTCTGCTCACTGTGCTGTCACGCCACTGAGACCTGCCCTGGGGTCACCCAGGCCAGAGAATCATCTGCTCCCCGGTGAGGAGCACAAAGCTGAGCTTCCTGCAGGAGGGGGGGGGGGGGGGCTGGCTGCTGCTAAAACAGCTTTCAATGGGCCCTCTACCTTTGGTCCTTCCTTCATTTTATTTCAGAACCGATTTAAAATTCCACTCTTGGCTTTCAACGTCAACAGCATCAGGTTCAGATTTCTTTGGTTGCTAAATTAACTACCTCTTGTCTGTCCCTTAATACTTGTTTTGTCTTCCTCTGAGGTGATGCTTTAAAACAAAAACAAAAAACTTGGTAAGTTTGGGAGAGAAAGTTAAAGCTATCTTTAGCTAGAAGTTTATATTTTCTAAGGACAATAAACTAGCGTGCTTTTTAAAAAATATTTAGAACAATATTTTTTGGGCAGTGGTGGCACACACCTTTAGTGCCAGCACCCTGGAGGAAAAAGTAGGCAGATCTAAGTTCAAAACCAGCCTGATCTAGAGAGCAAGTTCCAGGACAGGCAGAACTATACAGAGAAACCCTGTCTCAAAAAAACCAAACCAAACAAAAAATATTGTTCTTGATAGCTGATCCTACACCAGTGGTGTTAGTGATAGGAACAATCACGAATTCCTGAAGGTCCCAGGTCACCAGTGTATCTGCATGCCTTTCCTGGGAGCTCCAGGCACATGGCTGATGCCTTCAAGTCTCGACCAAGTGATGCTGGGAAGGAAAGAATAATTAAAAATCCTATGGGTTCTTTTTTATTATTATTATTTTCATGATTTTTTTCTGGGCGTTTTAAAAGTTTATTTATAAAACCAAACTCAGTGATTTTAATACACATTCGTTTATTTGCAGAGGCAGCAACTGCATTCACCCCATTTTTCCTTTTCTCCAACCTTTATCTAAATTGTTTATCTCACTCATTAGTCTCTGTTACTCCAGAGAAGTGATCCAGCTGTGTGCTTTCTTAAGAAAATCAGCCTCATCACATCTGTGCTCCGGGGACCATCACAGAGGAGGGGTGGGAAGATGAGGGGATTTAAGTCAGAGGCTGGGGAGGGCTGGGCTGGGCAGAAACAGGACTGCAATCTTGAGCTCCCAGCAGCTGTGTTTGCCTGTACACAGTCAAGCCAGTCAACATCCCAGCATGGAGTGGGGAAGGACTCAAGATCCCCTGAGGAGCCAGGGGTGCCACTTCTGGGAAATGGGGTGTTTGTTGACTTTAAGGCTATGGTTCCTGGTAGGTCATTTGTGCTTCCTTATGAGCCTACACCCATGAGTGTATGAGCTGCACAATCTGGATTCAGTTGGTTATTTAAAAAAAAAAAAAAAAAAAAAAAAAGACATGAAGTTGGGAGGTAGGAATAGATGTGATGGGTGTGGGAGGAGTTGGGGGGGAGTGAATATGATCAATATACATTTTATATGTATGTATGAAATTCTCAAGAATTAATACAAATATTGAGGCCAGGTGTGATGGTGCTTAGGAGGCAAGTTGATCTCTTGGAATTCAAGGCCAACCTTGTCTACATAGTGAGTTCTAGCCAGCAGAACTATATAATAAGACCCTGTCTCAAAAAAAAAAAAAAAGCTCTGTTGCCTCTATTAAGTGGACTAATAAGTAAATCTAGAGAACATTCATTCTTTTGCTTCATCCATTTTGCACTGTTTATGACCCCACCCCCACTCCCACCCCCCCCATCCGTTGTCTCTCTTCTTCTGTAAGTAGAATAATTATTTTTGCTTCCTAAGGCTAAGTCCCTTGGACCTACACAGAACAGTAAAGAGAAGAGCTTGTACAAAAGTCAGGAAACTTGAAAGAGGAAAGTTGTTGGAAAAACAGCAGATTGGGGGCTGTGGACAAAGGGCTTCAGAGTTAAATGGGTTTGGCTTGCGTGTGATCCCTGCACTCACCACCTAAATCACCTTGACTTTAACTCCCCTCCTGAGCTTAAATTCCTGGCATGTGCCTTGAGGGAAAAGCCAGCTACATTTTTGAGTTGGTGTGAGATTAAAGCATCATGTTGTGAAGTCTGAAATGGTAATTCATGTTGCTAAAACAGAGAGAAACTTAAGAGTACCTGTGTGTATTTCTGTCCCTTGCATGAAGTCCGACAAGGTTAGGAATTCTGCCTTTCATCTTGTATTTTAAACATTTAGACATGTACCCAACACACAGAACAGAATGAGTGGTGAAGAGTCACTTTAAACTGATTGACAAGTAAGTTAACTTCTTTGCATTTCTAATGGCCAATTATTCCTGTTCCACTGCTTACAAATACTGGCTTGTTGAATTGATATGTATTCCTGTGTGTGCTTGAGTGTGGAAGCCCAACATGATGGCAGGTGGTGCCCTGAGATGCTCAGTGTGGAAACCCAACATGATGGCAGGTGGTACCTGAGATGCTCAGTGTGGAAACCCAACATGATGGCAGGTGGCACCTGAGATGCTCAGTTCCTGGTGTGTAGAGTCAGGCTCTCTAGCTGAACCCAGAGCCTGCCGTTTTTTGGCTAGTTTGGCTAGTCAGCTTCCCCCAGGGAGTCCCTGTCTCTCCAATGGTGGGATTGCAGGCACCTGACTTTCACTTGGTCCAAACCACAGCCCTGTTGCAAAGTGGTCACTTTCCTCGCTGGCCATCCTTGGCCCCTGCGAATACTGATAGCTGTATAACTGTGTTGTAGACGTGAGGGAAATTGAGAGCGCTTTCAACATAGTAATTAATTGGCTTTCGGTTTTTGTTTTTCCCTATCCAGGGAGGTGGTGCAAGCAAACTGTGTTCGCTGGAGAAAGAAGTTCTCATTTATGTGTAAAATGAGTGCCAGTGCCTCCACCGGCGTCCTGGATCCTTGTGTCTACAGAGTATCTGTACGGAAGGTACAAAAATAGCCTATTATTCCTCCGCTTTCAGAAACCATAATTAGCTACAGTCACTGACTCACTTTATTTATATCTGCTTTAACGGTAGAACTGTAACTCCACACTTATAGCAATAAATTAAATTTCTGTGGAAAATCTGGTGGCAAACCTGAAGTTGTTACTCAAGAATCAAAAACAAATCTTTCTTCTCAGAAATACTGTACATTTGGAGTAGTTTGGGAGTGTCCATGCCTGTAGCCTGTCATCTATCAATCCCTACTCTTAACTCTTTTAACTTTTATAAAATAATATTTTCATCAAATTCTTTGAAAATTTCATACGATGTATTTTGAGCGTACTCATACGCCTCCCCTGACTCTGCTGCACACACCCTTTCCACCTTCACTGCCCTACCCTCCTGACTTTGAGTTTTCTTTTTATTTATTTTTTCAGTCCAGTTCAGTTTGTACTGGCCAACTGCTCTGGGGAATGGGGCCTGCCCTGGAGTGTGGTGCATCATTAAAGAAAACTGACTGCCCCTCTCCCAGCAGCTGTCAAATGCCAGTCTCTCCCCAACTAGTCAGCTAGCAGTTGGAGTTTTTTTCCCCACTCCCCCCTTCAAGGGCAAATTAGGGTCAGTCTAGGCTATGTCACATGACCCTGCCTTGAAAAATAAAAACCCAACTGTGCATTTTACATTTTATACACTTTTTTTTTTCCTGATTCTTTCTGAAACGGGCTCATTTTGTAGCTCAAGCCAGCCTGGAACTCACATGTAGCCTGGACTTGTCTCAAACTCATGATCCTCCTTACTTCTATCTCCCAAGTATTGGGATTACAGGCATGCCACTTGCCCAGCTTTATACATTTATATATAAATATATATATATATTTAAGTTATCAGAGTACATGTATATGTATATATATATATATATATTATATATTTAAGTTATCAGAGTACATGTATATGTATATATATTATATATATTATATGTATATATATTTAAGTTATCAGAGTACATGTATATGTTGGCAAAGACAAAGCCTTAGAATGAGAAATGTAAGTCTCTTCGCTCTTTCCCACTCTGGTCCCGCATCTTTCTGTATCCGATTAAAAAGCTATATTCTTGGATTTGTTATCCCGTGTTTTGAATGAATTGATAGCAGTATGATGTGCATGGCTCTATTCTAACCTTTTTTTATATTGCTTAATACACTCAGAATATAATAAATACATGTGTACAGAAATGGTTTTACAATTTTTAAGACTTTATGAAACTAGTTGTTTGGAGCAATAGTAACTGAGTGGAAGCTTCTGCAGAGGAAGTGTGGTACAGCAAGGGCAGACATGCAGTTATACCAGCCTGCCTTTGAGCCCCAAGCATGCCCCTTACCGACTGTGAGACCTTAGGCAATTATGACTCTAAATCTCTACATCCAAATAAGGCGTTCTTCCCTGATTCTTCGTGATGAGGCCAACTTCACCTTGCTGCTCTTACTGCTGCTGCCCTCCCATTGAAACCCTTCTGAATGGAGTTCCAATCATGATGCTTGAAGGACAGTGAGCTAGTCTTTGGATTGTAAGGGGAAAAAAAAAAAACATAGAACCAGCTTCGAGTAAAGCCTGACTACAAATTAAATGAGCTCAAACTCCAGGAAAGCCAACAGAAACTGTAGGTGCCAGTTATGCTAGGTCACACCTCAAACCCACCTTTCTCATTGTATAGGGCTCTGGTATACCCCATAGGACACGTGTGCTTCCGTTTGCAGTGATAACACCACGGCCAAACCAACTTGGGGAGCAGGTTTAGTCTTACAGAGTACAGCATGAAGAGAAGTCAGGGCAGGAACTAGAGGCAGGAACTGAAGCAGAAGCCATGGAGGAACTCTGCTTACCAGCTTGCTCCCTGTGGCTTGCTCAGCCTGCTTCCTTATACACCTCAGCCCAGGGGTGGCACCACCCACAGTGAGCTGAGCCATGCCCCCCTTCCCCACACACATACATCAATCATTCATTAATCAAGAAAATGCCCCCATAGGCCTGTCTACAGGCAATCTGATGGAGGTATTTTCCCAGTTGAAAAACTAACCAGCACAAAATATGTATGACCCCAGAAGTCAAAGGCTTAAACAAAATGGTATAGAAGTTGCTTCGGAACCTGAGATAAAGATAGTAGCTCCGCCATCTTTAACATATGGTTCCATCTTTAGATCTAAGGGGGCAGCTCCAGTCTTGTTCTCTCTTGACTAGTGACATAGGGGCAGACATGATACAAAAGTGGTGCCTGTGTCTTTTGCACACATCCCTCTGGTTAAAACTTAGTTGTGTGGCCACACCACACTGAAAGGCCATAGTTGGGTGGCCAGTAGGTTCTAACATGTCAGAAGAGAGGCTGATAAATCACCAGTAGTCTTCTGGTGTACTTAGTATGCAAGGCAGCATATTATGTAAGTCTATTCTACCTCACCTTCCCTAAGTATTGTATAATGGAAAGATCAGAGATCTCATCTATTTAAACATGTTGACCAATCCGGGGGCGGAGACAAATTAGGGGAAACTACTCGTGAATCATGTCAAAAAAACTAATTAATATAGAAAGAGCACCTCTACACAGTGTAAAAGAATCAACAGCACTTAGGAGAAGTTGTCAGCTGACAATATGTCCCCCTGAAAAGAAAGTATTTTAGACATACAATATACCCAATATTAGGCAAATTAAAACTACAGACAGACACCATTTTTATCTACAGATCTGATAAAGACCAGTTTGGTAGTGAACCCTGTTGCCTAGACACAGGGAAGCAGTCACTAATCAATAATTCTGTTAGTGCCATCCATGTGCCACTGCTCTGGAGTCTGTGAAGATGAGTGAACTGGAACAGAGTTCAGACCTCTTACATTTCACCTTCAGAAAGCAGGAGTTTATCAAATTAGACTTAGTGTAGTACTGATAAATGTCACCCATAAAAAACTATGGGGGAACAAAATAATTTAGGAAAGAGCGATTGGCTTAGAAAATTGAGGAGACATCTCTGCTCTTTGCTCCCACCCCAGTATTGGGGTGACAGGCACATGTGGCCACACCTAGCTTTTTAAATGGTGCTGAGCATCTCAACTGTGTAGGGTCCTCATCCTCGTATAACAAGCACTCTTTCCAACTCAGCTGTCTCCCCAACACACTTTCGGTTGGTTGCTTGGTTGGTTAGTTTTTAGGACTGGGGGCCTCATGATCTTCCTGCCTCTACCTCCCAAGTGCAGAGAGTATAGGTACTATACCACCATGGACAATTCATTGGGAGATTTTAATAAGGGATATGATCTTTTATAAGACCATGCTGCTGCTGCTATGGTGGAAAAGTTGGTTTTAATATCTCAAAGTAGAAATGCTTAGGTTTGGGGGTAGTAGTTTTACACAGAGATGGTCATTCTTTTGGGCAGCCAGATACCCAACTTAAAAGTACAGGATTCTGTTACTTGGGGAGCAAGAGCAGATCCTTAAGGCACAGCTAGCATTCTTTCTGCAGAAGCTAAATAAAGGAGTAGATGCAGGAGAGGGGGGACGGGAGGAACAGCAGCCAGGGAAGCAGAAGGAAACGAGGCAGATGTGGCATCAGGAAGGTCTAAAGAGGGATGTGATGGGAGAAAGGAGGCAAGTGGGAAAGCCCATCACACACTGATGAGAGGCTAGGATGGAGACAGGGAGCTTTTAGCTTTAACAAAAATAAAGATCGTTAGGGCTCTTGAGCTACTAGAGAGGGGAAACACAAACCAATCCAGTTGGAGAGGGTTGACTAGAAGAGAATGCAGCCAGTAGAGGTTGAAGTCTTTTGAATGTTTTTTTTTCCTCAATTCTTCTGTCATACATTACATCTGGACCTCAGTTTCCCTTCCCTCCACTCCTCGAAGTCCCCAGCGATCAGAAGTCTTTTGAATTTTGACCGTAGAGGAACAGCAATGGAAATAATCACGTTGAGGAAGGAAGGAACACCTCAAGGACTTTCCGTGGGTTTAAGAACGGCACTGTTAAGGGATGTGAAGTGACCCAGTGAAGAAGACGTTCTGATAATTCATGTGGAATGGGAATGGCGGCGGGAAAGGGCAGCCGGCGTTCATAAGTATAACAGAGCTCCTGGAGACTGTGTGCGAGGTAGAAGTGGTGGATAACGCTCCAGTATCAGACTTGCAAAAAGAAGCAACAGTTCTCTCAGTAAGGATGTTTTTAAAGTGGCCTTAGAGAAAGGAACTCTGTCCATGAGAATAGAAGGAAGCCGAGTTCACAGTGTGGGCACACGCTGTTCTCAGTGCTTCACACATAGTCCTTGCAAATGTCCTAAATTCAGAAATGTGGCCCAGAGCCCTGGCTGAGGGCTCTAGGAGGTCAAGGCCAATCCGCACAATGTGAAGAGGCTCCATGTCAAAAACTGACTAAAGAAATAAAATTGGAAGCAAAGTAAAAATTTTGGTCATTTTTTAGGATGCTGTTATTGATTTGAATAGTTGGATTTAAAATCGGCCTATTTTTATTGTCTGTGACAGTAAATGTCTGCTTTAGAATCCTTTAACTTACATTTAATCTTAAATCCTTCATCATGTAATGTCCTCATAGTGTTTTCTGTGTTTGCAGGAATTAAAAGGCGGGAAAGCTTATGCGAAGGTAAGTAGATGTTCTCTAACTCATTTTGTAATTCATAATGTTGTTATTGCAGTCGGTAGGCTTTTAATTGTTACTCAAACTTGACTCGTTTTAAGTAAAGCAAATTGGAGATTGAATAATTGGGACAATAAAGTTTTGCAACATTCTTTTGGGGGGGCTGGAGAATGGCTCAGTGGTGAGGAACATTGGCAGTTCTTCCAAAGGACCCAGGTTCTTTTCTAGCACACAGATGTGACTGTAACTCTGTAACTCCCGTTCCAGAGAACCCAACCCCCTCTTCTGGCATCTTCCGGCACTGCATGCTCATGGTACACAGACATACATGCAGACAAAAGAACCACACGCAGAAGAAAAACAAATGAATCTCTTTTAAAAAAAAAAAAGAGTATTCTGGGAGCTTGTTAGGGGCGGTTACCTTTTTGTCTTAAAACCATGGCCTCTCACCTTTTGTGAGACTGCTTCCTTCCTTATGCCCACATTATTTTCTGTTGACAGCCCTTCTGGCCTCCCGCTTAGTCTGTTCCCTATTTTCTAACCCTATCTTCCTTAGACCTTCCAGAGTGATCTTTCTAAACTCAAACATGATGCTATCATTCCCCACTCTTAGGCCTTCAGTAGTTACACGTTGACTACAGAGGAAATTGGGAATTCTATAAGCTAATAAATACGATCCATTTTGTCCACAAATGGTTTCTGCCGCCTCATCTCCTCTGCCTGCCATCTGAGTTCTCTCTGTTTCTCTCTTCTCTCTCCCAGCCCTCATTCTTACGGGGTCGAGGGCCATCACACACTTCCTAGAATATCTCATGCTATTTTAGCTTCCTAGCCTGGGGACTTGGCACCATGCATGTATCCCTCTCTCCCCTGTCCTTTCCACTCCTGTGTCGTTAACGACGCAGCTTAGTCCTGCCTTCCCGCTGCGGACTTCTCCACTCTTATATTTGTGTCTTCCTTTACCACAGCACTTTCAGGCAATACTGTAGGAACTGGCTTTCTGTTTTCCCACATTCAACTATGAAAATAAGACTAAAGGACCCAAGGGTAGCTCAAGGCAGAGCAGGAAATAGGCCCTAGGTTCCATCCACAGCACCAAAAAAGGAAATACATTCTTTATTCCTAATGAATGCTTAATGTTACCTGGAATACAAATGTTAAAAATTATCTTCTGAGTAAGTTAATGTCTGCCACAAATGTGGTATCTATGTATGACATATTTATGAGACACATATATGAAACACATACACATCTAGATATTCATGTGACAGTTATCTTGGTGAAGCCAAAGAAAGTCTTAAGGAAATATGGACTCTCTGGCACCATGCTATAAAGTCTGTAATATGAGTTCTTTGAAGACAGAGCATGTTTCCTGTTCCTCATTGTTCTCCTGGGTCTGCGTAAGAGTCTGGCACATAAAAGGTACATTGGTATGTCACTTTCTTAACAGGGACTGTCTTATTTGGGTTTTTTTGTTTTGTTTTGTTTTTTTGCTACTATACCAAAGTAGTACAACAGACTATATGATATAAACAAAATACATTCAGTTGTCAGTATTCCAGATGCTGAGAAGTCTAAAGTCATGATACCAACAGATCCTGTGTCTGGGGAGCCTACTTTCTGGTTTGCAGTTGACAGACTTCTCAATATGTCACCATGTGGCAGATTGCAGAGAGAGGGTGCAAGTTCTCTCCTATGTTAAAAGTGCATTCGTCCAGACCTCAGGGTACAGCTCAGCAGTAGAGCACATACTGAGACATGTGCAAGACCCTGGGTTTTGTCCCCAGTGACAAAAGGGGAGAGATGCATAATCCATTCATGAGGTCTTTCAGTCTCAAGGCCTGATTACCTCCATTTCAAAGCCCCCACCACTCCATACCATCCTATTGGGTGCTAGATTTTCAACATATGAATTCTGGAGGAGCAGAAGCATGCAATCCATACCAGAGATCCCTAGCAACAGTATAAAACTAGTATTGCAACAGTAGGGGCTAAGTTAATGGGCAGCTAGCCTTTAATTAAGACTCCTTTATTAGCATTTGAACCTTGATATGAATAGAACTGAAAAGTACGAGATTGTCTAAGAAAGTGAGTTCAAGAGCATTAGTGTCCTTGAGTTGACCTTGGCTATGGTTAGCAGAGTTAAGGGATGAACTAGGAAGGAAAAAGTTAATTTGGTCAGATGATCAGAGACAGCATAGACAACTCTTTAAAGAAGGGTTGTTCTGTGAGTTTTTTTTTTTTTTTCCTTTGTTTTTGTTTTGGTGAAAATAAAATAATCCAATAATCTGGAGAGCCGTGGGACAGGTTTGGTTGGTTCCTTCTGACAGGAGAAAATCCAGCATGTTTGTGTGCTTGTGGGAATGGGCTAGTAGAGAAGGGGTAAATCCAAGTGCCAGACAGGGGGGAAACTACAGCATACACATGGTAGGCAAGAGGCCACAGGAACACAGGCGTACCACCACAGTATGGGAGTGGGAAGGCAGTACAGACCCAGGTGCAGGGAGCCAGGAGAGCTTATGGAAATTAAGTGCTCTTGACCGCCCTTACTCCCTGAATGAAACAGGCAGCAAGGCCATTAGCAGGGGGACGAAGCAGGAAGAAGTGCTGGAGCTTTAAAGGGGAGACTGTATGGAATGGCATGTGTTGATAGTAGATGATCAAGTAAGTCTTCACATGCTCACTCAAACGTGTCTTTGCATGGACCTATCCTGGCCCCGTCCTGTGCTGCTCCACTAAAAGGCAGTAAGGCCAGACTAACTGAAAGCTAGGCAGCTGTTGCCTGTGTCTTGCTGTGTGCCTGACTTACTACACTGGGCTTATGTAATTCTCTGAGCCATTCTCTTTATTCTTTCATACCAGTTAACACTACTGAAATAGTAGGAGCAGGGGCTGTCTCTGACTCTGTTGCCTGCTTTGGGAACCCTTTCCTCCTACCAGGTCACCTCGTCCAGCCTTAATAGGAGAGGAGGCACCTAGTCTCACTGCAACTTGATATACCATGTTTGGTTGATGTCCATGGGAGGCCTGCCCTTTTCTGAAGAGAAGTGGAGGAGGAGGAGGAGGAGGAGGAGGAGGAGGAGGAGGAGGAGGAGGAGGAGATGGGGAGGGGGATGACTGGGAGGATTGGAGGGAGGGGGAACTGCGATTGGGATGTAAAATCAAAACAATTAATTTTAAAAAACCTATTGAAATAATGCTCCAGTCTGCAATTAAAACCATCCTCTTGCATGCCCCTGAAAGTGGGTCTAGAGAGATGGCTCATGGGGATAGTGCTTGCCACACAAGTGTAAAAACCTGAGTTTAGATCCTCAGAATGTGTAAACCCGGAATATCCGTGCTACAGTGAGATGGGACGTGAAGACAAGAGAATCCCTGCAGGCCAGCTAGCCTGGCAGGTACAGTATAGTGGAAACAACAAAGAGACCCTGTGCCTCAAACATGGTGGAAGGTGAGGACCAAAGCCTGAGCTTGTCCTCTGACCTCTGCACATTTGCTGTTGGATGTGTATACATAGGTATGCACATCCATACACATACATTATACACACAAAAAAAAAAAACCTTGAAGCAAACAACCTCAGCAATGTTTGAAACATATTATACAGTTTATTAATGTTCATAGAGATTGCTTAATTCACTTTTTTTGTTCATAAAAATTGTACAGTTACGTAGGAGTAGACTGCCAAAATGACAGTGATGTAAGGGGTACACTGGAACAGGGCATCTGGGGTAAGCAGCATCAGAGGAATAACCAGAGCTAGCTTGGATACCGGCAGGAAATGGCCTTCCTGGGTAGTAATGTGGAAGAGGGACAAGTTTAAACTGAACTTCTGGGTAGCAGCAGAGAGGGTAGGTGTGAGACGGAACCGTGAGCAAGGGAAGCGGAACCGTGAGCAAGGGAAGCGGCTTCCATGGAGAGACTCGGCTGAAGGCGGATTGGCAGAGAGAGGAAGAGGGGCCCCCACTAAAGAAGCCAGGAGGCTCACTTGAGTCCTCTTATGAGTGCGGGGAGAATGAGAACCTAACCTGTCAGGATCTGCAGTCCCCCGTGGCTAACTCGGCACAGGGAGGATCCAGAGTAGCGGAGAGAGTCTGTACCGCTGCACATGGGCACAACGGCTCGTCTTCCCACAATGCCATGGGAGTGTAGGTGTTATGTGAATGACTTTGCTTTTGGGTGTGCCTTAGTTTTACTAGCACGGACATATGTTGACTTTAACGCGTACAGAAATGTATTCAGCACAGCCCATCAAATCCATGATCAGAGGTGAGGTAAGGGGTAGATTTTTATTACAAAGCAAATGGTAAAGCAGGTAGAAGTAAGCTTTGAGAAAACTCACGGTCGAATGTCTATTTTAAGGAGATGTGATAGAGCCTGCTAGATGGTCTATTAATATGATTCTCTTTCTTTTCATAGCTGGGCTTTGCGGATCTAAACCTGGCGGAGTTTGCTGGATCAGGAAATACCACCCGTCGCTGTTTACTGGAAGGCTATGATACCAAAAATACAAGACAGGACAACTCCATTCTCAAAGTAAGCACTCTTCAAGACTTTCATGCCAATAAAAGAGAACTTCTGCCTCCAGCTAAGCACAGGTGTCTGCTACCATAGACACAATGGGACTCCATACTGAGGTCATGAGCCTCCACAGCACCCGGGAAAGACCCTTCCAAGCCATAGGAGCAGTGAAAAATAATGATCATCTTTATGGTCCAGTGTGTTTGTCATCGGTGCTGTGAATAAATACACCACCACTGCAACAGAGCGGGAGAGGGGGCATGATGATTAGATATGTGGCTTAAAATCCATACAGCTATGGGGCTAGAAAGCTGGCTTAGTAGTTAGGAGCACTTGCTGTACAACCCTGAAGAGCTGAGTTTGGATCCCAGTACATGCTCATGCTTGTAACCCCAGTGATGTGGAGACAGAAAGTTCGCTAGTGCTTGCTGGCTGTCAACCCAGCTATGAAATGCAAGCTCCGGGCTCAGGGAGAGACCCTGCCACAAAGGAATAAGGCTGAAAATTATAGGACTTCTGATGTCCTCCTCTGGGTGTTGTGTGTGCATGGGTATGTACGCTGACACATGCATTTGCCCACATGCACATGGCGTGCATGTACACGCACACGCACACACGTGCACACACACACCTCTCAGGAGAACTTCCAAAGAAGCTGTGATGTGTATGTAGGAGTCACTGGCTTCTCTTGTAACTAGTGAAGTGGCAGGCAGACCCACTCATGGGGCTTATTTCTCCAAATCTCATGAGGGGCCATGTGTTCAGGTCATCACAGAGAATGTATGCTTCATGAAGCTGATGGAAATATTAAATGACACCCATTGGGAAAATATTCAGAAAGTATCTCGGTGAATCTTTGCTACATTTTACTTAATTAGTAAGTTACCTAATAAGAAGAAAGACAGATATTTAAAAACCAAATGGTTTTTATTCCAAAGTTAGGAAAGTGAAGAATTACTTTATAACTGAAGCTTAAACTTTGTTTTCAGTGAACATTTAGCTCTGGAGATATAGAAGTTTATGAACTGGTTCTTAGAGGCAGACATCCCTTGCACACATCAGCAGCTTTAAAGAAAGATGGGATGGGCACTTGATGTGGAGAGCAAAATGATAAAGAAGATGAGGAAATGTCAGGTATGGTGGTACACACCTATAATTATAGCACTTTGGAGATGGAAGCAGGGATGATCAGAGGCTCAAGGCCAGCCTTAGATACAAGAGACCCTGTCTCGAAAATCAAGGTAGGAGCCAGGCAGTGATGGCACTCTCCCTTAATCCCAGCACTCAGGAGACAGAGGTAGGCAGATCTCTGTGAGTTCAAGGCCAGCCTGGTCTCCTGAGTGAAATCCAGGACAGCCAGAGCTACACAGTGAAACTGTGTCTCAAAAAACCAAAACAAACAAATCAAGGGAGAAAATTAAAAGAGCATCATCCTATGAACTTCAAGTTTATTTGATTTTGTTGTTATATATCTGAAAATATCTCAGGGCACTTGCACATATCCCCCTACCATGAGATTGGCAGGTCTAGATAGATGGTGTCTTAGTTAGGGTTTCTATTGCTGTGAAGAGACACCATGACCACGGCCACTCTTATAAAGGAAAAACATTTAATTGGGGCTGGCTTACAGTTTCAGAGGGTTAGTCCATTACCATCATGGTGGGACATGGTAGCATGTAGGCAGACATGGTGCTGGAGGAGGAGCTGAGAGTTCTCCATCTTGACTGGCGGACAGCAGAAGGAGACTGTCACACTGGCCAGACTTGAGCTTATAAGACCTCAGAGCCTGCCTTCACAGTGACACACTCCCTCCAGCAAGGCCACACCTAATAGTGCCATTTCCTGTGGGAGTCTATGGGGGCCACCACAGATAAAAATCCCTGTTTTATAATGGGGAAGGTGAGTCTCAGAAGGCTAGGTGCTTTTTGTAACAGAAGTAGTGAATGACAGAGCTGAGACCAGCATGCATATCTGCTGTTCAGTGGCCTTTTCTCATTAGCGTGCCCTCTAACCCCATTCTCCAAACCCACTGTGTGTGTGTGTGTGTGTGTGTGTGTGTGTGTGTGTGTGTGTGTGTTCTTCTTTGAGACAAATGCTTTACCCATCAAGTCATCTTTCCCTGAAATAGTTTTTAATTTTAGGTGGTTCCCCCTCTCCTACCACCATCTCCTATGTTCCCAGCCCCCTCTGTCATCTCACACAGCTGTCTTCAACCCTACCCCTTCCCCCTGATCTGCCAGGCCTCACTTGCTTCCGCCTCCCCCTTACGTAGCTTAGCATGCACAGTTCATGATTATCCTGCTTGAATTAATACTCCGGGTCCCTTTGCCTGTTGCTGTCCCTGAAGATCTCCAGTCCCACTTGGCTTGACTCTGTGTCCTCCCTGAGTCTGTGTCCTGAGCTGGACATTGCTGGAGGACACACAGATGAGTGGGCATTACTGAAATCAGGCTCTCCTCCAACTGGCGGCCGTATTCTGCCTCCTGTCCCAATTTAGATAGTGGCCTTCCTGCCTTTTTTCTCAATGTATTTTCATACCCCGTTTTACCTCGGCGAAGCTTCTCCTTTATTGAAGAAATAGAACTCATTAAACTCACATCCCCTCACCACCCCAGCATAGAACTTACAATTCTGCTTGTCTCCCCTGTATTATTACAGTGCATGGCTGCTGCCTTGCCTGTGGTTACAGGGAAGACATGCCTCTCTTCCTGTGAGAAGTGAGTCCTTCCTCTTGGGCTCTAGAATCCTCACAGGCATAATCAAAGATTTTTCTCTTGGATCATCTGCTCTTGGTCATCTCTCCCTTTAATGAACCATCCTTGTCAGCATCCAAAGAAACAGCTACAGTGTCCCCATATCTTAAGAACAGAGCTCAGCCTCCCACCTCTCATCTCTGTCCCACTTCTCTGTCCCGCCTCACTACACAATTTCTTCCAACCCAAGACATTCAGATAGTCCCAAGTGCTGTCCTGGAGAGATAGAAACCAGATTGGAGGATTGCGTGAAAGGAAGCAGTAAGAGAACCAGCACAACAGGATAGGTCTGAGAGTTAAGTAAAACATAAAGTAAAAAAGAGACGACAGTGGAGGTCCTGGGTAAGAGGTATGAATGAACAAGGTTTAAAAGATGCCTGTCACACGTTAGCTGTGTGTGTCCTGTGGGTCATTAAGACTATGCACTCGGTAAGCATGGTCCTGGGTTCTGCCCTATGCCAGCTGTGATTCAGAAACTATCCCCCAATCTCTGTGGTCTCAAAAGGAGAATGTTACTCTCCCATGGGAGTGTTAAAGATGAAGTGAGTGAGATGGTGTGGATAGGACATGTAGTTTATATCTGGAACATAAGTTCCCAAATCCAGCCAAGTGTGGTGGTGCATGTGTATAATGAGATGATGTGTATAGAACATGTAGCTTATATCTGGAATATAACTTCCCAAATCCAGCCAAGTGTGGTGGTGCATGTGTATAATGAGATGATGTGTATAGAACACGTGTTTATGTCTGGAACATAAGTTCCCAAATCCAGCCAAGTGGGGGCTTAATGTGTATAATCCCAGCACTTAGGAGTCTGAGGCAGGAAGATCTTAAGTTTGAGGTTATCCTTGGCTACAAAGCAAGTTTGAGGGTAGCCTGGGATACTGAGATTTTCTCAAAGAGCCAAAACAAAATAAATTATCAAGACACTATCATTGTGAATGCCATTATTATTAATTTTTCCATAAGAATGTGAATTTGGGGCTGGGAATATTGCCTGGTTGGTAGGAAGCCTGCCTAGCATACACAGAGCCCTGGGTTCAATCCCCAGCACCACATAAAGGGTATGGTGGCACATGCCTGTAATTGCAGCACTCAGGAAGGGGGAAAGGGCAAAGTTTAAGACCACCCCGTGACACACAGTGAATTTGAGGCCAGACTCCCTCAGGGGGAAAAAAAGTGGGATTGTCTGTCCTGTGGTGGATTCTTTAAAGTTCCTTAGCAACCAGGGACTGTCACCATCTTAGAGGGAAACAACCAAAGCTGGTGCAGAGGCTCTGCCCTTTAGAGCTCCGGGAAGATACCCCATGGAGCCTCAGCCTGTGGAGCTGGAGGCCTGGTTATCAAATATTTACACCCCACAGGAATCTGGAGTAAACAGACACTGCCAAGGAAGGGATATTACTGGGGAAGTGCTTACTTTTTATTTTTATCTTTTCCACAAGGTTTTGAACATTAAAGATGATTTTTAATCCTGTCTGCATAAAGTAGTCATTGAATATTGGGCACACCCTCATTAAACATTCATTTCACATAATGCTTTCTAGATAGAAAATATAAATAAGACTAATTGTAACGGGGGAAATACAGATTAGCAAAAGCTGGCTTCTCAAGAAATCTTTATAATTGTGGCATTTGTTGCTCTTTTGCTTAGGTTTTGATCAGTATGCAGCTGATGTCTGGTGACCCATGTTTTAAAACGTAAGTTGAGATTTTTTATTTATCTGCAGTATGGATTATTTATCTGCAAGTATGATACAAATTGAAGCAGATTTGTAGGCAGACAGTTCCTTTCATGGTGGACTGACCTGAGCGTTGTAGAAGTAACTGTTTCCTATTGCCAAGTGAGCTTTCTGCTCTCAAAATGATGCAAGCTATGGAGTGTTTGCTGTCTTTGGGTTTTCAGGTTTAAGGTGACATTGTACAAATAACATTTTAATTTGCTATTTCCTTATTCACTTCTTTAACAGTAGGTGTCTTAGAGTGTGTGGGACTGCATTTTAACTTCAGAAACAGCAGTGAGCTGAAGACACTACTTTCTACCACCCTAGGGCTTATGCCGTAAGAAACAACCAAGTCATGATAAACAGAAAAGGAGCCTGGGAATAGATGCTCTGATGCGGAGTGGCAGGGGACCGGGTGATGCCGTAAAGAGCTTTGCTGTTTTATGTCGAGTATCAGGGGAGGCCTCCCTGCTTAAGATGACATTTGAGTAGAGACTTGAAGCCACATGGATATTTGGGGAAAGAGTATTAGGTGGAGGGAATATGGAACAAAGCCTGGAGAGGGTCCTGTTCCCAGCGTGCTCAAGTAACTGCCTGGAGACCCACATATCTAAAGCAGAGGGAGTGAGGAGCTTAGTAATAGGAGATGAGGTCAGATGGTCATCTCATGGGCCATTAGAATAAGGACTCCACTTACCTTCTGAGTAAGATAAAAGGCTACAGCACTTTCAGGTGAAAAGTAAATGCTCTTATTATGCAAGGTAGAAAAGAGACATCCCTGGGGGAGCCGTGACGGGAACAGGATAGAAGAGGTAGATTGTGTGATGGTTCCATTAGTTAATGTTTCTCTCCTGAGAACTCACAAGAGTTGCAGTTCAGAGCCCAGTTGTAAGACACAACAAAACCCACGTCTAAAAAAAGAATTTGTAAAGCATTCTGGTGGGATCCAAATTCTTACCTTACAAATGAGGAAACTGAGGCAGAGCAGTCGCCTTGGCCAAGTATGTCTGGGTGGAACCCACAGTAAACAGCTACAGATGCATGCCTGCTCTCCTGGATGCCTGTGGACGTGGGAGGTGTGCACACAGCACACGATGTGACAGGGCAGAGAGCAGAGGGCCTCTATCACCACCGTTCCTTGAAAGCCAGAAAGTCCTCACTGAGGGGGTGGGACTGGGGTAAGTCGTGATGATGAATAAGAATGTACTAAGCATGGAAGGCAAGTAGAGACATTCCAGGAAGAGAAAACCATTTGCACACACACAGGGCATTGTTGGGGTGCACGGGATAATGATGTCTTTTAGGAAGTCATTTTTCACAGACTCCGAGCATTACTTTAAAATTAAAATAATCCCCATTTCTTTCATCTGCAACTGTGCTGTATCAAGGGATCCTGACTACGAATATTATACGTTTTTTAACAAAAGGAGTAATAGAACAGAGCCAGCACACAGTGGGCCCTCAGGGGTTAGTCATGAACTGTGCTGCCCAGGGTAACAGAAGTGCAGCAGCCTGGTTAAGAGTTCAGATTCTAAGTGTGCTGCACTAACAGCCTGTGGTCAGCTTGTTCTGTCTGAAAGCTGGCTGCCCCTGTCTTGGAGCACTCAGCAGGAGTGACTCCGGTTCTCTGAGACAGCAGGACGGAAGTGCCAAATTGGATATGTTGTGCCTGGAATCACCTGTAGAAGGGAAGAAGTCTGGCAGTTAAGAATTGAGGTTTGCAGACACAGGCCAGTCACCGGTGATTTATGACTGTTATATAGACTCCATTCTTTACATGAATCTTTCATGTGTTTTTACTGTGAAATAGTCAATGGAGTTTTGGTTTGGTTTGGTTTTTTAACCAAGTTTTTTTTATGTTATTTAGACACATAACTCAGCTAGGCCTGGTGGTACAAGCCTGTAATCCTAGCACTTAAAAAACTGTGACAGGAGGTTCTTCATGAGTTCAAGGCCAGTCTGGGCTACATACAGATTACCAAGCCAGCCAGGACTACAGAGCGAGATCACGTCTCAGAAATATATGCCCCCACCCCAGCTGGGCGGCGGTAGTGCATGCCTTTAATCCCAGCACTCGGGAAACAGAGCCAGGCGGATCTCTGTGAGTTCGAGGCCAGCCTGGTCTACAGAGCAAGATCCAAGACAGGCCCCAGAACTACACAGAGAAATCCTGTCTCAAAAAACATATATACATCCCCAAAAATATCACAACAAAAGTCAAAATACAACTATTGGTAATTAAAGAGGTTGGTCTAAAACAGACTGTGAAAAGCCTTGGGAGTCATGTGAGGAGCTGAAGCTTTGTCCCAAAGGTACTTTTAAAGGGTTTGCCTTGGCTGTAAGATAGATAGGCTTATGTTGCCCAGGTTAGTATACAGCTTGCTATGTGCCCAAGGATGATCTTGAACTTCTGGTCCTCCTGCCTTGACCTCCTGAGTGCTGAAATTATTGAAATTATAGGACTATGACACCTCATTGGATCTCGATCTCTCTCTCTCTCTCTCTCTCTCTCTCTCTCTCTCTCTCTCTCTCTCTCTCTCTCTCTCTTCCTCTCTCTCTCTTCTCTCTCCAGACCTCCATGAGACTCTTTCTGTTCCCAGTATTTTGTTGTATAAAAAGCCTTTTTCCACAGGCAGGAGAGGTGACTAAGTGGTTAAGAGCACCTGCTGCTCTTGCAGAGGACCAGAGTTCAGTCCCCAGCACCCACGTCAGGTGGCTCACAATCATCTGTAACTCTAGCTCCATGGGGTCCACCCCCCTCTTTCAGTCTCTGCAGACACCTGCACATGTGTGCATGCACACACTTGTACATAGATAAAAATAAAACCTTTATATGAAAATCTCTCCCACATTTATCATTCAGGTTTTTAGTGCTCTAAAAGATGCTTATGGATTATTTAATGGTTTTTATTTCATCCTCACAAGGCTAATAACTCTAATAAACAGCTTTCTCAAGCCAGGCACTGACCACACGATGACTCTCTAACACTAGTTCAAACCTGCAGGCTCACACATGATTCAAGATCTGATCCGTAGACTGTCTGTTTACAGGCCTCCCTCCACGTCCATGTCAATACCCATCGCTGGGGAATCTGAGTCTCTGGAAGAGGATAGGAAAGGCGGGGAGACCCTCAAGGTGCATCTCGGAATAGCAGGTATGGGTATATAGCTTCCTGGCCCTTTACTTTCTGGAAAATAATACTATTTAATTTCCTAATAGATTCCTAAACCCTGAGGGGCTGGCAGGATGGCTCAGCAGGTCAAGGTGCTTGCCACCAAGCCTGATGACCAGTGTTTAACCCTTGGAATCCACACAGTTTAAGGAGAGAACAAGCTATCCTCTGACCTCCACACGCATTCTGTGGCTGTGGAACATGCATGTCCACACACACATACACAAAAATGAATGTTAAAAAAAAAATCCTACAACCACCCACATGTAAATTTGTGTGCACTCATGACTTGAAATGGACCGGTTAGTATGGTGCTCCAACCAGGACTACCTTGTCTAGGGTCATGTGCACTGACAGGGATCGCTGAATGTTGTGTAACCCTGCCTCTCGCTGGCTGCATCCACTCCTCACAAACACGAGAACCTCTGATTTTCCCCACTCCTCCCTCAGGCTGGGCCCATTCCCCCACCAGCTCTTTGCTGCTGCTGCTGCTGCTGCTGCTGCTGCTGCTGCTGCTGCTGCTGCTGCTGCTCCTCTTTCCCTTCTTGCTCCTTCTCAAGCCTCGCTGTGCATTTGATTCACCTGGGGGTGGAGGGTGCTAAAACACCCCGCTAGCACCGGCAGCCGGTCTTGGACTCGGTGGATCCTCATGAGGCCCTGGGACTACACAGCAGCTCAGCTCCTCTATTGCTGCTGCTGCTGATCCGAGCACACTTTGAGATCCACTTCCCTAGACAGTCTTCCAGCCGAGGCAGAATCAACTGTGGTTGCTAAAAGCAGGGGAGGCAGCGTGCCAACCTGGCTGCAGGGAAGGGACCAAAGAGTTTCCTTCTAGCTCCCAAATGATGGGAACAGGGTGTATTGTTGGAAAGAAAGGTGACACGCTAGGATTAACACTTTCACCACCTTCTCAAATGTGCAGCGAGAGGGTTTCTCCTAAGTAATTGTGAGTATGGATTTCTTGATTTAGGATCAGCTGGTCTTATGGATACTGTTAATCTTTCCATTAACTCCTCCCTCGAGCTGCTGTCTATGCTGAGAAAATATAAAGTAGACCTATCATCCTTCTCATAGGTTAATATCTGTCTTCCTATCTTCTGCTGTCCTCTAGACTCAAGCAGTCCAGTTTCGGATAGATAGACAGACAGGCAAGCAGGCACACAGACATGGAGAAGTATCATCAAGAGAATACGTAATTGAGGCATGCATCAGTTATGCAGACAAACTTCTAGAAAGCAATACTGCTTGGATTCATCACTGGCTTGCTGTGACGGAAGAACTTGAAGGATGTTTGGGCTCACAGTTCCAGGATGCAGTCCGTCACTGTGGGGAAGTAACGGTGGGGTGGGAGGTATCTGGTCACATCGCGCCCACAGTCAGGAGACAGAGAAAGAGAACCGCTCATGTCCAGCTACTTCCTCTTTCCCTTTCTCCTTCAGTCCGGGACCTCAGCTCAGGGAATGGCTCTGCTCACATTCAGGGTAGGTTTTCAGCCTTCGGTTAGCCCTCTCTGGAAACACCCTCACAGCCACAGCCAGATACGGGTCCCTTAGATGACTTGATTGACAGTGAGAGTTAGCCATCACAGTGCCCGTTTATTGTTAAATTCCTTTGCCATCTGCTTTGTGTCCTGTCTTGATGTCTACAGTTACGTGGTTGCCATCTCCTGTGGGCCTTTTTCCTGCTCCCATCTGATTCAGCCACTAACTCCTCGCTGAAGCCTTCTCTTCCTTTGACGCCTACCTTCCTGACCTTTCCTCTTCTGCTTCTCAGGGATTTCTTGAGCAAGCAAGGTGGTTCAGTGAGTAAAGATGCTTGCTGCCAATCCTGATGACCCGCGTTCCATCCCCAGGACCCACTGGTAGAAGCAGATGTTTGCCACCAGCTAGTTAGTTAGTTGTCATCTGGCCTGGCCTCCACGTGTATACTGTGTGACACACATGTATGCGTGTGTATGCACATGTGCACACATACATGCACACACACTTAAATAAGTAGGTAAATCAATGTAATGAGGGTTTTTGGGGTTTTTTTTAAGCCTAGAATCTGTTAGTAATTGATTGCTGCTGGGGGAGGGCAGGTAAGTTTTCTTCGGGGGCGTGGCCCCTCAGAGGCTACCCATGCTCCAATAGATGGTCCTAAGCTCATGCACATAGAAACAGCACAAGTGGATTCGTTGAATTTAAGAACAGAGCCCATTAAGTTGGTAGGGAAAAGTGATCGAGAAGTACAAGAGGAATTGGAGAGGAGGGATAGATGGTGAATCGGACCAAAACACATTATATGCATGCATGAAATTCTCAAATAATAACAAAAAAATTAAAAAGAACCTTCCTAAAGTGCCGGAGCTGTAGCTGTGATACAGAACACTTGCCTGTGTGCTTGAGCCCTGGATCTAGTCCCTAGTCCTTCAAAAACAGAAACTAAGGCATAAAAACACCCCCACCCTTTCCAGGGTTGCTATTCCACAGGGGTCTGGTCCCGTCTACTTAGTTTTCTGGGCAATGTCATCTACACCCCTGTATTTAACAGTCTCATAAATGTAATACGGTTGTATAAATGTGTGTTAAATACTTTCCATTCACAAATATGTGTTTCCAAATGTTTTGGGGAAGGTCCACTTCACGCCACACATCGTTACTGAAATCTATAAGCTCATCTTTCTCCCCAGACGGACTTTAGGTTCTTTGTGATCGGGTCTTGATATCCCAGAGACCAGGGGCAGGCCAGAATGTGATGACTATTGATTGTCAACTTCACATACTCAGTACGGATTTGCCCAGTTCTTTCTCCCACTGTTGGGGTATCCTGGCACAAACTTCTGCTCAGTGGTTGAATTCCGCCAATTGTGCTAAACATCCCCCGCTCTCAGCTGGCTTGTAATGGAAACCTTTGCTCTTCACCCCAACCTGCTCCTCCCTTTACTAAAGTGATCTTCACACAGTATAGCCTGCAGTGGCATGCCCTGGCGTAAAGTCACTGAAGTATCACTGAAAGTACCTTTCGTTCAGCTCCCAGAAAGGTCTTCATCAGCTGGCCTGTGCTCAAGTTCTCAGTCTCTTTTCCCATTGGTCATCTCCCCACTGCTCTGTGTGCCGACTTCACCAAACCATTTGCTGATCTACAAGCTTGTTGTGCCCTATGCTCCTCCCTCCTCAGCGAGCTAAAAGACTCCTACACTGGCAGATCCTTCTCTCTGAGGTCTCCTCCCCTGTAGTATTGTGTGCACTGGCCTTTGGAGTTCTTAATACCTCCGTTGGTTAATGCTGGACACACTGTATTCTCTTTGCTTCTATCTCCGAATTCTGAGCATGATTTATCTCATTTACTTTGTGTCCCCAATGCCTCCGTTTCATCTATACCACAGACACTGATTTGATAAGAGCTTAATAAACTTTTATATGGATTGAATGCACTTTGGAAACCAGGAGACAGGTGGCTGAGTTCTGAGCCAAACACTGGAGTAGACTTTTGGGTGTCCAGGAATCTCTATGAACTGTCTCCTGGTGAGGGTTTTATTGGAGCTAACCTTTGGGTTTAGGGCTGATGTAGGTAGATACTTGGGAGCCTTGCAGTCTGTCTGGACATGAGCAGTCTTTGCAGAGGACCAGTAGCTTGCACGCTTGGCAGCATTTGTTGGCCCGACTCTGTCCCCTTCTAGCTCATTTAGAGACCTACCGCTGTGGTAACTTTCACACTCAACTGCCTTTCTTCTGCTCCTAGGTTAACAAGAGTTCTGGTTTCCAAGTGGTTTCCACTAGTGTTCAATAGTCACAGTTCTGTCTCCTGTGCAGGAAGGCTGGGTCTACAAATACGTAATTGCTATCTAGTCTATGAGCATGAGTAGGGACTGCTTTGTCTATTTACTTTCAAGCTATGTACTATCATCAGTTTCTGTTTTTTACTCTATTTCTGAGATTTTATTGATTGTATTTTTACTGTATGGGTGTTTTGTCTGTATGTATGTATGTATGTGCACCATGTGCATGCAGTGCCTATAGAGGCCAGAAGAGGGTATTGGTTCCAGTGGAATTGGAGTTACAGGTGGTTGTGAGCTGCCATGTGGATGCTGGGAGCTGAACCCATGTTCTCTGGAAGAGCAGCCAGGGCTGTAAACAGCTGCGCCATCTCCAGCCTCATAACCAGTTTCTAAAGAACTTTCATCCTGGGTACTCCACCCTATGCTGTGTTGATGAAGGTCACAGCATTGTCCCCTGTGGAGCCTAGCACACAGGAAGGCTGACATTGAAGACTAAAGACATTTGATTCACTGCTGATGTGAATTCTGAAGACGGGCGATCTCCTCAACACCACCTAAACACAAAAACACTAAAGGGTCAGGGCATGGTGCTGCACACCTGTGATCCCAGCACTCAGGACATCAAGGAGAGCCAGCCTCAACTACTGAGTGGGCTTAAGGATAACTGGGGTTATATGAGACCCTGTCAAATAAATAAAGGGAAAAAAACCACCAAAATCCAGAAGTTGCATGAGAATTTGTAAGAATAAGACTGACTTATAAGAAAAATGTTGAACACACACACACAACTAACGGTTTTAAGACACACTGCTAGTAAACATTACGAAAGTACTCTCTAACTTTCCAATGAACTAAGCTATTTACGTATTCTTTCATTTCTTGTGATGTAGTTGTTTTCATTGTACCAATCTGAAGGAATCTATCACTTTACAATGCATTTTCCTTGATTGTGAACTTGTGAATTAATAAAATCTGCAGGTTAAAGTACAAATTGGACACTGACTTGTTAAAGTAACATCATGTGACTTGTTACAGATCTTTCAGCAAAGAGTGCCTCTGTTCCAGATGAACTTGGTGCCTGGGGACATTCTAGAACATCAAGCTATGCAAGCCAGCAGTCCAAAGTATCAGGTAGAGGCCCCCAGTGGGATTCGACTCCTTATTGTTCTGGATCACTGGTTCTCAACCTCCCTAATGCTGTGACCCTTTAACACAGTTCCACGAGTGGTGGTGACCCCCAACCATCAAATTATTTTCGATGCTACATAAGTGTGATTTTGCGACTGTTGTGAACTGTCATGTGAATATTTTCGGAGATAGATGTCTGCCAAAGGGATTGTGAGGCACAGGTTGAGAATCACTCTTCGTAAGGGCTTTGAAGCCAAGTGTGATGGTCCACACCTGTTATCCTAGCAGTGAAGAGGCTGGGAGAGAAGGATGGCAAGTTCAAGACCAGCCTCTGCTTGCTGTATAGCAGCAGGTGCCTGTCCCAAACAAAATAAAATTCAATAATAAACTTGAAGTTACTCTAACGTGGGGTGAAAAAAATTGCACCTCGGAGATGATAGATGTAAAGTGCTTGTCATTCAGGCCTGAGAACCTGAGCTCAGTCACTCACAGGAAAGTCAGACATGACAGTTCATACCTATAATCTAAGCCCTGGGGAGACAAAAACAGAAGGATTTCTGGGACCATGATAGCCAAATCAGCAAGTTCTAAGCTCAGTGAGAGATCCTGTCTCAAAAGTAAGGTGGCCAGTGACAGAGGATACCCGATCAACTACTGGCCTCTCTACACACGTTCACATATGTGCATCTGCACACACATGTGCATGCACCCATCTCAACATGTGTGTACACATTCAGAAAGACAAAGTTAGATTGTAGTGTGTCTGATAGTGTTAATATAGCCAAAGTGCTTTTTCCTCTGGCAGGGTATAGCACATGTCACTCCCGGTCGTCCAGCTTCTCCGAGTTCTGCCACAGGAGAAATACCTCCGTGGGCAGCACATCAACAGGAATTGAAAGCATTCTGGAGCCATGTGATGAAATGGAGCCAACCACAGCTGAACCAAACCCTGACCCAGCTGACAAGGAAGAAGACGCTTCTGAGAAGCTCACCAGGTACCCTCCCACACGGTGACACTGCTATGTGTAAAACATCTTTATGTTCTTACACAACACAACACATCAACACAAAAGGTGGAAACAAACTGTGCTTCTTTTCAAAGGTGCCCGGTGAAGCAGGATTCTGTCGAGTCTCAGCTGAAGCGGGTTGACGACACCAGAGTGGATGCGGATGACATTGTGGAGAAAATCCTGCAGAGTCAGGACTTCAGCCTCGACTCCAGTGCAGAAGGTGTGTGGAGAACGGATGCAGACGGGTGCTGTGGTCCACAGCTGCGTCAACCCACACAATCGGGCTGCCACTGCCCGCGTGTAGAATCATTCCCTGTCCACCAAAGCAAAGATAGTTCCGTAGCTTGTCTTGACGAAGGCTGGTGACGCTGGAAAAGGAACAAACGAGTGAAGAAATCAGCTGGAGGAGATGTAGTTCAGTAGTACAGCCAGTTCCTAGGATGTACGAGGCCCTGGGTTCAATCCCCAGAACTGAGGGTTGGGGAAAAGGAGAAACAGATCAGTTTTAAAGAAAGCTTCCATGTCCATACACTTTATGAGTGTCAGGTCCCTGACCCAGTTTGGAGGGCTGGGGTGGTGGTCTTCAAACAGTAGTGAATAGAATCCTGCAGTCTCCTCTAATTTTCCACAGAAACTGAGAATTTATATGCCACCAACTTGAAAGGTGCAATTACTGAAGCTGGTGGAAAAGAGAACACTTAGCAGTTGACTGTTTTGTTGTGTAACTGGCTGGAAATAGAAATAATTAAACCGCATGAAAATTTATAGAAAGAGCTGTCATTCCTGTTCAAAGAAAAAGAGCTTTGGGAAGCTGGTGAGAAGGAGCTGTAGACTGCCGCTCCGGTGGTCTCTTTCAGAGCTTTGATACATTTAATCAATGTAAAATGTGGACTACTACAATGTGCATATTGCTTGGTAGTCTTCTGACCGTATGCTTAACAAGCATTCCAATTATGTGTTGCAGAAGAAGGCCTGAGGTTATTTGTGGGGCCTGGAGGAAGTACAACCTTTGGCAGCCATCACCTTCCGAACAGGTATGTCATCCACAGTTAACATCCTGCTAAAATACAGACCATCCTTTTGTTGGTTTGCTTGTTGTCTTTGTTTTTTGTTTTTCCTGGAGCTGAGGACTGAACCCAGGGCCTTGCACTTGCTAGGCAAGCGCTCTACCACTGAGCTAAAGTCCCAACCCCCTTTTTTTGTTTTATTTTTTGTTTTTGGGGGGTTTTGTTTTTGTTTTTTGGGTTTTTGTTTTGTTTTGTTTTTGTTTTTGTTTTTTTGAGACAGGGTTTCTCCATGTATTTTTGGTGGCTCTCCTAGATCTCGCTGTGTAGACCAGGTTCCACCTGGCTCTGCCTCCCCAAGTACTGGGATTAAGGCATGCACCCTCAGGAAGCAGAGGCAGGCAGATCTCTTTGAATTTGAGGCCAGCCTAGGCTACAGAGTGAGTTCCAGGAAAGGCACAAAGCTACACAGAGAAACCATGTCTCAAAAAACCAAAAACAAACAAACAAAAAATACAGACCATCCTAATCCACAGGAGAGGCAATGTCACTAGTTGTTAGAAGGTTTGCCTAGCAAGAGCAAAGCCCTCCAGTCAGCTTCAAGAGTGACCTAAACAAGCCTGGTAGCTTCCTCGTAAAATACCAGCACCTGGGAAGTGAAAGCAGAAAGTTCAAGAGTTCAGGGTCATCCTGGGCTACATAGAGAGTCTGATGCCAGCCCTGGATCTGTGGGGAAAAAAATCTCAAGTAAAGGACGAAGGTTACAGCTTTCATTGTGCCATGGCTGAAATAGGACCAACACTTGTACACCCTTGAGAAGAGTTGGTTATTACTGGAATCCTCTTTCCTTTCCTGCATGTCTTCAACATTATATTCTATGTTAGTTTGTTACTTTATTTAAATGTATTTTTAGAATGTATTGGACAAATAGAGCACTGACAATTGTACCATAAAAAGCCTATTTAGAAAAGGACTTTAGCCTACTGTTTTAGACAGAACAGAGCAAGCATTTCCAGCCAGTGCCCTTACCTCTGGGAACAGCTGTGCACCCACTCACAGCAAAGCTGCTTTTAACCTTTCTTGACCTTAGGGACATTTCACTTTCCTCAAACAAGAAGTCTGCGTCCATTTCTAGTTTTAATTTTCCCTATGTAATTTGTATATCTGGCTGTTTTAAAGATTTATTTTTTATGTATATTTGCATGTAATGTATGCTGTGGGGGGGGGGGTGGGTTGGCCGAGGCAGGGGAGAGGGGAAATCCACAGAGGCCAGGAGAGAGCATTGGATATCCTGCTGCAGTTACAGTTGCAAGACACCAGTGTAAATCATGGAAATTGGACTCAGGTCCTCTAGAAGGGCAGGAATGGCTCTTAACTGCTGAGCCATCTCCCCAGCCTCTATCTGGATATTTTTTTAAGATTTTTTTATTTTTTTTATTTTTTGAGGCAGGGTCTCAATGTATATCCCTGACTGGCCTGGAATTCACTATGTAGACCAGGATAGCCTCAAACCCACAAAAATCCACCTGCTTCTGCTCCCTGAGTGTTAGGGTTGAAGCAGGTGCCACCACACCTGGAAAGATTTTTCTCTTTGTCACTGGTTTCTTAGACATTGGAGTGAGATGTGACTGGGTGTTTCTCTGTGTTTATTCTGTTTTGATTTCACTGAACTTCTTGGATATCCATGCCTATAGATTTCATCAGATTTGAAAATTCTCCAGCCATTATTTCCCACACATACATCCTTCCTTCTGGTACCCTGACATTCAAATGCCAATTCTCATCTTCTCTATGCTAAGATAAAGTGCAATAGAGCAAACTAACAATTTTGCCCACATCCCGTTTGGTGAGCTGGTGAGCTTCCCAGCCTTACAAAAGCAAGGGTGACTCATGACAGCTCCATCACCAAGAAAATGTACTCCATCATGGCTGACAGCCCCCCAGGAGCCCAGCTTCAGCTAGCCCCTACACACCCGAGCATCTTCCAAGAGCACACACAGGAGGGAATGGTGGGTGGTCCCAGGAGAGTCTTGTGACCCTCCCTTCCTTCCTTCTACAAGCATGTATTGAAAGCCCAAGCCCATTCTCACTCCCATAGATCTTGTTGTCACTGTATCAGCTTATTTCATTGCCATGACTACAGTGCCAGGGGTATCCCTGCTGCGTGATAGGAAGAAATGAGGTAGTTGTGGTATACCTGGAGGAAAAAGGCATACCACAAACACCTCATAGGAGGCCTCCAAGGGAGGAGTCCAGCCATCATGGTTGCTTCCAGGATTGTTAAATTCTGTACACTCCAAGTGAAGCATTGGGTATAGGGAGAGAGGATTTCTGATACCTTGACAAATGAAATAGGTACCTACTGCTAACTTTTAGCAGTGAGACCCTCAGCTCCATGCAGCACTGCCACTAAAGTTCCCCTGATCACCCAAAATGCTTCTGAGAAAAGACAGAATTATGACCCATTCAAAAGCTTAAAGCAGGGGGCTGGAGAGATGGCTCAGCAGTTACAAGCAATGGCTGCTCTTCCAGAGGTCCTGAGTTCAATTCCCAGCAACCACATGGTGGCTCAAAACCATCCGTAATAAGATCTGGTGCCCTCTTCTGGCCTGCAGGCATGCATGCAGCAGAACACTGCATTATTATTATTTACATAATAAATAAATAAACCTTTAAAAAAAAAGAGTTTGTGTGAACATGAGTTTTAAAAAAAAAAGCTTAAAGCTAACTGCCATCTAAAAGACCTGGTGCGAACCTATCTTCTGCCAGACCAAGAAACAACAGCAGGAAGAGGCTTGCTCCTTCTTTGACTTCACGGAACTAAGGTCCTAAGTGCATCCATCTTAACAACAGCCACAGAAAGTCTCCTAAGTCTCCTGTTGATGAGGACATTACTTACATAAGCCATCTCAGAATGGGCTTATTCACAAAGCTTGCAAATTAAGTTACTTAGTCTATTTCGTTGTTAGAGGTCAGTTTGTACCTGGCATATTACAGTAAAGGCTGTAGCACAGAAACCCAAGAATGCAATGGCCAGGCCAATGATATTTCATCTTCCTGGACTGCTGGGGTAGCTACCAACCCAGGGTAAGGATTCCTTGTGTGCTAGAGAGACAGAAGTTACTATAGCTCTTCATTGGTGGTTCCAGTAGGAAAACTTAATCACGTGGCCACACCTACCCACAGAGGAGTTGAGGAAAGAGTCTCCAGCTAAGCTATGCAGAAGAGAAGAGGTGGAGGTGGGGGACAGCCAACAGTCTTCTACACCGAGATGCTAGAGAAAAAACCCTTCTCTTCAAGACTTCCCCTTTCCATCTCCATCACATGTGGATTCACAATGCTGGCCGTACAGAGAGCCATCTGCATATTGACTAAAGGCACCCTGAGCCCTGTCACTCAGAATCCCAGCACTTTCAAGGCTGAGGCAAGAACAACTGTATTTCAAAGCCATCCTTGGCTACATAGAGAGGGATAGGCCAGCCTAGGCTACTTGAAACCCTGTCTGAAAAAGAGAAAGTCGAGAAACAGAGGGAGAGAGAACAGAAAGAAAAGCTTTCCACTTTCTAGAAAGATATTAAGGCCTACAGTATTATAACTAAAGACTCTCATCGTTAATTTCATGAAAAGCCTATGTACTGCCCTAGCTGAGACTGATTTTAGGATTGTCTTGTGTGTGAAACATTTAACCCTTGTAGAATAAACTCAATAGAAAACCACCTGGAGCCACCCTGTGGCATCACATACCTTTAAACCCAGCACTTTAGATGGTGGCAGATGGATCTCTGAGTTCAAGACCAGCCTGGTCTTCCAAGACAGCCAGGGCTGCAGGGAGAAACCCTGTCTCTAAAACAGAGAGGAGAGGGAGGAAGAGGAGGAGGAGGAGAAAGGGAGGGAGGGAGGGAGGGAGGGAGAGAGAGAGAGAGAGAAAGAGATGGGGAGAACCACCTAGTGTATGTACCTGGGAGAAAATGTATTCCTAAGTTGCCACCTTTACAGTTCAAGTTCTGAAAGTATCCCCTCACTGCTGTTTCAGGGTAGGATCTGGAGCCTATGAGCAGGTTGTGATCAAACGCTAGAGGTGACGCCAGCAGACAGAAGCTTCCTGTGTACGCGAGGTGTGGACAACCAGTGTTTCACAGTGTTTAGGTCAAGCATGTAAGAAAAACAATGAACCTGTTTTCAAAGTGAAGTTCATCTGTGAAGAGGAAAGCAGTGCCGATTCCTTCTCAAAGCACCCCCACCATCATTCCAAGCCACTCACCCACTGAGGGAGCATGTGAATGGAGGCTGAAGGCCTGGCCCAGGTCAGCACCCAGTCTGCTTGTATGTTCCAGGCACCTCAGAGGAAAACAACATTGGACACATCTGAGAGTGATTCTGGTATTCCAGCGTAAAAATGCAAGGCAGGGGTGCTCAACAGGTCTGGGCTCTGTTTTTAAATTTTACGTTTAGGAGACAGTATGTGAAATCAATTTAAACCCATAAATGCTATCAAAATAATTAGAATTCCTATTAAGTAAATCTTCCATGTCCTACTACATATAGCATTGAACTAAGTGTATTAACTCCTTTTATGCAATAATTGACAGAAAGTATCCGTGCTTTGGGAAAATGTTACAACTTAAACATTTTAAATACTTCATAATTCTAAACGTATTCAGACATAAGTCAAATGATAGGTGTGTCCAAGTCTGAGATGGTTGGGCGGAAAGAAAGCTTTGAATATTCCATATATATTGTTCCTTGTCATTAATATTAGATAAACTGCAAAAGCCCCAGTAACACTCTGTAAGAGTCAAGTAAGCTTAATAATCAGTCTGTTAGGCTACCAGGGACAAGCTAGGAGAAAAGCTGATATATTATCCATTCAGTACTAAGACTCACTGGTCTCAGCAGTCAGATCAGAAGGAAGACTGTAAGGTGATCAGAAAAATGGCACCCTTCCTAAGGAAGCCGGACTTCCGTGACTGACGCAGTGTTAATGGATAGACGTCTGAATGGCTGCTGGATGTCACTGATGCCATGGGAACTGGCGCTTTTCTGTTTTAGCCCTTTGGCCTGAGCCTGTTTTCTTTACTGTGTCAGAATGTCGCTGTTTGAAGCCAGGGTAGACGGTGATGTACCTCTAATGCAGCTTTTAGGGTACAAATATCTAGCCTGGATCCATGTTAACAGCCCAGCACACAAGCTGCAGTTTTTCTGGTTTTGACGGTAATCCTGTGGAAAGAGCTAAACTTCCCTTTGCTGAAGAGAAACATGAGGTGGGTACAGGGCCAGCAATGCCCAGACCTCACCTACACAATCATGTCTGAGAAACACAGTGGGTCAGCACAGAATTACTCTGGCCAAGACCTTTTTATGTTGAACAAAAGAAGGATAGAGTTATACAATGTTTGAATATCCAGATTGGGAAGTTTGGAAAAAAGTGGAATTGTTCCTGTTAGAATTTTTACTTTAATATCTCAAGAATTAAGTAGTCTACATTAATCCAAAACTATTTTTACAAGTACATGCTGACTTTTTTAAAAAGATGACACCCTGTTTTAGAATATTTTGAATACTAAGAGAAAGGATTTTCTGAATCATGTTAAGACATACTCGGAGGTTGGGACATTGGCATGAACATCTTTATCAGGGAAGATGCTGTCGAAATAGATGAGGACATGCTGTTTTCAAGTGAGAAGATCCATTGTATGTTACAAAAAGATCAAAGAAAGTTTCAACTGCAGATAATGGAGATATTATTTAGAGAAGTTTATTCTGACAATTTTAAAAGCATATTTTTCTATTTTAAAAATAATTTCTAGGCTATATTTTTATTGGCACTTCTGCAAATGAGTTTGGATTCTAAAGGTGATAATAACTGGATTGTGAGCTTGGTTCACGAAGGCTGCTTGTCAGACACACACAAGGTGCTGTAATCAGGAAAGAGTTGCTACCGCTCTTGGCCCTCTGTCTTTACACAAGATTAGGTCTTGGTATTTTAAACGATACAGAATCTTTTTTTTTTTTTTCTTTTAGAAAAATAAAATGTGTGAGCCTGGGGATATAGCTAAGTTGGTAGAGAATTTGCCTAGACTACACAAAGCCCTGGGTTAAATCCCCAGTACATAAACTGTGCATGGTGGTGCATATCTGCAACCCCAGCACTTGGGAGCTGGAGACAAGAGGACCAGATGTTTAAGAACATTCTTGGCTCCACAGGGAGTTGAGGGCCAAATGAGGCTGTATGATACCCTATCTCAAAAAGGAAAAGTAAAAATGTGAAGAGATCTTGAAAATTGTAGAAAATTATACCTTTTTTTATTTTAGCAGCTACTAAATAATCTTGATTTACGTATTGTTAAGTAATAAAAAAAATCACTTAATAAGTAGAAGCATTGAGTTGGAAGGGGAAAGGCTGGCTGTGACTCTATAGTCAGCAGAAATCTGGACTCTCCTGCCCTGGTGTTCTGGGGTCTGTCCTGCATTCCTATTTCAGCACAGTCCGATCAGAATGTGAAGGGTTGCCACAGTGTCTGCCTGTCTAATCTTTACTCTCTGCAGGGCATCTAGTGTCAAGCTCTCAGCCACAAGGCTCTGCTGTCTACTGAGTGCCAAGTCTACTTTTAATTCTGCCTTGAGTTTAGAAAGCAATAGACTTGGAAAAGTGGAGTCCTAACAAATTATTTTTTTACTATTCAGGTCAAATTTTCAAGTCCAATCTTGGAGAATTTTGTAGGGATGAATTGTTTTCTTCCTCTGTGCTAGAGAAAAGTCTACCTGCACTCTTTAGCGCTAGTGTTTGTGATGAGAAGGAAGCATCTAACATACCTTGTTCAGAAGAATGCACAAGAGAGCTTCTCCTGCGACAGGCTGGTGACAAGACCGTACAGGATGTGCAGCGGAGGAAAAGGCAGAGAAGGCCCTGAGCCATTGGTTTACACTTGAATGTGGACTCCCTTTTGTGGTGGTATTAAAGGTTTCTGAGTGCAAACAACTAATGTAGATTAACACTTTCAATATTAAAGGTTTGACCAACAACCCTAAATTCCACCATCTCATTCCAGCATAAGTCCATGAGAATAATATCCAAACTAGATTCTTCTGTGTATGTTTTTGTTTTTTTAGTTGTTTGTTGTTGTTCTTTTTGTATAAAACTGTGAGCCACAGAAGTTGACCACTTAACTCCTTTGTTACTATAAGGAAAAAAAATATCTTCAACTAATCTCTATTCTAAACAGATTCAAATCCCAGCTCACCCCTGTAATCCCAGCACTTGGGAGGTTGAGGCAGGAAGAGCTCTGAGTTCAAGGATAGCCTGGGTTAACTAATCTACTTGAGTTCAAAGGCAGTCTAGGCTAACTGATCTACTTGAGTTCAAGGGCAGTCTGGGCTAACTGATATACTTGAGTTCAAGGGCAATCTGGGCTCCGTGGTAATCATGAGCCCAAAATAAGACCCTTACTCAAAAAACATTTTTTTTTTCAAATCAGGTAATTTTGATGTCAAAGCATCCAGAAGCAATTCCAGACTCTCAGATTTCCATGTTAAATAAACCACTTTTGAAGTATAAACTGACAGTTTCACTAAACATTTCACTGAAGCACTTCTGAAACTGTAGGCTTCCGTGTTTATAACAAATCTCTGAGAGATGCAGTGGGCTCGTATGACGGGATTGTATTGTTTTCTTCACAAGTCTTTCATGTGGGCGTCTTAGAAATTCAGTTCTCTTAGATGGTACATCCTGTGAATATCAAGTAGGGTAGCTGTACATATTGGCTTAGTTAGGTACTGTGCATAATGTTAGTAGTTGACTGTAAGAATGAAATATTCCTGTTGTAAGCCTAAGTTAAGACTACCCTGGAAATAAGGCCGTATTCCCTTCTCCATGTGATTTCCATCAGAAAATGTAGACACAAACTATTTTAAATGGTAGTAGGGGTGGTCTCCCCATACAGCAAAGCTGATAAACATTTTGATTTACAATGTGTTCTGTATTTTCAAATGTGTTTATCTTACATAATTCTTTCACCAATATTCATTGACCACATCAATGTAAGGAAAGACAGTCTACAGAAGGATTTGATTAATTTTGACAATATGTCTTGAGGATTACCTTCCTCTGTATTATTTCAATCATTTGGAAGTTTACACAGTGTTTATGAAGAGTGTTATTAATAGCTGAGGAATAGCTCAGTGGTAAGGAACATTCCAGCATGTGCAAGACCTGGGATTGGTCCTTAACACTCAACAAAGAAAGTGAAGTGATTCCGTCAGTATTCTAATACTTGGAGAATGACCTTCATAGTTATATATTTTCTGTCTTATGTTTTAACTATACAGTGATAAAAATCCAGGAAATGTTTTATAACAAAATCAAATCTTGTTTGTAAAATGTTTGTAATAATGTAAAAGTGGACCTTATACACGTTCAATAAAAAGCAGTATCTCTAAAGTCTAGATGCTCTTAATCTTTTTAAGACTTTATTTTTATTATTTTCATCTATGTGTATGGGGGTTTGTGCATGTCAAGAATTAGGTTTTTAAAAAATTACATCAAGTCACCCATATGCTTGTACAGACCTGACCATTGGTTAGAACGACGGCATAGGAGGAAATGCAATGCCAGCCCTCCCCTCTCTTGATGCTGAAACAGCAACTGAAAGTTAATAAAGTTAGTAAAGATCCTTTTGCCCATCATTTGGGCCCCTAGACAGTGCAGCTCATAAAAGGTTTGACCACTAAGCATCTTTCTTGGTGGTGGGAGGGGATACAATATTGACACTATAGGGAAGAGTCTCCAAACCCATCCCCACGACACAGGATAACTTGGTGCTAGATCATAGCAAAACCAGGCAGGGCCTCTGACCTCCCTCTCTGCTGTGTCTCCAGCCTGGAGTTCCCATTTTTCTCAGCATCTGGTGGTTTTCCTGTCTCCTGGCCTTTCTCCTTTTCTTTCCTCCACCCATTTCAACCTGTGTTCCAGCTAGTTTGTACTCAACTTGACACACGCTCAAGTCGCCTGGAAAGAGGGACTTGAGAAAACACCTCTGCCAGATTAGTCTGCAGCATGTTTACTTGATTCGTGTTCGGAGTTGGGAGAGCCCAGTCCTGGAGAGAGGTGGTCCTGAGTTGTGTAAGAAAGCAGGCTGAGCAAGCCATGGGGAGCGAGCCAGGAAGCAGCGTCCCTCCATGGCCTCTGCTTCAGCTCCTGCCATGTATTCCTTGATGATGATGCCCTGTGCTGTGGACATAGGAGCCCAAGAAACCCTTTATTACAGCAACAGAGAAAGCAGGCTAAGACACTGCTTATCTAGTCATAGCACTATGTCATTGAAAGATTCCATGTGGGTGAGGTAGAAAATCCTTGGTCAGCTTAATCTAATTGTTTGTGTAACAGTTAGAAAGCAAACTGGACAGGGCCAAATTTAGACATTGCCTGGAGCTGTGATATCTGTCTGTCTCTGTGAAACCCTGTAACTAGGAAATGTCAGTCAGAGGTATTCCTGTAGGAACTGCTTCAGACACATTCCTATGTGATTACAACTCTGCTAAACTGAGATGTCTTCTTGAGCTGGTAGCCGAGGCGGGTGTTTTGCTTGGTTTGGTGTTGGTTTTGCTTTGCATTGTATCTTAGCTATAATTCCAGTCAAAGCTTCAGTGTATGCGTTACTTGAGGAAAAGTGCGCCACCTCGTGGCATTGACCTTCAGTGACTCCCCAGTGATTCTCTGCACATATATTCCACAGAATAAAACCAGGTGGCGGGGGAGTCACATTGGATATTTTTTCAATAGTAATTTTAAATAATTTAAAATATCTGCCAGAAATATGTGTGAAGTCTTTTCCCCGTGCTGCTTAAATAAGGAAATGTTTGCTTTGGTGTGGGATTAATGAAAGGTTCTGAAAGTGCAGGTCCATGAGGAGACCCAGCAGGAAGCACTGAATGAAAACCACGGTAAAGCACCCACAGAGCCAGGCCAGGACACAGACGTCACAGTGGAAACACAAGGGTCATTCGGGGAACACCCACAGTCCAGTGGGTCAAGGTGAAGGTGTAGGTCTAGGCTGTGGTGTTTCTAGGAGCAAAGAAACTGATTTAAATAATTCGGCTAATGCCAGCCTGAATCACAGAATACAGAATGAAATGGACAGGAAAAAAGATAATTACAGGCAAAAATGTATACACAATTCGGCAGGTGTAACAGGCCTCCAGATCTTAGCACAACTGACTCCATGATGGAAAACTCAGCACATGGACAGTACCACCGGCCAAAACAAAAACAAAGACCTAATCCATCACAGGCCAGAGTCCTGGGAAAGTCTCTAAATGTACTAATCTTGCTTTTTGGCTTCTGACGGTCCACTTCTGGCCAACTGTTTTGTTGTAATCGCAGAAAGCTAAGTTTTAGAGCTGCCCAGACTGGGAGCCCGAGTTGGAGACCGTGGTCGGTAACAAGTTTCACATATAGTCTGTCAAAGTGGACCCTGCTGGGTGACGACGAGAACTTATTCGGGCAAATGTTTAGGTAAAATTCTGCCTCTTACAAAGTCACATTCTTCATCCCCTGGGCTACACGGCAGTTTAATCATTAGAGAATAAACATCTTGAATTACTGTGCTTAGAACTTGTCGCCCAGGGGATGGCTCCATGGTTAAGAGTGCCAGGTGGCGATGGCGCACGCCTTTAATCCCAGCACTCGGGAAGCTGAGCTAGACAGATCTTTGTGAATTTGAGGCCAGCCTGGTCTACGGAGTGAGATTCAGGAAAGGCGCAAAGCTACACAGAAACCCTGTCTAAAAAAAAAAAAGCCAACTGCTCTCCCAGAGGATCTAGGTTCAATTCCCATCAGCCACATGGTGGTTCACAACTGTCTGCAACCCTAGTTCCAGGGGATCCAATGCCCTCTTCTGCCAGCCACATGGCAAAACACCTATACACATACAAATTAAATAAGTAAATAATTTTTTAAAGCTATCTGGCTCATTCAAGTGAAATACCTGAGGTGGAAGGATGCTGGGGTAAGAAACAACCTGTCCCCTGAAAGGTCATTAGTTCTTGCAAACCTGGACTCTACACTTAGTGAACTGAGAACAAGGAATGTTTGTCAGTTGCCTCTAGGAAGGGATAGGACGGGCAAGCTCTTTAGGAACATTCCTTTACCTTCTCAAGAGTAATTGGGGGTGGGGGTGGTCAGTGGGTAAGAGCACTGGCTGCTCTTCCAGAGGACCAAGGTTTAATTCCCCTTAGATAACCAATAAACTTCTCAGGGAATTCAAATGGACTTTCTCACAATACAACTTATCTTCCAAAGATATTTTACTTCCCTGAAAAAATAATTTGCCACTAGGGATAAACAAACACAAAGTACATTATCAGTAGCTGTCTTGGTGACTATTGATGACTAAGTTTTCTTCAGTTTTGTATGTTTTATGACTTAAGATGGAACTATTTTTTAAATGTGTTATTAAAACATAATCCATAGGGGGGAAAAAAGGTTCAATTCCCAACAACTATGTGACAGTTCACAACTGTCTTTAATTCCAGTCCCAGGGAATACTATGCCCTCTTCTGGCCTCTAAGGGTACTGTGTGCAGATTCTCAGACACACAGGCAGGCAAAACACCCTACACACAAAATAATCAAATTTTTAAATAGAGCAATTGGGATTTTTAGCATGAATTTCTATATACAACCATTAATGTTTTGCAAAAGAACATGTTGTCAATAAAGAATGGAGCACATCCAGTTGCATTTATAAATTGCATCAAAAATACACAGTAGGAGCTAGAGAGACGGTTCAGTGGTTAAGAGCACTTACTGCTCTTGTACAGGACTAGAATCCAATTCCCAGCTCCCACACTCAGCAGCTCACAACTGCCTGAACTCCAGCTCCAGGGATCCATTGTCCCCTTTGAACCTCCACAGACACCCACACGTAGTATATGTGCATGCATTACTCACAGATATGCACAAATATCCATAAGACATAAAAAATAAATATTTAAAATATGTATCAGTAAAAGAACAAGAACAACAAGTGCACTTATGCCATTTGGGGGAGGTTGATGTAAAACATAGACAATCCACTGGATTCTATGCAGAACAGTGGACAGAGCTGCTCTTCAGGAAGCAATGAACTGGAGAAGCCAGGAGCCCCCAGGAGGCTGTGAGATGGTGAGTGTGAGGATAAAAAGAATTAAGGTATTACTGGCTTTATTTTAGATTATATAGTTCTGAACTCTGCTTTGCCTCTCATAATTTAAGCTGTAAGGTTGTAATAAGAAAAGTAGTTTGCACAGTTTTCCCTCCTTTGTTTGGATTTCAGTTTTCGTACAGGGTCGCACTATGTAGCCCTTGCTGTCCTAGAGCATGGAGTGTAGACCAGGTTGACCTCAAATTTGTCTCTGCCTCCTGAGTGTTGAAACTGTGGGTGTGTGCCACCACATCCAGCTGAATCTTTTGCTTTGTGCTGCTATGGGATCAAAATCAGGCCTCGAGCATGTTGGGAATAAAAAGGGGTATTTGGGGCTGAGTTGTTGTTTTGTGTTTGTTTTGAGGGAGACTTTAAGGTAGCAGCAACCTTCCCCATTAAGATCTCAGCCGTCTGGGGGTTGAGGACGCAGCTCAGATGTGTGATGGCCCAGCATGTTTGGAAGACCTGGGTTCAATCCCCAGTACTGTAGAAAACAGGTGCAGTGGCACAGGCCTGAGATCCCAGCACCGGGGAGGTGGAAGCAGGAGGTTCAAGGTCATGCTCAGCTACATCGTGAGTCCGCGAAACAAGGTCTTGGACACTTGAAATTCAACCAGAATTTAAGTTTGCAAGAAAATATACTTCCTCTCCTCCATCCATAAACTTCTCAGCACAAACCAGTGCCCAGTCCAGAAAATATGACAGTAGCGAATACACTTTACTCTCGATACGTGGGACAATGTATTCCTAGTAGGAAAAAGAAGGGATGGGGTAAAATCACACAAACACTCGTGGCTGGGGTAGAGCGTGGCAACGCACCTACTTAGCGTCTGCAGGGTCCGGGATTGGATCCCAGCACAGAGATATTCTTAAATGTCTCCAGATAATAGAACCTAAACAAGCCCCCTCAGTCTGAGGCTTGTGAGGTTCCAGATTCGAAGGTAGCGTTGAGGCATTAGGGCCTCAAAGAGTGCATTTCCCACATCTGATTTCTTGGGAAGCTCCCTGCAAATTCCCAGACGGGGATGGAAAAGGAACTGAGAGATCTGTCACTCAACATTGAACTCCAAGAGCAAGGGTCAAATGTGCTGTGATAGGAGAGTGAAGGGTTCACAGGCGACAGGATAGGGGCGATGACCGGAGAGGGCACCATTTCGGCGAGTCTCCGTTTCTGCAGTGTGTGTGTGTGTGTGTGTGTGTGTGTGTGTGTGTGTGTGTGTGTGTGTGGAGTCTGGTTAGGAGTCGTGGAAAAGCCATTCTGCAGAGAGCAGAGGAGACTTGCGAGTGCTAGAAGGTGTCTTGCGCTGTTGTACTTGTTCTTGGAGGCTGCCAGGTGCTTGGCCACTGGGTCTGAAAACAATTTTGATGGCGATGCTGGCTCTCTAACTAGGTCAGTACTACAATACTCACTCTAGCTTTTGTAAGAGCTTCCCATGACGGCTATTTTACACACAACTGGAACAAAATTCCCCCAGCAGCCCTGATGATTTCCTCCATTTGGTTTTTATTGTGTGTGTGGAGAGGGTTGTTTTGGGTTGTTTTTTCTTGAGATAGGGCCTCACGTAGCCCAGGGTGGCTTCAAACTCACGAGGATAAAAAGAATTAAGGTATTACTGGCTTTATTTTAGATTATATAGTTCTGAACTCTGCTTTGCCTCTCATAATTTAAGCTGTAAGGTTGTAATAAGAAAAGTAGTTTGCCGAGGATGACTCTGAACGTCTGAACCTCTGTCTCCATGTCCCAAGTGCTGGGATTACAGGTAACGCCCCCACTACACCTGGCTTGCATTCTGCAATTACTGCAATCTCTAGTTTCCCTCGCACAAAGCACCCTTTGTGTGCTGCTAAAGGATAAGGGTGTGAGGGTGTGGCTTTAGAACAAGGGCCTGGGGGGGGGGGGGGGCACGACACTCAATGGTAGAGCACCTGTAGAGCGCACACGGAGCCCTGGGATACATTCCCAGTAGCAAAGGAGAGAGAAGAGGGCTACAGGATAAACCTGTCAATGTGTAAAGAAAGGCATTTGTCAAACCTGAGACGTGAACACACACTAAGGACGTACGTACGAGCCAAGGGCTGGAAGTGTGGCTTGGTGGTAAAGCGCTGGCCTAGCATGTCTGCAGCTCTGGGGAAGAGAGAGAGGTAGGTGCGGGAAATGTAGACAGACAAGAAAGAGCTGTTCTTATCCCCATGGTAGCTGTAAGCACACAAAGGGTTTGTGGGTAAGGGATCAAAACACCAGGCTTCAAGAGAGCTGATGGACTAACTTTGGAGGAAGGTCTGATCAAGGGCTTTACCCCGGCTAGAAAACGTGACTTCAGCAAAGAGCCATGATGAGCAGGGAGCTCTAAGGCAAACCTTGAGCACAGACATAGAAAGTCGGAGACTTTGGGCATTTGGGGTGTGGAAAGGAATGTAAATCTCTGTCTAGGTCGTGTACACCTTTGAGCACCTGGGGACATGTGGCAATCTGATGGATTAGTCTATGAGATTCAGAGGACAGCTGGTGCCTATGTGATTAAGATTCTTCTCTGTGAAAACCTTCTCAGCAAATCCACTCATTATTAACCCTGGAGGATTCATCTTAAGGATAAGCGTCCACAGAGCTCTTACCCGGGGACCGACTCTGCAGCCACAGAACAGCCTCGGGAGTTCAGGCTATACCGGGTGGGGCACAGGCGGTGGCTTCTCAGAATATACACTATGCTTCTCAACTTCCCTCACTGTCACACAGGAAGTGGCGGTAGTGTTGCCTAGCAACAAGCACCAAAGCACACTGGGCAGCTAAGGAGCTCCACCTCTCTTCCTTTCTGGTAGTGTAGGCTATGCAAGAGGAAACCCCAGGTTAATCCACCCACCGTCTCTGCCACGGTTATCAAGATGGACACCAGGGGCTCTAACACTGTGGAGCAGCCATGCCTGGCTGACTTACCTCTGGATTCCCATGCCTTACACAAGAATTTCCCCCTTGGGGCCCCTTTTCTCTTTCATCAAACAAAGCCACATTTCTCTCTCCTGCAGCTCGCACCCTGACTCCAGGCAGAAAGCTCTGGAAGGGTATTCACATGTGGGTGAGGGTGCAGCTCAATGGCTGAGCATGTGCCTAAAATGTGCAAAGCCCTGGGACTCAACCTCTTCCACCACAGACACACACAGACACATACTATGTGGACAGGGATTACCAAGGGAGACTTCTATACCCTTCAAAAAACAACCATGTCCCTTTTTCATATAATGTTTTATGCAAAGTAAAAGGATAATCCTAGATTTTAAAGCTACATCACCCCTGGGAAAAGTTGGGCAGAGGAATTGGTTTTTGTTTTTGAGATATAGAGTCTCACCATGTAGCCCAGGCTGGACTCAAACCCACGATCCTCCTGTGTCATCATCCAGGTGCTCAGATTATAGGTAAGGGCCCCTATGCTCAGCCCTGGGAAAGGTTCTCAAGTGGCTTTGATTACATTGAAATGTTTTAATGTCACATTCAACATATGGCTCTAACACCAAAATATGGGTGAGGACAAAATTAACACATTACCACATCCAATTTCTTCATTCTTGGAAACACCAAATTTTAAAAAAGAAAAAAAGAAAAGAAAAGAAAAGAAAAATCCAATTTTAAAGGAAAGCAACAACTTTTCGTGAAGCCCTTTCTTGGGCGAAGAGCAGTCTACGTCAGGCAGATCTATCAGTGAGTTCAGGACCCGATTTGTGTTAAAACTTTCAAAATATTACTTGAATTAGGACTGTACAAAGTTTACGTCATAACGCATAGAGCTCAGTGGCAGAGTGCTTGCTTCCCATGCACAAGGCCCTTCGTGCCATTCCCAGCACCACAAAAACAAGAACAAAAAGTTTGAATTCTAAGCCAACTTAAGTATCAGCGAGACTCTGAGCTTCGGGGAAATTCTGATAGCTCAGTTATCTTCAGACCGATAATCCCAAGAATTATGCAAGTCAACGACCACTGCAGAGCCATCCCTGCTCAAGCAGACCGAGTCGGCAATGAGGGACCTCATCCTCTCTTCGCCAACGCACAAGCGGTGCAGCTTGGGGTAAGCGAGCAGTCTCCGCAGGGGTATGTAAAACTTCTCTCCTTCACAGAAGGGTCGGGGAGAATTTTCTATCCTGGCCTTTTCGGCTTCCGTGAAAAATTCTCCCAACAGGAGGTGGGGCTCCGGGGAGAAGTCCTCGTCCCCTGGCTTAGGGTCCTCCTTCTCCTGGTCCCTCAGCATCCTCTGGTATCTCAGCCTCAAGCGCTCCACCTGTATCAGGAGTTCCCCAACCAGTACAAACTTGAGCACCTTTTCCTGCTGTAAGCTCGGGTAGGAGGTTGTATAAACCTGAAGAAAACCAAACAGAAGACGGGAAGTTTGCTGAAACTGTCGGTGATTCGGCACATAACAACTAACTACGCGCACACCCTGCATGTGTCAGAATCTCCTCATTGCAAAGGCCTTAATTTCACTGGAAGTCCAACACTGTGGATATCAGCTAACTGGTTTGCTTCCAGTTCTAATGCCAACTTATCCCAGTCGTGTTTCTGCCAACAGGCACTAACCCAGGATTCCTTTTTGTTTTTTTAAGATTTATTATTTGGTGTGTATGAGTGTTTGACCTGCATGTATCTGTCTGTGCAACTTATGCATGTCTGGTGCCCACTGCAGCCAGAAGAGGGCATTAGATCCGGTGGGACTGGAGTTAATATATGTCGAACCCCTAACCCAGCGTTTCTACTTGATAGTACGTGGAAAGTAGTGTGAAAAGAAAAAACGGTTCAGTCTAGAATCAGTGGTACACGCCTATAACCCCAGTTCCCTGAGAGGCTCAGGCAAGACAACTACTGATCCAAGACATCAATGCCACGCTGGGCAACAAAGTAGCACACCGGCTAAAGAAAAATTAAAAATAAATGAAAAAGATTCCCTGGAGTTGCCGGCGGAGGTGATGGTGGGGGGAGGTGATGGTGGGGGGAGGTGATGGTGGGGGGAGGTGATGGTGGGGGGGGAGGTGGGGGGGGGGTGGTGGGGGGGGGAGGTGATGGTGGGGGGGAGGTGATGGTGGGGGGGAGGTGATGGGGGGGAAGGTGATGGGGGGGAGGTGATGGGGGGGAGATGGTGGGGGGGGAGATGGTGGGGGGGAGGTGATGGTGGGGGGGAGGTGATGGTGGGGGCAGTGGTAACAGCAGTAGTTGTAGAAGCAGTCCTTGCCCTCATTGTCCATCATGCTGACCCATAGACTTCTCGCCCTGACAGCTACTTCACAAGAATACTCACCGCTTTGTACACATGCTGGTCATGCTGTTGTGAGATGCAGGGTTCAGCTAGCTTCCCACTGTTTTTCCTAAAGACACCTATCTGGGTACAATATCCAACATGCTCGGATCCAGCTGGTGGTGTCCCTACCCCAGTAAACTCCACACAGTAATTATAGCAGTTTGCCACTTGTAAAGCCCTGAAATCAAATAATAAAGGGAAATCACTTCTCTGACATACAGTTCTGGTTAAGCAGCTTTGTAAACAAACTTGTTTGTTTGTTTTCGAGACAGGGTTTCTCTGTGTAGTTTTGGTGCCTGTCCTAGATCTCGCTCTGTAGACCAGGCTGGCCTCGAACTCACTGAGATCCACCTGGCTCTGCCTCCGGAGTGCTGGGATTAAAGGGCTGCGCCACCACTGCCGAGCTTAACAAACAATTCTTAAGTGTTGGCAGTTTAAGGAAACAGAAAACATATGAATCAAAGTATTTCTAAGCCAAGCATGGAGGCGCATGCCTACCATGGCACTTGAACTGATAAGGCAGAAGGATAAGGATTTTAAAGCTAGCCTGAGCTACATAAGGAAACATCACCTCAAAAAACAAAAACAAAAAACCCTAAAGTTAAACATCCCTACACACAAGTGTATGATGTACCACCAGGATGCCTGACTTCTGTAGGAACAAAGGCAGCAGCGACACATTTTCAGTTTCCAAGTCACCACAGGATGAGGAAAGGGAGGCTATGGGACAGGCAGAGTGTAGAGGTGGATGAGGAAACCTCAGAGGCTCCAGCCCAGATGATGTGCATTTGTAATTACACCAAAACAATGTGCACACGCCAAGAAGCCGCCCCAAGCTCCCTTCATGGCCCTCATCCTCCCCATTGTGGCCCTCATTCAATGCCAACACTACAGGTGCCTCCTAAAGAGCATCCGGTAGGCACACGCTCTTTTCTCCTGCTGCCCGAATGTGCCGCTTTCCCTGTGATCTCACTACATCGTAAGCCACACAGGGAGACCTTGCTGGAATGAAGTAAGGAACAAATTAAGACAGACATATCAAAGCTTACTTCCTATGGCAGGATTCCTACCAAAAACCAAACAAACAGCAGCAGCAGCAAAGAAGAAAACTTCTGAACTTACCAGGTCTCAAACTCCATTCTGCTCCACTCAAATTTATGATCTGCATCCCTCAGGGTCACTGTGGGAAACAGGGGGTTGAACTCAGCGTTTGGTGTGCTGATGACAACCATGGATGGTGACAGGTATCCAAAAACCACTTCAGGAAATCTGGCCAGATCATCTGAATTCAAATGTTCTATTCTGAAACAGTTCATAAGAAAGATAGAATTAATGTGGCTTCACTTGCATGTATTTCCCTAATTGACTTGGCAAAAATAATTCCTACCTGGATGTTGATTTCTCCCTTCTTTGATAAGGCAACAGTCCACAACCCATGAACAATTGTTGATCCATCAACTCAGGTCCTCTGCTGCCCTCTACAGAATTCATATCAATATTCCTTTTAAAAAGGTATCTGAGCTTGTATATTCCTTGATTTGATGCCCCAAGAACACAACATTACTTCTATGAGATCTTTTCAAAAATCCAGGCAACTGTAGAGATAGCTCAACAATTATGAGCACATACTCACAGAGGACCCACATTTGGTCTCCAGCACCCATGTTAGGTGACTCACAACCACCTATAACTCCAGCTCCAAGGTACCTGATACTCTCTTCTAGGCTCCAGGGGCACCTGAACTCACATGTGGATATACTTGTGCAAGAATGAGGATCGAAGTTCAGATCCCCTATACTCAGAAAAATCTGGCATGGAAACACACATCTGCAACCCTAATGCTGGGGAGGCAACTACCAGAAGATCTCTAGGGCTTGTTGGCCAGCCAGTGTAGCCAATCAGCAAGGTTCAGGGTCATTGAGAGACCCATCTCAAAAATACGAAGTAGCCAGGCATGGTGGCACACGCCTTTATTCCTAGCACTTGTGAGTTCGAGGCCGGCCTGGTCTACAGAGAGAGTTCCAGGATGGTCAGAGCTACACAGAGAAACCCTGTCTCAAACAAACAAACAAACAAGGTGAGAGGGATTGTGAGAAGACACAAGACGTCAAACTCTAGCCTGTACCTCCCAGGCATTTATGCTCGTGAGTGCAGGAATGCACACACAACCTGTCCCCTGGGACAGCAGGTAGAGTTTGGAGCTATAGTACCTGCTTGGCATGCATGAAACACTTGATCAATATCCCCACGGAGCCAAAAAAAAAAAAAAATGCATCCTCTAAATCTAGCATTAAAATACTAAGATAAATCCAGATTAAGGGATGGTCTAGAAAGCAGAAAGACTGAGCAAACCCATTCCAGATGATTTAACAGACACTCAAAAGACATCACTACTAAAATCCCCAGGCTAGACATGGTGGTGCACACCTTTAATTCCAGCACTCGGGAGGCAGAGGCAGAGGGATCTCTGTGAGCTCCAAGACAGTCAAGGCTACAGAGAGAGATCCTGTCTCAAAAAGTACCAAAAAAATAAAAATAAAAAATAAAACAAAAGCCACATTTTGAATGATATCTAGATTTGAAAACAGCTATAAAGGTTAAAAGGTATCACTAGGACAGCTGAGTTGTGAGTGTTGGATATGACGACTACATAACATGGCTGTATGCAACATTGTGAGCTTCTTTTTTTTTTTTTTAAACAGGGTTTCTCTATGTATCCTTGGCTGTCCTGGAACTTACTCTGTAGACCAGGCTGGCCTCAAACTCAGTTCTACCTGCCTCTGCTTCCTGAGTGCTGATATTAAAGGCGTGAACCACACTTGCCACTGTGACATTTGGTAATACAGCATACTATGGCCACACAAGAAGCACATCATCTTGTTTTTTTATTTTTATTTATTATTACTGTGTGTGTGTGTGATGGGAAGACATTTGTGGGCCATTTGTGGAGACCAGAGTACAACACTGAAAACCAGTTCTCTCCTTTCACCTTTATGTGGGTTCTGGAAATTGAACTCAGGTCTGTAGACTTACACAGCCAAGTGCCTTTTCCTGCTGAGCCATCTCGTTGGCTCAAAGCATTAGAAAAGATGTTTAAGGACCTGCAATATAGCTAGCAGATTAAGGATGCTTGCCCCCAAGCCTGACAACATGAGTTCAGGAACACACACACACACACACACACACACACACACACACACACACACACAATCTAATAAAAACGTTTAGGAAAATATCTTTAAAATATAGGTATTTATGAAGTCTGCAGTTTACTCTCAGGTAGATCACATGGAAAATGCACACCGGAAATTACAGCTAGAGGAAAAGCCTAAGTAAATGGAACCGAAGGTGAAGAATTTGTAAGCCTGGTTGAAGAGAACAGTGCCTTGTTCCCAATCCCACAACATCTGTAAATCTGTAAATTCAAGTGATAACAAAGATGGGGCAGGATTGGCAATGCCCTACATTGGATCCCCAACACCTCAAATATGATTCATGAGAGGGCCTGGAGAGAGGAAGAGAGAGGAGAAAACAGCATAATTATATTAATCTCAAATACTACCAAATACTACTAAGTGTGACACCACAGATTAACCCCAGCACAACAGAAATATCATCAACACCTGACTCTTACCAATTGACAAGCCATCCCAACAAAAGAAATATCTGAATTAAATGAATCATAGATCAAAAGGACTTAACATACCATCTATGTAGTATTCCATCCAAATACTGCAGAATATAAATCCTTCCCAGCAGCCTACAGAACTTTCTCTAAAGTAGACCACACATTAGGACACTAAGCACATCTTAACAAATATAGAAAAACTGAAATGATTCCCTGTGTTCTGTCTGATCACAATGGAATCAGACCACAAATCAACAGCAGGAGAACCCCCAAAAGGCACAAAGCCCTGACTTTGATCCCTAGCATCACATAAAACTGAGCATGGTGGCACACACCTGGAATCCTGGCACTTGGGACGTAGAGGCAGAAGGATATGAAATTCAATATTATATATACCAAGTTTGAGACCACCCTGGGCTATGCTAGCCTTCAAAAAAAGAAGAAGAAAGAGAAAGGGGGGCTGGAGAGATGGCTCAGCAGTCAAGAGCACTGGCTGCTCTTCCAGAAGACTAGTTTGATTCCCAGTACCTAATGGTGGCTCTCACAACTGCCAGCTGTGTTTGATTCCAGCCTCAAGGGATCCAGCCCCTCTGCAAGCCTCCTCAGGCACTGCACACACACGGTACAGAGACATACATTCAGGCAAACACTTATACACGTAAAGGTAAATTAAAAATCTAAAAACTAAATCCATCATAAAAAAAAAGAAAAACAAATTAATTCTTTGTTTTTATGTGTTGCTGCAGGCCACAAAAATAGTAAATAGTAGATTCAACTGTGTATGATAAAGCCATACCTAGAAAGACCAAGGAACCCTTCTAGAGAAGTCAAATTATCAAGGAATACTTGATGTTTTTCAGCTTTTAACATATCAGCTGTTTCCTGCTATTAATTCCTTGTGTGCTCATACTCCTAGGCCATAGGCAAACAGTATAAGCTTCTCAGACTTCCTGCTGATCTGAACTAGGTGACACCCCTACAGAGAGACACCTGGGAGACAAGCAGGTATGTAGATGTGTAGCTTTGTTTCTTGTGCAAACGAAGCTCAGACCATCCCTTTCTCTCTCAGGCCGACTAGACTAACCCTGCAGATCTAGTGACTGAGAACAAAGGGGCTTACTGCATAACCAGGAGCGAGTGAAGACAGGCAGAATTCCTGACCCAGGGTTAGGGTTAGAGTAGCTCAGCCCAGGGAGAAAGAGGCAAGGAAAAGTTTCTGCAGATTGTAGGTGGATTTGAATCAGGTCAAGGAAGGAGGAGAAGAAGGAAAGATGGAGGACAGAGGAACTGAGGCTGAAGATGAGATCCATAGAAGAGCTTAGTTAGGGCTATGAGGGGACAAGAAGAGAAGAGAGAGAGGAGCAGAACTGAAGCTGTGCAGACACAATTTTGTCTTAGAGAAATAAAGCGGACGGACGAAAGAGCAAGGTGTACATAGACTCTTTTCCCACAGATTACCCCATGCCGGCCATAGCGGCTTCCCCAGGACTCAGAGAAATCTTCTCAGGGCAGGCCCCTGGGAAATTTTCAATAATGTGTGTGAATGTTTTGCTTGAAAACCATACACCCTCAGAGGTCAAAAGAGGGAGTTGGTGCCCATGGAATGGAGTTATGGATGGGATGTTGGCTGCCATGTGGGTGCTAGGGACTGAACTTCCTCTGTAAGAACAAGTGTTCTTAACCACTGTGACATCTCCAGTCCCACAAATGAAATTCTTAAACAGGAGCCAAGGCCTATGTATATAATCTTTTAATTGTTTCAGGGGTGAAAAGCACTGTGCGGAGGGCCAGCACATGAGATAAGGAATCCAAGGGAGGCACTAATAGGTGGCTGTGTGATGAGTATATGAATGTCTGCTTTTGGGATTATCTTCATATTTGGAATTCCTGGGGTAAAATACTAAAAGTAGAAAGATACTCCCACCTGATGAGTATTTAAAAAAATAATAATAATCACATTGATTACTAAGGCTAATTCCTTCATATTTTTCAAAACAGACAGTTGGTACAACTTTCAGACTTACAATTCAATGCATGTTATCAAATCGAATCCAAGCAAGCGAGAGTCTCTTTCCACAACAGAGCCGTGATACAAGGTGACAGTCAAATCGAGATCTCGGGGTTTTACAAACTCCCCCAAACAGGGAGACAAGTGATGCCTGCAAAAGAATCATCGTCAGTCAGCAACATTAGGAAACAACCGACTCAGCAATTCCAAGGCTGGGGACATGGCTCAGGGGCAGAGGATGCACCTAGCTGTGTGAGGAGAGGCCCTGAAACTTGAGGTCCTGCTTTGGTGTATGTAGACATCCAACGGTGATTCCCAGAACCACAAAAGTAAAAAGGGAAGGAGCTCTCCCAGTTGCAGAACCGGGATCCTCTGCGCATTGCCTGCACGGAAGGGAGTCCTGCTCCGCCCGTTTTTCTCTTGCTGTACTAAACGCTAGGCCACCAGGTGCCTTCCTTCCACACTAGGAAGTTAGGCCGCTAAGAACATGATTTAAAATTTTTCATTGTTCTCGTTTTCGTACTTTGCCTCTCTTTAGAACAGAGCTATTTTCAGCTCCTTAGAAGATTTCAAAACAATCTGGGAATCTGGCATGTATCAGAGAAACAGAAAGGTGAACGTGGTGTGAAGGCACCATGCACATGCTGCAACCCTCCCTCAGAACTGACGCAGTCTTGAGACTTAACCCTCAACTAAGAGATGAGTATTAAAGGCACGTGTGAGGGCACACTGAAAATTTATGGTGAGGACACCTATGCTACATCATTATATCTTGTCTCAAAAAAGAGGGAGAACCCAGCTCTTAGGAAGAGCCCCATGACCTACAATTATTCCCCATCTCTACCACAGTTCTACCACCACCCTGGGGACCAGGCTTCCAACCCAAGCACCTTTGGGAGACAAAACACATCTAAACCATAGCACTGGAAGTATTACCCATTTGAATGTAATTTTTCTTCATTGATATCTACCCCAACAAGCAGTTGAATGCATGGGTAGATTTTTAGCAGCTTTAGGAGCTTGGTATCGCCACATCCCAGGTCTGCAACCTATAGATGAGACACAATGTCATTTGCAAAACATTCATAGCCAGAAAAGTATGTGCTTTTAAAACTAGAGGATGCCTGGGAGACGGTTCAGTTAGTGAAGTGCAAGAATGAGGACCTGAGTTCAGATCCTGGACACCCATGTAAAGTCAGATGGGCAGAACATGTCTGGAACACTACTCACAGCCTAGCCAAACCTGAGAGATCCAGGTTTCATGAGAAACCTATCTCAAAAAACATAAGGTGGGAGAGTAACAGAGAAAGACACACGATGTTGACCTTTTTGGGCCTCCACCCGTGTGTGTGTGTGTGTGTGTGTGTGTGTGTGTGTGTGTGTGTGTGTGTGTTATTATATGGAAGGATCTTAGTATATACAAAAAACAAATTAAACTGAGATTTTCTAATCCTGCATGTAAATCGATTGTAGCACGAATTGTTAGAAGGTCTTATCAATAAAAACAAACCTGAAGCCAGGTATTGGGGTGAATGCTGGAAGATCAGAGAAGCAGAACAAGCCACAGCTTCCTCACCTCGCCAATTCCTCAGCTGATCCTGTTTCCTCAGACTGGAAGCCTCTGAGTCCTCATCCAGAATGAATCTCAGCTGAACTGCTGCTCAAAAGCCTAAAAGCTTAACCTGCTCTAGTTCCTGGTCCTCATGCCTTATATACCTTTCTGCTTTCTGCCATCACTTCCTGGGATTAAAGGCTCTTGTTACCACGCCTGGCTGTTTCCAGTGTGGCTTTAAACTCACAGAGATCTGGATGGATCTCTGCTTCCCAAGTGATAGGATTAAAGGTGTGTGTGTGCCACCATTTTCTGGCCTCTATATCTAGTGGCTGTTCTGTTCTCTGACCCCAGATAAGTTTATTAGGGTGCACACTATTTTGGGGAACACAATATCACCACATTTCCCCTTTTTCGTCTAAAATTTAAAAAGCTTGAGGAAAAGTCAGGCAGGGTCATTCCTATTCAGAACAATTGCTACTATCTGTTTTTGATTCAAGGAGAAAGATAAAAAGGCATAGTGGCATCTGCCTATAAGCCTAGCCCTGGGGATGCTGTGGCAGAAAAATGCTTGAAGCTAGCTTGTATGTGAGACCCTGCCTTCAAGAGGGAGAGAGGTGGCAGAGAGGGAGACTCGTTTTCCAGCTCAGAATCACATATAGGGCTGGAGATGTAATTGATATAGTGCCTGCCTAGCATGCCTGAAGCCCTGGGTCCCGCCCCTAGAACCAAGTGTAATGGTGCAGACCTGTAGTACTAGCACTTGAAGAGTAGAGGTAAGGAAGATGGGGGGTGGGGGTGGGGGTTCAAGGTTATCTTCAGCCACAGAGCAAGAATCAAAGTTGAATCTTGTTGCTTTGGACTTTTTGTTTTGTTTCTCCATACAGGGTTTCTCTGTGTAGTTTTGGTGCCTGTCCTGGATCTTGCTCTGTAGCCCAGGCTGGCCTCGAACTCATAGAGATCCGCCTGCCTTTGCCTCTCCAGTGCCGGGATTAAAGGTATGTGCCACAACCAACCGGCTTGTTTATTTTTAAACAGGGTACTTGATATGTACTCCTTGCTAGCCTGGAACTCACTATACACACCATACTGTCCTCAAACTCAGAGCAATGCTCCTGCCTCTACCTCAGTGTGTCTGTGGCACCATGCCCAGCACAGGTTGGAGTTTCAGCATCAAGCTTCAGAAACAAAACCTGCTTCTGTTTCTTTCTCACAGAGTAATGTAATTTCTTAATCTTTTTTTTTTTCAAGTTTATGCACTAATTTATTTCTTGAGACAGGGACTCCTGTGGCCTAGACTGGCCTCAAACTTGATATATGGCCAAACCTCCTCCTGAGTGCTAACAATTCTGGGATTACAGCATGCAGCACTGTGCCATTTATGAGCTACTAGAGGGCTTTATGCATGCTAGACAAGCATTCCACCAACTGAGCTAAATCCCCAGGCCTAATTTCTCAAATTGATTAGGAAAACAATCACATTGAGCCATATGAAATTCTATATTGAGCTGGGCAGTGGTGGCCCACGCCTCTAATCCCAGCACTCGGGAGGCAGAGCCAGGCTGATCTCTGTGAGTTCAAGTCCAGCCTGGACTACCAAGTGAGTTCCAGAAAAGGCGCAAAGCTACACAGAGAAACCCTGTCGGGGGGGGGGGGGGGGGGGGGGGGGGGGAGGCACTTCAGACCCTTCAAATGAACAGATTTGCTGAAAAGGCTACTAAGGCAGATGTGTGAACATGTGCAAAGTAGCTGAGGCGATTAAAGGAAGCCAGTAAGAGAAAGCCTCTTAACTTAGTCCTCAACACTCAGCAGGGGAAGAACCGGTCACCTTACCAGCATCTAGTCTCCAGTCATGCCGCGCCCATCAGCATAACAATCAGGTACTTTATTCTATGAAACTATGACTTTGCTCCAAACTTTGGAGCAATGGACAGGCCCATTATCATCTGATATCATCATCATCATTACTACTGTTTTGCTTGTTTGTTTGGTCAGTTTTTGCTTTTGAGTTAGAATCTGACTGTGTAGCTCAGGCTGGCCTCAAACTCCAGAGCTTAAGCAAACCTCAAACCTCCTGCCTCAGCAGAGCACACCTGGGGTTAGATACATATACCATCAAATATGAAAAGAAAAATATGAAAAGTACCTCTGACCACAGTACTGTAATACTGCCTGATGTTCCAACTGAACATTCCAGAAATGTGGAATCTATGGCATTAAAAGCAAATTTAAAAAAAAAAAAAATCAAGATTTTTTTCCTTACATTTAAATGTTAGCAAAGGGGTCTGGAGAAGTGGTTCAGAAAAATGCTGAATGTTCTTTCAGAGGACCCAGGTTCAGTTCCCAGAACCCACATCAGACAGCACATACTGCCCCTAACTCCAGCTCCAGAGGATCTGATCTCCTCTGGCATCACACTGTAGCACAATTTGATTTTCTTTTTAAGTTGTTTGGACAGGGTTTCTCTGTATAGCCCTGGCTATTCTGAAATTCACTCTGTAGACCAGGCTGGCCTCGGACACAGAGATTTGCCTGCCTCTGCCTCCTGAGTGCTGGGATTAAAGGCATGTACCACTACACTCAGCTTCAAATAAATCTTTTTTAAAAAGAAAAAAATTAGTAATGGAGAACTCTTTTTGACACTGTTGCAGTTTGTTTTTGTTTTTGTTTTTCTCACGTACCACAGTACATGGGTGGAAGTGAGAGAATTTGTGGGAGTCAGTTCTCTCGTCTTCTACCAGGTGCATCATGGGATTGAACTCTGGTCATGAGACTTGGCAGCAAATGCCTATACTGGCTGAGTGAGCCATTTCATCTGCTAACAAGGGGATTTCCACCTGAGCTTTGGGCTCCCTGTACAGGCTACACGTTCCAGGAAAGGGGTCATTGCAAAGAATGACCTTCCTCCATTAAGACTTAGGCAAGACTCTGCTCCCACTCCCTGCCTCAGTGTTTAAAAATTACTATTTGTTCCCAAAATTTCTCTTAACCACCATTTCCTCAGGCCTCTCCACCACCCCCCACTCCCCACCCCCATGCCACTGAACTTTGTCTCCCCGGCTGATAGAAGAGCTTTTCGTCAATGATCCCTCCCAGCCAGGCTGGGAGATGCCTGCAGACCCCACTACTGGCAGGGAAAAGAAAGAAGGCCAAAGTGGAAAGCAAGAAATCACCTGAGGCCAGGTGTGGCAGCACACACTTTAATTCCAGCAGAGGCAAGTGGATCTCTGAGTTCGAGGCCAGCCTGTTCTACAGAGTGCATTCCAGGACAGCCAGGGATACACAGAGAAGCTCTGTTTCAAAAAACAAAAATCGAGAGAGAGAAGGAAAATAAATCACTTGAGCCTGAGAGTTAAGAGAACAGCCTGGGAACCATAGCCAGACCTTAAATTCAAAAACAGAGGGGTGGGGGGGGGGGGGTTCAGCAGACGTAGTGGCAAACACTTGTAATCCCAAATTTGGGAGGGAGGGGCAGGAAAGTGGACTTGGAGACTCTATAATTAAGCTGCCCTCACTGTTAAAAATCCTTCTTGGAGCCGGGCGGTGATGGCACACGCCTTTAATCCCAGCACTCGGGAGGCAGAGCCAGGCGGATCTCTGTGAGTTGGAGGCCAGCCTGGGCTACAGAGTGAGTTTCAGGAAAGGCGCAAAGCTACACAGAGAAACCCTGTCTCGAAAAGATCAAAACAAAAAAATCCTCCTTGGGATTATCATCATGACTTTCTCCATTTGTGACTTTGTTCATGCATCCATGGTTTAAAAAGAAAGGAAGAAAAAAAGCCTGCTTAACTCTGAAACACATGGAGTGTCATCTCCCTATTGCAATCATCACGCTGAAGTCTCTCCTGCTGGGCACACCTATAGCCTCTGCTTCGAGAAGCTGAGGCAGAAGGATCGCCTGCATGTGTGAGTTAGAAGCCAGACTAGACAACCGTAACAAAGCCTTTACTTCTTCCTTCCTGACAGTTCTCTACATGCATTACAATGCACTGTGCTTATATCCACCACCAACCCAAATCATTCAAGTCTTTTTCAGCAGAGGATGTGGCTTAGCAGCTGAGTGCTTGCCGAGCATGCCAAAAGCCCCTGTTTGTGATCCCTAATACTGGGGGGGGGGGGGGGGGTCTAGCCTTACTAGTATATTTGATAAACCACTTTAAATAGGGCAATCTGAACAGTTGAGAAAAAAAAGATAATTACCTTCTTGGGCCCATGGCGATCCACTAAATCTTTAACGAACTGGTACCGTTGTTTGTATAATGGCGGTTTAAACTTAATTACCCTCTCCGGACAAACTTCTTCAAAATTACCACCAACCACACTATTGCACTGAAAGATTTTAAACAACAGCAAGTTCTCAATCATGCATGACTCAGACCATTAAGAAGAAAACAAGAAGATTTCTTCTCCCCAGTCAGTTGGGGGCAACAACAGCCTCCACACAGCTTGAACCTAAAGCCTCAGGCAGCGCCCCTCTCCCTCCCCGCCACCCCGCCCTGCACACCACCTCTTCCAGGGTGCCATACCTGGGCTTCATGCTTCCTGTAGCTAAACTTCAGGGGTCGTTTGCCTGTGTGAACTGCCCGAGACTGTGGTCCAGATAGGTAGACCAGAGGTTAGGGAACGCTGGGCAGACAACAGGCTCCCTCAGCAACCAATCTTGACTCAAACTTCTCTAAGGCCACTTCTAGCAGGCTTGGATTCTGACTCCCAGTCTTGGGACAGCCTAGGCCAGTTTTAGCAAGAATCCTGCTAACTCAGTTTAAAGTGAATTTCTTCCCACCCTTGGTGTCTGACCACCCTCACCATCTAAAGTTAGATCTAGACGTATGTTTCCTCTTAATTTCCAAAGCCCTTACCCTATCTTCCCAGTCTCTTCTCCTTGCACACACATCTATATAGGTATCTCCATTCTCAGCTGCCCTTGCCTTACCTATCCTGGGTTAAACCCTACTACAGTGTTCTGACTGCAACAGTCCTAAGTCAGAACAGCCCTTTTCAGCAGATCCAAGAGACACAGAAATGTTAGGTGCTTGCCGAGCATGCCAAAAGCCCGTTTGTAATCCCTAACAGCAGTCCTTACTGTTCTTACCAGCACTGTAGAGGAGTGAACCAAGGCTAAACCCGTATCTAGAGTAATGAGAGCCACTAAAGCAAAGGACAAGTGTGGCCGGGATGTAGATTAGTGGGTGACCACTTGCCTTGCGTGAGTGAGGCCCTGGCTTCCATCCCCAGCAATACACTAAAACATACCCAACACATGCTAGCCACTGCCCTCCTCCCCTCCCTCTCTCCCTGTGTTGGGAATTGAGTCCAGGATTTCACACTTGCTAGTAAAATTGATCAAGGTGAAGGTCGGTTCCTCCCTCAGTTGTACTAGTCACATTCCAGGTGCCCAAATGCTAAAGAGCAGGGATAATCAGCTTAGGTCTCCAAGTGTGGTCCCCAAACCAGCATAGCATCTTCCTGGAAACTTAGAGAAATGCAAAGTCTTGGGACTCAAGAGACCTCCTCAGCCAAGGCTCTACACTTTAAACTCTCCAGGGAAAGAAAAGGGAAATGAAATGTTCAGGTGACCCATTTGCACATTCTGAGGTATTGTTTAATAATAACTAACATCTGTGTTTTTACTTTACATCAAATGTGGATATTTCATTGATGTCAGTCTTATTTAGTTCAACACCCCAGAGAGATGAAAGGGCCTAAATAGGATGGTTTGTCATTTCTCCACAATACACCCCCTCGGAGACCCTTGTAGGTGGGTAAGAAGGGTGGGCGGGTGCATTTACCGGTATGTGCTTTTCTGCCTCTTCCATTTTGTTTCCAACTTCCGTTGTGACAAAAATGATAATAACAATAATAATATTAATAATGCAGCTTTATCCTCTGGGCTCTGTATCAGAGAAATCAGCGGCAACTCAGCTGTAAATGCCAAATAATCCCTTTCCACAGGAGACGCCTAGAAGAAATGATGGCCCAGATGAAAAGGGGTAGGTGTTCTGCCGTCTCACCTGGTACCACTTGCCCACAGAATTCATCCAGTAAGGACTGAGATATTGACGATGGGTTCTGAAAGTTCCAACTCAACCAAGTGCACCCCTATCTTGTTTTACCATTACCAGTGTGATACAAACTTACTGCTAAGATCCTCCATCTCGGGTTATGGAAGATAAGTTGACAGGAATGCTTACCTAGCAAGCAAGAGGTAGATCTGATCCCCAGCACCACATTAAACCAGAGTGGGACACGAGAGTAACTAAGCACACAGAAGCTCAAGGTCCTCCTCGACTTCTCAACCTCATCCACACTGCTTTCAGTGACTTCTCAAACATCGCCAGATGAAACTTGGGGTGCGGGGGCGAGGGGGATAACGAGCCACGAGCCAGTGATGCTACAACAACACGGATCCACTTCACTCTCGGCCCTGAATGTTGGTATTCTATTACACGTGTTCCTATCAACTGGGACTTAATCTGAAGTAGGCAAGATGTCAACCACCAGCTTTTCGGTGACTTCCTGGCTTGTATTATGAACCTCAGCTGGGGGTGGAGGGTAGTGTCCGTGTTCCATCTCTAGCCCCCCGGCTAGCCCCAGCATCACTCACCTAGGGATGAGAAGCACATCCACCCTAGAAAGCAAGCTGGTCAGACCGGGCACCGCCCCCGTCTCTTGTAGCTGCCGGCCCCGCCCCCGACGCCCGCGCAGCCGCGCTGCTCCACCCCGGTTCCCCGCACCTGGCTGGCCGCACCTGGCCGCCGGCTGCCCCTGCGCCTCGCGCCTGCGCCCTGCGCCCTCAGGGGCCTCGCTGGGCGTGCGAAGCCCGGCCATGCTCTGGCCCCATGCCTCCGGGCTGCCCACTCCACGGCGTCGGTTCTGGGTCCCTTAACGGCCGCTGTGGCGCATGCCCCGAAGACATTTTCCAGGTCGTCCGAACCCTGGGGACCGGGACTCTCAGCCCCTCCGCATCCCGGGCCCTCGCGCTGCGGCGATCTGCCCCCGCCGCGACTGTTGGGTGCGGCCCAGACGGGCGGCCGGGCTGCGGGCTTGGCGGCTGTTAGGTTCGCGGCGCCCCGGGTGCGAGGCTCCTCGTGCGCGGAAGAGACGCGGAGAGCGTCCCGGGCCAATGGCAGGCCGCAGAAGAGGCAGGGGGGCTCAGCGCGAGCCGGCTGGCCCAGAGCAGGGAATGGCACGAGGGCCTTTTAGGGACCATAAGCTGGGGAAAGTTGATTCCCGACCACCTAAGTTCTTCAACATATTCTTTCAGCTGCCAACAGCCAGCTTTTTTTTTTTCTTTTCTTTTCTTTTCCTTTTTTTTTCTTTTTTTGAGCTGAGGATCGAAGCCAGGGCCTTGTGCTTGCTAGGCAAGCGCTTTACCACTGAGCTAAATCCCCAACCCTCTTCTTCTTCTTTTTTTTAAACCATATACACTTTAAGAACTGCCTGATCTCATAAAACTTGTTATGGCCCCCTTTCCATCAACTTTACATTGTTATATGCAACCAAAGAAGGTTCTGGGAGCATGGGTGGGGGAGGGGCGCAAACCCGCTTTAAAACTAAAAACTGAGCCAGGTGTGGGCGGCCCATTCAATCCCAGCACTTCTAGTGGGAGGTGGAGACAGAATCAGGAATTCAAAGTCATCATCAACTAACTCCATTGTTGGAGGCCAGCCTGGGCAGCATTGAGACCCTTGTCTCAGATTCATTCATTCATTTATCCCAAAGCTTGTGTTTACTAGCGAATAGCCAGGTAATATACCATAAATGAGCTGGACATGGTAGCATTTGCCTGTGGTATCAGCACTTGGAGATGAGGATCAGAAATTCAAGACCAGCTTCAGGCACTAGCGAAAAGCCACAAATGAAATATTAAATATTCAAACGCTCACTGGCTGCTCTATGCAATATCATGATGCTGGTGGTTCCAAGGGTAGCACAAAGATAAATTACATCTTGTTCTCAATATTTTATAGTCTAATGTGTAACTCGGGCTTTATAGATAGGGTCGTATACTATTGCAGTTTGAGAGATTCCTGGTGGCTTAGCACACAAACAGTTCAAACAGAAGGTGACCTCAGCACTCGGCAAGATCTAGAACCCCTGCGCATGCCTATGGTGGGGGACTGGCGTGATTCCCTTGCTTGAGACGGAAAGGCTTGAGCATTGTGTGTGGTGGTATTCCGGTCTTGACTGCTGATTGACTGAATACCACGTGACCCACTTTCTGGAGCTTCTGCTCCTGTGACTTCCCCAAGCGGCAGTGGTGGGGAGAAAATAATCCTTTCCTTTCCTCCGAGAATTGCTTCTGTCAGGGCATTGGATCCCAGTGAGACAGCGGCAAGAAGGCCAGTGGAGGAAAAATTAGTTCCTTCTGGTCAAGAGAATTGAATCTCTGATCTAGGTGGACACCTAACATTCCAGTTGGTCTGGTCAACCACCTGGCCCAGGAAGAGACCACCCCTCCAGAAATGTCTCCCCCGACAGGCTCACATATTCATCAAGGACTGGTGTCCAGCTACTGTCCCTATGAGAAGTAACTAGATGGGGTGTGGGGGGAGGTTGTTAATGATCCACTGACGAATTTATATCTGAATCAGCTGAATAAGCTAAGAAGCGGGTCCTACCTGGGAGAAGTAACTCACGGAAGTGGACCTCTCTCCTCTGCTTTCTGACTTTCATGAGGTGAACAGGCTCCTTTACTTCATGGTCCCATTGTCCCAACAGTCTACCTTACCTCAGGCACGAAGCCTGGGGCTGTCAGAACTTGGATTGAAACCTCTGAAAGCATAAACCTATTTTGAGATATTTTACCTCTGGTGTTTTTTCTGCAACAGACAGATCTAGAATTTTTGTTAGTTGACCCATTTATGGATGTAAATTCCTCACTTGCCTATTTCATCCTTTCTTGGACTCCTATGAGGCTCTGAGCTCAGTCCCCAAGCCTGGAAATTATCCTTGGTTCTGTTCACTCTGCCCTTCCCAAATTTGAACAACCACCAAACTCCAGACTTCAAGCTGTGCGCTGCATCTGTTCTTTCCACAGCCGACGCCTTATTACAGACTTTGCTTTAAGGATGCCTTCGTCGACATAACTCACCTTTCCCTCCCACATTGTGAGTCCCACTGAGAGGCAGACCGTGTTGATTTGGAAGTCAAATAATTTAACCTCAAGTACTGATTTTATTTTTGCTCCCTAACCCTTCAAAAAACATCTTCTGAAAAATAAGAATAAACTGGGCAGTGGCAGCATACCACTTTCATCCCAGCACTGGGAGGCAGGGGCAGGCAGATCTTTAAGTTCCAGGCCAGCCTGCTCTTCAGAGTGAGTTCTAGGATAGCCAGAGATACGCACAGAAAACTTGTCTCAAGAGAGAGAGAGAGAGAGAGAGAGAGAGAGAGAGAGAGAGAATAAACTGAGATTACCTATCTCATCAATGGCTTCATAGAGCTAAACTAGTGGATCAAACTCTGTTTTGAATGAAAAAGAGAACGCAGTCCTCTCATAGTGTTTAGACCAATCAGTGTGTAAAGGCATCTGGTATACAATAGGAAATCAAGTTACCCTAAGCTGAATGCAACAGTCCAAGTTACTTGGAAGACTGAGGCAGGTAGATCACTAGAGCCCTGAAGCCAGGAGTTCAAGGATAGCCTGCACCACCCTGTCTCAATTTTTTAAAAATAAAACAAAAGTTATCTTGGATGCTAATGTAAGCATAATGCTCATAACAGAATGAGACATTTGGTGGTCTTAAGAGAATTATTGTTACATGTAAGAAAAAGTAAATAATGTAGCTAAAGGGAAGACTGATGGGTTAAAACTCACATTCTTTGACGCTTCTATTGAGGAGTGTGGTCCATTTCATCTCCTTTGGAATTGATACACATTTTATTGGGTGGGTGTAGTGGTATTTGTTCTGCATGACCTTGGGCAATAGGGCCCGAAAGAGTCAATGCTTCCTGCTCTTGTACTTGACCTCTTAAAAGGAGAAGGAGAAGGGTCACATGCCTGTGAGATGGATTCACTCCCAGTCAGATCAGAGGACAACTTCAGCTGTCTACCCCGTTCTGTATTCGTGAATATGTTTCCTCAATTTACCTTAATAATTTCTCTAATACTTCTTAAACAGACTCCCATGGATTTATCGATTTATGTGGGTTTCTTTATTTTTGAGACAGGGTTTCCAGTCTTGTGGTGCCAGTCTTGCCCAGGCTAGCCTCAAATTTCCTGACCCTCCTGCCTCTGCCTCCTGAGTCGATGGATCTCCCTCTGGATCTCCCACATCACACCTGAGTTTTGTGAGTTCACCAGTGACGAGTGCACCATGGTGTGACTTTCTAGGCCCAGGAGAGAAGAAACTGGCAGCTTGTTCTCCTGTCTCTGGGGACATGCGTTCTTAAAATCAGGTATCTCCTATGCAAGAGCCCATGGGGAGACACCCCTGGGGGAAGCTGAATCACCATCCTCCCACACCTCACAAGTGTCATCCAGCATTCTGGGAAATAAATGTTCCAGGCTCAGTCTGCTTTACCTGCCTCCCTGCAGACTGTTAGAGCCTCTTTGTCTATGTGTGCAGAAAGCTGACAGTGACTGACAGTTTCCACTCCAGTAAAAAAGCACTTGACCAGTGTCAACCTGACTGGGTCAAGAAATGCTCAGCGGGGCTGAGGACTTGCCCCCATCAGTCTAGTGCTTGCTGTCCAAGTGCAAGAACCTGTTCAGATTCCCCAGAACTCACATAAAAGCCAGACGTGGAAGTTCACGTTTGTAACCTTAGTGCCATCGGGGTGAAGACAGGCAGAACCCAAAAGATGCTGTCCATCCCGTCTAGCTGAATCTGGGAATTTCAGGTTCAGTGAAACAAAAATGTAAGGTGGAGAGCTGCTGAAGAAGACTCCCAGTGTCAGCTTCTGACCTACACTCATCCCAACATACAAACATATACAACACACACACACACACACACACACACACACACAATTAAATAAGTGTGGTGGTTTGAAAGAAAATGACCCCCATAGGCTCACAGAGAGTAACACTGTTAAGAGATATGGCCTTGCTGCAGTGGGTGTGGCTTTGTTGGAGGAGGTGGGTCAGTAGGAGGAGTGGGCTTTGAGGTCTCAGGAGCTCAAGCTTGCCTAGTGGCTCACTGTGTCTTCCTGCTGCCTGCAGATCCAGATGCAGAACTCTCAGCTCCATCTCCAGCACCAGGTCTGCCTGTGTGCCTTCATGCTTCCTGCCATGATGCTAATGGACTAAACCTCTGAAAATGTGACCCAGCCCCAATTAAATGCTTTCCTTTATAAAAGTTGCTGTAGTCTTCACAGCAATAAAACCCTAAGACAGTAGGTAAATGAAAATTTTAAAAAAACAAATAATGAGGAAATTATTTAAACACATCTCAGGATGTATCTGTAGGAAAATCTCAAGTGACAATTAGATCATGAGAACTCTGGTGTAATTATTGAGTTAATGAATTAATGCCTTTATACTATGACGACAGGAAATGGTTAAAAAGGTAGGAACTGCATCCTAGTTGGAGGAAGTAGGTCTGGGAGTTTGTCCCTAGGAGCTCAACTCTGTCCTGGCTCCTTCCTGTAACCCTTTTCTCTGCTTTTTATGACCTACTGTGGCTGGCCTGCTCTGCTATACAGTGACCTCTTCAGTTACCTGATGGTCTGATAACTCTGAAACTGTGAACTAAAATAAACCTGTAAGCAAGGGCATGGTGAAAGCACCTAACTGCTCCATGGGTGGGAAGAAGGTTCACTGTACATGTGAAACTGCAGCATGGCTATCCCTCCAGGGGTAGAGGGGATAGCAAGAGGAGTCCAAAGCTGCCATGGCTCTCTCTTGAGAGACAGAGAATAGCAAAAAGATGGGGAAGCCTTGCTAGTTCTAAAGAGAACATGTAGCTGCCGGGTGGGGTGGGGGAGATGTGCAAGCCAGAACACCCTGGGAGCTAGCATGGGGGCTTTGATGTGTTACAGATACGGACTAATGGAGGGCTATTAAGTCCCATAGCCAGAGGTTGGGAGAGACAAGGGAAGTGGTTTTTCCTGGCAGACAGAAACCCGTTTCACAGGTTTCTGGGGAATGCTGAGTGTAAGTAAGCTTCCATGCATCCAGCAGCAATCCTTCAGGTCCAGCCTGGGCTGAACCCAGATGTCATCTAGGACATGGTCAGTGGCACTGTCATTTGGGGGTTTGGGAGATGGGACCCAACGCTACCTTCCTCTCATTAAGTTGCTTCTCTCGGGTATTTTGGTCACAGCACTAAAAACTAGCTGACACTTCCGGTGACTGACGGATATGGCTGTGGAAAAGTTCATCAGCCTGGGCCTGGGCAAAAGGAACTTTTGTTGTTTCAGCCATCTATTCCGTGAGGTTTGTTACAGCACCCCAAGCAGACTAATTACTAGGTCATACATAAAACCAGAAACTATTCTACCAAGTAGTAAGACAACAACCTTTGAGGTGTCTTCTCTAGCAAGAAAACACAAACAGAAAATCCATTCTATTTTCTTTCTCTGTCTTTTTAATTGAAATAGATTCTTTCTATACAATATAGTCTGATTACAGTCTCAATCCCCCTGCCTCTCCCATGTCCTCCCCACCTCCCCACTACCCAAATCCATACCCTTTCAAGCTTACTCTCGTTAGAAATATCTTAATAATAATAATAATAATAATAATAATAATAATAAAGCAAACAAACCTGATATCTTATCTCTCTTCTACTTTTCAGTATTATGAACAGTTCGGTCCCTTCTACTGCTAGGTAGTAATTCACACAATGTTACCGTCCTCCAGAGAGATGTCTACAACACTGGCTTAAGTGTGATATTAAAATATCGTAAAAAGATTTCCCGGTGTTGGGTGTTTTCCTTCTGCATGGAGGGAATGTTATGGCTGGCTGTCTTGACATTGGAATGACCACTGGAACTACCCGTCATCCTGACTTGAAAATAGAGAACAGAGCTTGATTCCCAGTGGGCATGTGTCCTATGGGCCAGCCAGTGTTTAGTGACAAAGACCAGGATTTGAAACACATGACTCCCAGTGAATCTGGAGAGTTCTGCCTGTTGTTAGACATGCAAAACTAACTTTCATGAGATGTGTAGGAAGATGCATGGACTTGGAAAGTTATATTAAATGAGGTGACCCAAACTCAGGAAAGAAAGAAAAAAAAAGCCCACACACGCTCTCCCTTATACGTGGCTCTAATGAAGACATGTATATCTGAAAACAGATATGTCCGCCTATAGTCTACAGTTTAGTAAGGAAACCCAGAAAGGGTGATGTCAGGTGATAAGGAAGGACAGGACAGGCAAAGGGAAACGCAAGTCATGAAAAAGAAAACAAAACTTTTGTTTGGCTGGGGGGGGGGGGGCCGCATGGCTTTAATCCCAGCACTCAGGAGGCAGAGGCAGGCAGATCTCTGTGAGTTCGAGGACAGCCTGGTCTACAGAGCGAGATCCAGGAACATCTTTGTTTGTTTTAACTCTGACATTTTTGTGGTGGATAAATTAATAAAAATGTAATTGATAGTGAAAGTGTAAAACCCTAAGCAGAGCTATACAGAGACTGGACCAAGAAAGTGTTTGAAGCGCTTCCTTAAACTGGCTATGTGGTGTGTTTATTTCCTAGTTAATTAAAGTGATTTTAGTTTTTAAAAACCTTTGATTTTGTTTGTTTTTAAGGACAGAGTTTCTCTGTGTAGCCCTGGCTGTTCTGGGACTCACTTTGCAGACCAGGCTGGCCTGGAATTTAGAAATCCAGCTGCCTCTGCCTCCTATGTACTACCATACCCACCTTTAAAAACAAAACAAAACAAAACAAAAAACCCTGTAATTTTTAAAAAATCGTTTGGCCCAGCAGTGATGGCACACGCCTTTAATCCCAGCACTCGGGAGGCAGAGCCAAGCGGACCTCTGTGAGTTGGAGGCCGGCCTGGGCTACAGAGTGAGTTCCAGGAAAGGCCCAAAGCTACACAGAGAAACCCTGTTACGAAAAACCAAATAAAGTAAAATAAATCGTTTTATTTATTCTCTGAGAATTTCATACATGGATGTATTATATTTTGATCATATTTATACCTCACTCCCCTCCCCCAACTCCTCCAGAATGCTATCCACATTTCCCTCCCAACTTCACGTCCCTTTTTAAAATTGTTTTCATGACCCACCAGGTCTAATTAGTGCTGCCCACATGCACATGGATGTGAGGCCAGGCACTGTAACGTGGTCGACCTGTCAGGGACCAGGGACCAGGCCCTGAAGAAAATGACTGTCCATCCCCTAGCAGCCATCAACTGACTATCACTCCTTGGCTAAGGGTGAGGTCTTGAGTACCCCTCCCCGCTTAGCGGGAATGTTGACTGGCTGGATCTTGTGCAGACAACTACAGTGGCTGGGAGTTCCTGCAGAGGTCCGGCATGCCAGAAGACAGTTTTTCTCCCGTCCTACCCAACCTCTGGCTCTTATACTCTTTCTGCCCCCTCTTCCACAATGTTCCGTGAGACTGTGTGATACAGATGTCCATCTATAGCAGAGCGCTTTATAGACACTTTCTACACTTGGACTTGTGAGTACTAACTACTGTCACTCCAGTTAGAAGGTTATTTAATAAGGACTAAGGGCTGTGCTAGTCTTTAGGACAGAGATACGTATTCAGAAGGCAATTTGAAACTGAGTCCATTTAGCAAAATAATAGTAATATATATGTTCTTCTCTAGAGCCTATATGAGCGTCCCAGCCATGAATTCTTGGATGTATTTACAGGATCGCAAATCAGTTGCCCCTCCTTAGGACTTAATCCAATCAGAAATAACTTGTTTACCTTGTAACACTCCGGCCACTGTTGTACTTATTATCTTGCCAGGCTGGGTATTATTGTGGCTCACAGAGTATGGATGTCTTTTCTCCACCTCATCCCTAGCACCCTACATAACCCCTTCTGATACTGTGAAAGGGAGAAAGTTTCTAAGTCAGTTCCAGGCTGACTTCTCCATGTCCTGTGATCAAAGTGTGTAGTGTCTCCAACAATAGAGTGTAGAATCTTACCATCAAGAATAGAATCAATAGAACGTGTGTGTGTGTGTGTGTGTGTGTGTGTGTGTGTGTGTGTGTGTGTACATGTGCATATCTGGTGAAGTCTTGGCTTGTAGGCTGTGCCGACTTTGAACCTGAGGTCATTCTTCCTGCCTCATTGATGGTATTATAAGCATACCATAAACACCTTGGTGGTGGCTTCAAAGCCAGCAGCATTAGGGACAGAAAGACTGGCATCCCATGCTGCAGGCTCACATACCCCTCCTTTTATGAGTCTTAAGTGATGGATTGCATGATTGCTGCTCTGGTGTGTTTGATAAGCTTGCGTGCTGGTATATTTGATACATGTGTCCATGTACGCCTGATGAAATTTGTGTTTGTGTGGTGCTGGGACCCAAACTCAGGGCCTTGTGCATGCTAGGCAAGCACTTGTGTCATGACAGTATTCTTAGAGAGATGTGGACAAACGTCTACTCACCCCAGATAAGGAACCCATGGCAGACCAAAGGACAGACACCACCGGAGTCCAACTTGGTGAACCAGTGAGTTTTATTGGGATGACTTACAGGAGTATGGGTGAGGGGCGACTTACAGGCGCAGAAATTACTCCAAGACAGCTGCATCACCAAAGCCCTCCTCAGCATGGGTGACAGCTCCCAGAAGCTGGAAACTAAAGCACACTGCACAGCCTGCAGACAGTTCAGCAGGGCGGAGAGTGTCCTTCCCAGGCAGCTACGCTGATCTCTGATTTTTCTAGGCAGCCCAGCTTGTCTCCCAGTGTCCCTAGGCAGTCTTTGCTGCTGTAAAACGCACTTGGTGAGTGAGGGCTCTAATGAATCCGGTCATTTTCAGGGAATTCCCAAAGCCTTTGATTTCTTCCTGTTTTAACAGGCTTTCCCTGCAGGATTGACTGTTTCACGTCCCCTTAAGTGAGCGTATTTCACCTCCTTTCTTACATCCTGTGTGGTAAGGAGTTTCCCTCCGAGATGAAAGGTTTCAATCTTGAAACTGCTCTAGTGAGCCGATCTTCAGCCCTCCTGGTTTTATTTACTACTTCTCCTGACTATACTAAGGGTCACAAGTTAAAACACAGCGTGTTTACTGTAAACATGGGTGTCTGGGAAGTTCCAGGGTTCCAGATGAAAACTCAAGGGTCACAGACGCTTCCACCTCAAGCACCACGGTTGGTTGCTATTTTAATACTTTCATTTGAAATGTCTTTATAAAATACTCTCTCTCTCTATGTAGGCATTCTTTATAGCTTTTTGTTATGTTGAAATCCTTGATTCTCAGATGGTGAGAAAAACGTCATCATCTCTCTGGGGTGAGGGGTTCTGTGATGGTTAATGATGATTGACAGGGCTGGAGACATGACTCAGGGGTTAAGATCACTTGCTGCTCTGGCAGATAACCCAGGGTCTGTTCCCAGCACCCACATGAAGGCTCACAATGATCTGTAACTCAATTACCAGGAGACCCAATGCCCTACACTGGCCTCCAGTGGCACTAAGCACATATGTGGTACAGATACATACATGATGGCAATCAGTCATACACAACAAATAAAAATAATCTTTCTGGAAAATACCCATTCTTGTTTGGCCCACACAATCTAACAAGCAGAGCTGAAGAAGCGTTAGCCAGACGAGTTGTCCTTGGCCTGTGAGTGGAGTGTATCAGGGCCCTGGGAAGGGAGCAGCCCGCCCTGTGACCTATTGTGAGGACAACACTCTCCATTAGTCTCCAAGAGAAAGAAAATAACAAGTGCTTCTTCAAGCAGTAGAAACCCCTCCCCCATCCAGAGATGCACAGTGACTACTTACTCTTTGCTGGTGGACTGGTGTAAGAATCCAGAGTGAACTAGATACAGAGGCCAGAAAATGGTGGCACACACGCCTTTAATCCTAGCATTCCCAAGGCAGAGATCCATCCGGATCTCTGTGAGTTCAAAGCCACAATGGAAACAGCCAGGCATGGTGACTCACACCTTTAATCCCAAGAAGTGATGGCAAGAAGCAAGAGCTGGTTAAGCTTTGAGGCTTTTGAGCAGGAGTTCAGCTGAGACCCACTCGGATGAGGACACAGAAGCTTCCAGTCTGAGGAAACAGGATCAGCTGGGGACTAGGTGAGGTGAGGTAGCTGTGGCTTGTTCTGCTTCTCTGATCTTCTAGCATTCACTCCGGGGGGAGGTGGGGGGGGGGGGATCCAGGGCAAATGCTTGTGAGGATATCTATGGAATCATCAAGAAGGATCATGCACTGGCTGCAGCAAATGTAATTCTTTTTTTTTTATTAAGAAATTTTTTTATTCATTCCATATACCAATCACAGATCCCCCCTCCCCCCTCTTCCCCCTCCCCCCCCGGGGGGGGGCGTCTCCCCCCTTCAGAGAAAGTATGCCCTCCCTCCCATGAGGAGTCAGCAAAGCCCAGCACATTCTGCTAAGGCAGGTCCAAGCCCCTCCCCCTGCACCAAGGCTGTGCAAGGTGTCCCCCATAGGGGAAACTACACAGACAACCAAGCCAAGCTAGTGGGAACTCATGACCTTGGGACCAACAGCTGTGGAGCCTGCATGGGACTGAACTGGGTCCTCTGCATAGGTGAGATAGTTGTGTAGCTTGGTCTGTTTGAGGGGCCCCTGACAGTGAGAAGAGGACCCATCCCTGGTACATGAACTAGCAAAAGTAATTCTAAAGAACAGAGGTTAGAAGTAAGACACCTTGAAAATGTATATGTAGCTGGTAAAAGGCCATAGGACATTTCTTATATATCTGTTTATAAAGTGGATTATCAAAATATTGACTACACAAGGAAACATTCTGTTTTTTGCCTTAGGAATTATGTTTTATTTAAGTGGCCTCTCAGTTCACTTCGGCATTGTTGCTATTGTAAATGTTTTATGTATCAAAAATGAAACCAAACTATATTAAATAACTTGAAAGGATATATTCCTAAGATTTAAGCTTATGTATGTGGATTTAGCCAGAATTACTCAGCACATTGAATTTCTGAGAGAAAACAACATGCAGTCTAACACAGGTGCATTTTAAATATATTAGCTGCTTAACACACAACGCAATGTAGTCTAATTTCAGTCATACCAATACTAATATAATTTCTCAACCAGAAGATTAGAAACCTCAGCTGAGGTTTATTACAAGCCTATTCCCACTACAAACCAAAAACTACAAATTCTGGAACAAAGCGTCTTAACCTCTTCAAATCTTGGGATTGAGTAGATAAGGCATTCCCCCTCAGCAGTCATTTAGAAGTTTATTGTATATCATCCAGTAGTTACTTCGTGTCTTTATTCTGAGATAACTACAGACTGCAGCATGATGCCGCAAAGAGAGTATGAACATTCCACAGCCAGACACCCATATGTGGTTACATCTGACATAACTGGAGTATAGTATGCCCAGAGCAGCATATTATATTTGTATATGCATGTGTGTGCATGTAGCAACAAGACATTTTGTCACCTGTGCAGACTCCCGGAACCACTGCAAGCAGTGTATAGATCTACTCCAATATCACAGAGGTCTGCCTTGGTCCGCCTTACACTCATTCATCCAGGCTCCCATGTCCCCTCCCAGACCACCGGCAACTACTAACTGTTCTCCAGCTCTCTAATTTTGTCATGGAGAATGTTATAGGAATGGAGTCATGTAAAAAGTAACCTTTGGATTTTTGGTTTTTATTCAGTATAGTATCCTTGTGATCTGCTCAAGTTAGAGGTTCCTATTTAGAATCATGTGGAGACCTTTTGTATAGCTGTTTGCTTATTGAAAGATTTTTCAGATATTTCTAGTTTGGGGCTACTATAAGTAAAATTATTGTAAATGGGGGTTTTATTGTATTTTATGTGTATGGATGTTTTGCCTACAGGTATGTCTGTGTACTACATGTATGCACGGCCTGAGGAGACCAGAAAGGGGCGTTGATTCTCTTGGAATTGGACTTCTGGTTGTGAGCTGCCATGTGAGTGCTGGGAATCAACTTGAGGTGCTCTGAACCACTGAGCCATCTCTCCAGCCCCATGAACAGTGTTTGTAAGTTTTCATTTGGAGAAATGCCTAGGAGTTTGACTGACAGATCTGATGGTAAGTAAACATTCAACTTAAAAAAAAAAAAAAGTAACTAAAGGTAACAACTAAAACTTTTTGCTAAAGTGACTGTATCATTTTATATTTTCATAAATAACAGCTTTCTTTGTATTCCTTCTTTATTTTTGAGACATTGTCTTACTATGTAGCCTTGGCTGGCCTGGAATACCCCTATGTACACCAAGCTGGCTTTGTACAACCATGCCCTGGTTTCTTTACATTCTAATAAATATACAGTATAACTACTTTAAAAATAAATAAATAAATCTTTTTTTATTTAAAAAGTATGCATGCAGGCCAGAAGAGGGCACCAGACCTAATTACAGATCATTGTGAGCCATCATGTGGCTGCTTGGAATTGAACTCAAGACCTCTAAAAGAACAGTCAGTGCTCTTAACCTCTGAGCCATCTCTCCAGCCCACAGTATAACTACTTTTAAGAAATATCAACTTGCCAAGTGTGGAGGTACATACCTTTAATCCTACCATCCCGGAGGCAGAGTTGGGAGGACCTCTGTGACTTTGAGGCCAACCTGGTTTATATAGTATGCTCCAAGAAAGCCAGAGCTAAATAGAGAGACTCTGTCTTAAAAGGAAAAAAAAAAAAAGTCGTAAGAAATGAAAGAAAGAGAAAGAGAAGGGGGAAGGGAAGAAGAGAGAAAGAGAAAGGAAGAAAGAAGGAGGGAGGGAGGGAGGGAGGGAGGGAGAGAGAAAGAGAGAGAGAGAGGAAGAAGGAAAGAAAGAAGAAATTTACTCTTCACAACCTTATACAAAAGCTTCAAAATTAGAAAAGAAGAAAAACCTGTTGACAAGGAGGAAGGCTAGGATTCTCCTCAACCAATCATCACCTTGATGCTCATTAGAATAGGTCAGAACAACTGGCTCAGAACAAGAGACACACCAGGGTGTCTTGAGGTGTTCCGTGACTCATTATACTGAGCACGCATGGTGGAGTAAGACACTAAGACGGGTATTGCACACAATAAAGCCTACACTTTGCAAATGACTGAACATGCCCAAGAAGTGAGATATAGAAGCCCCCCATCCTTTGTATAACTTTCGGCATTTAAGTTTCTAAATTTTCCCCTGCTGTGGCCCACTTTCTTCCTTGAAAACTGTCTTAGTTTTAGATTTTTTTTTTTTTTTTTAGTTGCTTTGATGAAATACCCTGACAAAAACAATGTAAGGAAGATGTCTTTACACTCCATCACGGAGGGAAGGTCACAGGGACAAGAGCTTGTCAGGAAACAGACCACAATGATTGCTAGTGTTCAGCTAGCTTCTTTTTATGTAATCCAGGACCCAAGCCCAGGGAAGGGTGTAGACCCACAGAGGCTTCCTCGTGAGAGCAGCCTCAGAGTCTGAGGATCTGAGCTTGCTTTACCCACAGGGCTGCATAAGGAGATGATTTGACTACAGGCGTGGTTCCCAGGTGTTTGGAAGGGTCTATTAAGGGGAGGTCTTTTGTCCTGCTCCTTGGCTTCGTTACAAAAAGCCCTTTTGAATAGGCAGAAGAGACTGCTGGTTATTGACCCAGGTCCTCCCGAAGCTACCCTGTGTTTCTGTCTTTCTCTTCTCCACTATCTTTCTATCTAATATGTTCTTATCTCTTTTTCTCCTCCTCAAAAGAATCCTTGAAAAGGTGGGAGCCGTCCGCCCACAGAATGGTGCCACCTACAGCAGGTGGGTCTTTGCATCTCAGTTAACCTAGTCAAGAAAACCCCTACAGACATAACCAGAGGCTCCTCTCCCAGATAATTCTAGATCTCAAACTGACAACCGAGATTAACCGTTACAGAAGTGTATTTATTTTTATTCTCTCACCTTGCTTGCTCCTATCTACACGTCTGTGTTCCATTCCTTGTTCTGGGATACAAGAACCTATAAGGCTTCCAGAGGTTCCCACTGATATACCACAGTGTCTGTATTTACGGCAAGGGTGTGTTATTGTGAACAGATACCAAAATCAACGTGTGGAAAAGCTATATGGGTCAATGTCTACGGTGAACCAGACACAAGCTTCTGTGAATGGAAGCTCCCTGGAAAAGTCACAATTCTTGCTGAAGATTCTGTAGCCTGATTGATTGACTAGATGTGGTGAGGATAAGAGGACTGGAATATTATGGACAGTGAATCAAAATGAGTTAGGATGTCTTTAATCCCCTGTGACAGCCATTTGTCACAGACACTGTATCTGGCCTAACACCCTCTATCTGTGATGATACAGCGCGCAGGAGTCCTTGGCAGGTTGGGTGATGGTGCCCTGGTGAGGGAGACAGCGGGGCTGCAGTGGTAGAAAGTCACTCATGCCGTGCAGACACAGCATCCACATGGAGAATTTATTATAACAGAGAGGGAAAGAGGGAGGGAGAGGGAAAGAGGAAGAGAGAGGGGGGGGGAAAGGGAGAAAAAGGGAGGAACGGGGAAGAGGAAGAAGAAGGGAGGGGTTTTTCCTTAAAGGAGGATTTACGGAGGATGCAGGGCAGGCACCCAAGGGGTGAGCCAGAATGTCAACAATCTCCTTTTGACTTTTAGATAAAATTCTTGGAATGTATTGCTAAGCTTGGCACACCTGGTCTCTACCAATGCCAACGCAGGCAAGATCTAAAGCCTAAATGTGACATAAAAGCAGACATTTCCCTGCTTTGTTGTAACCTATCTACTACATATCCCTACCACTGGACTTGGTAAATGCATTCATTGATTTCTGATTTTCTTTTGTTCTGTGACTAATAAAAACATCTCATGCGACTACTTTCACCGTGGAACATGCTGTTCAAGGTTATCTGAATCTCTGTCTCCTCACCATGGTCACTTTTATTTGGTTCTAATAATCTCCCCCTTAATTCCTTTGAGGGGAGAGCTATGTTTTTCTTTGATGCTTATTAAAATCCTTTTTCATGGAGTCACACAGAATGTGATCAACCCCTCCAGGAATAAGCCATGACAGCCCCCTGGGAAATCCTGCCAACTAGGAAAGTTCATGAGAAACTCAGTGCCCAGATTTTTAAATTGAGGTCTCATCATATAAACATCCATTATTGGCATGTACACAAATTCTCAACTCCTAAAGGAAAGCTTATATTTATCATAAAATATATAATCTATATAATTAGTTTAGGAAAAAGGTTATTTGACAAAGAATTTATCTGGTCTTTGTCCTAAATTCCTGGGAACTAGCCTCTAAATCTTTGGAATTTTCCTAGTGTAGGAGTATCTTTGTTATTCACAGTGGGCTCAATAGTTTATACTAATGAGGTGATTCCTGAGTTGCTCCTCAGATAACTTAAGATAAGAAGATGATTCATGATGGGGGCAGGCCCTATCAGAAAGATTAGCCTCTGATTAGAGGGCAGAGGCTTTGAACCTTGAGATACCAGCCTTCTTAGAAGACAGTGTCAGACAAACATGCTTGTGACTTTCCACAATGTCAGAATTTATTGGGTAGCAAATTTACAAGGTACAATGCTTTCAATGGCAGCAATTTGCCATACTCCTGCTTTCCTTGGACTGGAGCTACAGCTAAGAGCATTTGCTATTCTTGCAAAGGACTTGCATTTGGTTCCCAGAACCTACAACTAACTGTAACTCTAGTTCTAGAGGATCCAACACCACCTTCTGGCTTCCATAGGCACTGGGCACACACATGATGCATATACACATAAAATAAAAATAAATAATGTTAAAAAAAAAAAAACTCTCACTTTCCTTGATAATGCTGGTCAAGGTCAACATGGGTCCTTTTTCTAATCTTAATTACTAACATTAACTTAAGCCTGTCCATTACACATCACACAGTAATAGATCTGTGTATTGGTATTCCTACACACACACACACACACACACACACACATACATGATATAGAATAATTGCAATGAGTAGAAAAGGCAAGGTGTTTCAAAGTCTAAGGGGCCAAAACTAAAAAACTGATAGAGAGATATGACTTTTTATTGACAAGGCATGAACCCCACTAAGCTTAAGGTCTTGCTGGAGAAGCTGCTGTGACTTGGCTGTATGTCAGGCTGCAAGGTCAGAGTTGAACTGCAGAGTTTAGACACGCTGCAGAGGTGAAAGGGCAGGACCAGGTCTAGATGAATGGACAGGTAGAAAGATGGGCAGCAGGTATAGATGGGCAAACAGAAGGACAAGCAAACAGCAATTTGGGTAGACTACATCAACAGCAGCAACCAGGCTAAGCAGAAATCCTCAGGACAGTTGGGAGTTCTCTGCCTGTCATTGCTTTGAAGCACAAACTTGATAGTCAGATGACAGGTTGGTTGGGGGCATCATAGCCATGGAAATGCTAGATGCCTACCTTTTATATTTTGCAGAGGGGGGTGTCAGAGGGGGGGAGTCTAGGTGAGGAAGTTATACCCTTTTCCCCAGGCTAGTATGCCCAGTGAATGAAAAAAATAAATAAAAAGGAACGAAAAGGAACAAGACTGTTCCTGGGTATAGTGGAAAAAAAGGTTTATTATAGATGTGGGAGAGCATAGCCAGAGGCAAGACATCTGGAAGAGTCCAGAGTGGACATGAGTCATCCCACGTGAGGAGAGGGGGAGGGGAAGGAAGAGCGGAGAGAGGGAGCCAGGTGCAGCAGCTAGGGAGATCAACATGGTCAGATTATATATGGAAGAGCACCCCAGCCCCCTGGACTGGAGATTTTAGGGTAGGGGTGGGGTATGCCAGCCAGGAGGGCCCTGTAACAGCTAGGGACTGAAGGACGCAGGGAGAACCTGGCAGCCAGTGTTCTGTAGGGGTGGTGGTCTGTGCTTCACCCCTGAAACATAACCCCTAGCAGGCAGCAGATAACTGCTAGGTACCTGCCCCTGGCTGGGGCATGGCTAAGAAGGGGACCCCTTAAGATCAGAGATTCGTACATGCATGCTCACGCTCTCTTGGCTACCTTGTGATCCTGGATGCTGGATGCTGGACCGCGGACTCAGTCAGAATTCTCCAGAGAACCACGTTGGAGTGCAACTCGCCTCTCCGGGATCCCGTAACTGACCCCTTTGCTTGTTGTAAGTCGATCCAAAATAAACCTCTTTTGACTATCAGATAAACTACATGGAATTGCCTCATTAATTTCCACTATACCATTTGTCCCAAGTTTGAAACCTAACACCCAGTATATTCTTGAGCTTGGTATTCCTGATGTAATTTTAGTATGTCCATATTCCCTTATAATCTTCAATTCACCCCAATGAATTTGTAGAGTGGAACCCTTACTACCCCAAAGAGTAAATTTTTTTAGTTTATATCAGGTAAGTGGTGCCACATAGATGGTGCTATCCATATGTCCAAGGTTCAGAGTTATTGTCCATCCTTAAAACAGAGCCAAATGTTGCTTACAAAATGCAGTCCTTCAAGGGGCAGTCTGAAAAACAACTGTTTTATACAATATGGAGTAACATCACCACAAAGAGGCCCTAGAAAGTGGGTTCAATCACATGACTGATGACTCAATCACTTGTACCTATTTAACAGAAAGTCTCAGTGAGGCGTGGTGGAATGCCTGCAATTCCAGCACTCAGGAAACAGTCGAGAAACTTGCTACAAGTTAGGCCAGTTAGGTCTCTATGAGAAAAGGTCAGGCCCGCCAGAGGTACCCAGAAAGGCCTTGTTTCAAACAAACTCAATTTAAAACATTTAAAACTTAAAAAAAGAAGAGAGAAAGGAAGAGAGGGGGGAGGGAGGAAGGAAGAGAGAGAGAGAGAGAGAGAGAGAGAGAGAGAGAGAGAGAGAGAGAATGAGAATCTGCTTCCATGAGCTCAGGAGAGCTTTCCTGGTTGATGATTACACAGCCGTGGGAAGGGAAGGGTGTTCCACACTGATCATATGGAAGCTTCGCATTTCAAACGCTGGCTGCCAGGCTTGGCCCTTTCTCTACTTAGCTGGTCTTGATTTGCATACTGTGTCTGTCTGTAATTACCAGGCCTTGAATCCTTCCAGCAAACTGATAAGCATCAGGGAATTCTGGGAATGCCAAGTGTATAACCACTGGCTCATAAAAGCAAGTTGTCACGTAATCTGGAGGAATTCTTTTTGTCCATACTAGGACCTAGATTTCAGCAAGCACTCTACCCCTGAGATACCCTCCCACCCCCAAGGTAGTTCTAGAACCCGGGAACTCCAGATCGTATAGCCATTCTCTAGATCTTATGAAGGATTTTACCCTAATACTGTCAAGTCTGAGCTAAAATAATAGTTAACACCAGAACTGTTATGTACTTCATTCATACTTAGGGGTGGTAGGAATGTCAGCAGTGACCAGGGTAGAGGCACAGCTCCATTCTACTACATACACACACACACACACACACACACACACACACACACACACACACCCTCACCCCACTACCCTCAGTAGGAATCTCCATTCAAGCAATACTGAGATTCAGGCAGAAAAGAATTGCAGGGCAAGCCAGAAGGAAGCAGAATTGGAGATTTATTAAAAGACATTTTTCATATTGCTCTTAAGCACAGGGGTTAACAGAAAAAGGCTCTCAGAGAAAGAATAAGACATACCCAAATGTGGATATGGCTCTCTTATGGGAGAGTCACACTTAGGTATCTTTATAATGGGACCATAAAGGATTTTGGTGGCTCTCAACTTATAATTCTAAAGGTTGCTAAGAAACAAGTGTGATCCCTGCCCCAAGGCTTTTTTATTCATTGCTTCAAGTGTGTAGTTGACAACAAGGTCAAAAGGATTTGCTCTTCTAAACAAAGTTGTAAATTTATTATGAGGGTAAGTACAGAAAACTCAAGGGAACAGACTGTAAGTACAGTTGATTTCTTGTCTTTACCATCTTTGATCGGGAGGTCTTGGGGAAAACATACATTGTCCCAGTAGGTAATTTAGGTTTACCAGCGGATTCCTCCTCTTACTAGTGGAAAAGGCAAACCAGATCCAGGAGGAAGGGCTCCTTTTCTTTCCCTAGCTTTTCTTCCCAAGTCCCCACAGTTTCTTATCTTTCTGTTAACTCAAAAACTCTCAGCCGGGCAGTGGTGGCGCACGCCTTTAATCCCAGCACTTCGGAGGCAGATGCAGGCAGCTCTCTGTGAGTTAGAGGCCAGTCTGGTCTACAGAGCGAGAGAGAAACCCTGTCTCGGAAAAACAAAAAACAAAACTAAAAAAACCTCTCTTCAACTCTACAATCCCAGATACTTGCTAAGGGACAAATTTGCAGGCAAGGAGGACAGTTTAGGCCTACCATGCTACCTTCTGCACAAGTAGTTTGGGTTTTGTGGTTTGTTTGTGGTGTTAGGAGCTGAACCTAGGGCCTTATCAATGCTAGGCAGATGCTCTATCACCGAGTCTAGTCTCAGCCCACAAGTAGGTTCTCCGATGTAAGGAAGAGGAGAACATTTGAGGTGAGGATTTATATCTAAGTAAGTTCTCTGGGAAGAAGATTTGAGGCCAGGTCATTTGGGAGCTAAAAAAACACAGAAGACCTATCTCCCATGAGCCTGTGATCTTCATTTGGAGTCAGCCACTGTGCATATATTCCTTCTGTTCTTGTCAGACAGAATACAGTTAAATGACTTCTCACCTGTTAATCCGAGTTATGTCAATTTAATGGCTCAGCCAGAGAAGCCATTCCGCCATTCCCTAGGACATGTTTATATCCGAGTTTGGGTAATTATGAGCAAAGCTGCTATACTGTGGGCGAGTTTGGGGGAATTCCTCCTCCTACAAAACACAAGTCAGGGAAGGACAAAAATGGGAACTAGAGTAAGTTCTCAGATTGACCTTGACTGCAGTGATAACCTACAATTATAAACACAAATGTGGGGAGGCGCCTTAGCCGGTCACTTAACAAAGCAAGAGCAGTTGCCCCTCTGCGGCAGCCTATGACTTCCCTGGTCACAGGTTTTTGTCTAAGCTCCCAACAGCATCTCTGAATCTCCCCATGGTGGAGTGGGCCTGAAGTCCAGTCAAAAGGTCGGTTCTGTCAACAACCACTTACACCACACCACTGCTGCAGCACAAGCTGGCACTTCCTGCTGGCAGTTTCCATCAACAGGCATACAGGAAGCACAGCTGCATACTTGAGTGCAGGGTTTTCCTTCTCTCGGTACCAGAGGCTGGACTCTGGGGCATCTTCTGAGATGCCTCCATTTCACTCCTTTCCTTCCTGCCTGACCAGGGTTTGGGGTTCCAAGAAGGGCTCTTTAATATAGATACGATTTGGGTTTTCTTTTCCCTTCAACCTCCCAGTTGTGAAAAGTAGCAAGCTAACACCACCCGCACCCCTTTAATCCAATCTACCCAGTAGATTAGAGGCCAGCAAAGACGTCTCTATGACTCTTTCCAGCTGCAATTCCCCCCTTATCCTTGCAATCTCCCCCTGGGCTGCCACCCGAACTTCAGATAGCTCTCTTATCACCCACAGCAGCAGCCAGGCCTGCTGATACCTCCACGACCACCCCTGCCATGGAGAGCTGCAAACCATGCATGGGACCAGCCCAAGAGAGAGGTGTATTGCAGTCAACAAAGCTGAAAGGAGTTGGTGATCTGAAGAGTGCTTTGACATCAGACATGGAGTTTTGAGTTTGCCCCGCTGGTTTTCCATCTTATTTTGGTCCAGTATTTCCTCACTGGACCTATGTTCCCTTTTCTCCCTTTTGGAGTAGTCATATATATCCTGTACCATTGTATGATGAAAGTTTATGATCTGGTTTATTTTGTTTTATCAGAGAGTTACAGTTAAGAGAGTATCTTGGGTCTTAGAAGAAACTTTGAACTTTGGACTTTTAAGTAGTGCCCAGACTGTAGAAGACTATGGGGACTTTCAAAGTTGGACTATGAGTTTTGCATTATGACATGTGTTATAATTTACAAATGGCGTGGCAGGTGCAGACAGACACACCATGTGACAGAGCTCACGAGGAGGATTTCATGAAGGGGGAAGGGAGAGAAAGGAGGCACAGGATGGCCTCTGGAGATGAGAAGCCGCAGGAAGAGGAGAGGAGGAGGAAGAGAAAGAGAGAAAGGAGGTAGGGGCCTGAGAGAAGAAAAGAGAGGAAGAGGACAAGAAATGAGGGGGGTGAGAGAAGGGGGTGCAGAAGCAAACAAAGAATCAGTGGAAAAGGAGAGAGCCGGAGAGGGGTTTGCCTTTAATAAGGGGATTTAGCACATGCGCATAGAGACTACAGCCATGCCGTGCATGCACAGACTACCTAATGACATGGGGCATATGGCTGCAAGCCTATGGAGGCCATGGAATGGCATGTGGTGGTTGAAGTGAGATCGCCCTCAACAGGAACATATATTTGAATGCTGAGTCACCAGGGATGGGACTCCAGAGCTGCCTTGGTCACCTCGTCTCTTCTTGGCAATAGAACAGTGACTGAGGTCACAGATGTTGACACTCCCATAGCTATTAGATGAGCCCCTCCCCCAGTCCTTTCCCACCTATGGACTGTATCTCTCTCCTAAAACCCCAAGGCTACAATGCATTAAGAAGTATATACAACTGGTTAGGAGGGATGGCTGGATGCTCCGGTGAGAGTCCCATGACCCTCCCTGACCCTCTTCCCATCAGGACTTGTCAACAGTCAACAAACCCAGCTATGAGGATCTTTTTTGAGCAGACCCAGGCAAACTCCCGCAGATGGCAGCACTGTGGCTCACAGGATAATCCTGTACACTGCCCTAGAACCCCAGCACTTTGTAGGTAAAGGCAAGAGGATCGGGGTAATGGTTGTGCTCAACTACATAGCAAGTTTGAGGCCAGCCTAGAAGAAAAAAGAAGAGGAGAAGGGGGAAGAAGAGGAAAAAAGAAAGCCAGTAAGATAGCTCAGTGGGTAAAGGTGATGGCCATCAAAGCTGCCAACCTGAGTTTCGTCTCTACACAGTGGAAGAAGAGAACACGTGGGTACATACCCAGATATACATATATGTACATGTAATCAAAAAAGAAAGAGAGAAGTTAAAGTGTGGAACTAAAGATCCATAGTTCAGTGGCAGAATGCTTGCCTAGCTTGCACAAAGCCCTGGATTCCACCCTCAGTACCATACACACAACAAAGTATATCATGGAGTCCAAAAGTAAGAGACTAGCTATCTAGTTAGGGTTTCTATTGCTGTGAATAGACACCATGACTAAGGTAACTCGTTATAAAGGAAAAACATTTAATTGGGGTAATTCACATTTTTTTTTTTTTTTTTTTGAGTTTCACATTTTGTTTTTTTGAGACAGGTTCTTTCTGCTTTTGCACCTTTCCTGGATCTCACTCTGTAGCTTAGGCTGGTCTCAAACTCACAGAGATCCACCTGTCTCTGCCTTCCAAGTGCTGGGATTAAAGGCATGCCCCACCACCGCCCGGCTGTGATTTACATTTTCAGAGGTGCTATATGTTGGCGTGCGGACAGACATGGTGCTGAAGGAGCTGAGATTTCTACACCTTGATTTACAGGCAACAGGAAGTGGTCTGTCTCACTGGGTGTGGCTTGAGTATATATGAGACCTCAAAGCCCTCCTCCACAAGGACACACTTCTTCCAACAAGGCCACACGCCCTAATAGTGCAACTCCCTTTGGGGGCCATATTCTTTCAAACCACCACACTAGCTCAGGCAACACAGTGATACCCCATCTCAAACAAAACAAAAGTTTAAGTAGTTCTAAAAGATAAAATGTATAAGCATTATACTTATATTTTAATAAGTGTAACAATTTAATATAACAACATAATTTGAATATAAGTTAGTTCTTTTAAAGGTGTTCAATGAAAACTACAATATTCACTCTACTATAATCAGCCAATTGACAACATTTTTTTCTTCTGATGTGTTGAGAATCAAATGAAAGACAAGCAAAGCTAGGCAAGCATCCTGTCACTGAGCTACATTTCCAGGCTTTGTCATCTCCTGACCCCCAAACCAACCCTTTTTTTTTTCTTTGACAGTCTAAGTAGCTAGGCTAGCCCCAAACCTGTATTCTTCCTGCTTCCACCTCCATGGTGCTAAAATTAGACACATGCTATTAACCTGGTCTCATCTATTTTATTTTGTTTTGTTTTATTTTATTTTATTGAGCCAGGGCTTCCTTATTTAGCTCTAGTTAGCCTGGAGTTCCCCTTATGAACTTGTGATCCCCTGAGTACTGAATTTACAGACATGCATGGTCATAGCCTATCATCCACACTACAAAGCTCTGAGGGGTTCTTGTTTTTTTGGAGGTTGGGACTATTTATTATTTCTCTTTGGTTTGGTTTGACGGTTTGTGTGGCGAGGCTTTTGGGGGGGGGCATGCTCTATGTAACAGTTCTGGTTGTCCTGGAACTCAATCTGTAGACCAGGCTGGTCTCAAACTCAGAGATGTGCCTGCCTCTGCTTCCCAAGTGCTGGGATTAAAGGCGTGCACCACTACTGCTCAGCCTGTGTGCCTACTTTTGAAATGGCGTTCATGTAGCCCAGGTGGTTGGCCTAACTCCCTTCATAGTTGAGGATGACCTTGAACTCCTGATCCTCCAACCTTACATGTATGTACCACCATGCCCTGCTTATTTTTTTGTTTTGTGGGTTCTTCTAGTGGTGATTAAACCCAGATCTCTAACATGCTAAGCATGAGCCACATATCACCCCCTCTGCCTGGCAACATTGTTTTAGATGCAGATAGATTAGTATTGAGAAAGTGGAAAGTGATTCTTTTAAAACAAGCTGAAAGTCTAAGTCTCCAGGTGAACCTCACAAACTTATATAGAATTTTTTAAAATATGTATTTATAAAACTATTTTTAATATCTTTTTTAGACAAGGTCTTACTATGTGGACCAGGCTGGTCTAGATTTCAGAGACCTGCCTGCTCTGCCTGAGTGCTGGGCTTCAGGGGTATGACACTATGCCCAGCTTTTCCTTTTATTTTTGAGATGGAGTCTTGCTACATTGCTCAGGCTGATTTTGAGCCATGGACTCAAGTGACTCACCTGGGGACTACATTATTCTATCATGTCCAGCTCAAGGGACTGTTAAAGAATAGAGTTGGGCCGGGTGGTGGTGGTGGCGGTGGCGGCGGCAGCGGTGGTGGCCTTTAATCCCAGCACTTGGGAGGCAGAGGTAGGCAGATCTCTGTGAGTTCGAGGCCAGTCTGGTCTCTAAAGTGAGTTCCAGGAAAGGCGCAAAGCTACACAGAGAAACCCTGTCTCGAAAAAACCTAAGTAAATAAATAAATAAATAGACAAATAGATAAATAATAGAATTGATATTTTCATTTTTTGTTTTTGTTTTTTGAGCAGAGTGTCACCAAGTAGAGTTGGCTGGCCTGAAGCTCACTATATAGGCTGCATTGACCTTGAACTCAGATATTTATTTCCCTCTGCCTCTGCCTCTCAAGTGCTAGTTTCAAAGGTGCGTACAATCAATTCCTGGCACATTCAAGTAACATTATACAAACTGAGCAGATTGTACTTATATATTTAGGAATACATACGTGTGTGTGTGTGTGTGTGTGTGTGTGTGTGTGTGAGAGAGAGAGAGAGAGAGAGAGAGAGAGAGAGAGAGAGAGATATTAATAAAAAAAAAGAGGGCATGAATTTGAAAGAGAGCAAGAAGGGGAACATGGGAGGGCTTGAAGGAAGGAAAAGCTAGGGGAAAATGATGCAATTATATTATGATCTCAAAACAAATTAAAAGAATAGTATTGAATACCCTGTATTTTTATAGCAGACCAACTTGAGACATTTTCTCTGCATCACTGATCCTACTTAGGTTACTCAGAACCTGGACATGAGCCTGGTGAATCCACATGATTCCTTTTCTGCATTCCATTCCTTTGGCATTAGTGTCTAGTACTAAGATCTTGATTCTCTCTCTTTCATACCCACCCCAATTTCCTGGGATGATATGGAAGGATTATCCATTTGCAGGGAAGTCACTAGCATGTGGATCAGCTAGGGACTGGTCATTCAGTACTATCATGGCCAAATGGGGATCCTCTGCCAACAAACTGTTAGAGACTTTCACTTAAAAGGGTCATGGCTGTACATAGGCCATCCTGAGAAGGCACTCCCCAGGACTGCCCAGTCCCTGGCTTTGACTTACAGCAGAAACAATTATTAGCAAGAGGGCAAGAAGGATGTGGAGCCCATCACCTAAGTTCACCTAGCCCCTGGTATGATAATCACTGTGTAGCCTGTGTTTATTAGCACACACAAGTGGTTATTCCCCTCGAATAATTTGGCAAATAGTTGAGCTCTAACCTCACAATATTCTTTATTTCTTACCAGAAGCTTAAAATAAATCTGGTATCAACAAATTCATGACCCATCTGCTGAGCAGATCACTCCATCTGTAGCCTTGGCCCTGCTCCTTGATGGGAAACCTTGCAAAAATGTCTTTGGCCAAACATTGTGTTGTATCAGAATTTAGATGCCCAGCTGGGCACGGAAGCCCTCATTTGTTAACCCTAGCATTCAGATCTCTTCAGCCAGGGAGTCTGAGGCCAGTATGAGCAACTAGCATAGAAAGTCTATCCAGAAACAACAAAAAAATCCATAATCCGCATGGTAATTAAAGTTATCTTAGAAAAAAAAAATAAGAGCCAGGGTTGGTGGCACATGCCTCTGAAGGCAGGGCTAGGCAGATTTCTGTGAGTTCCAGGCCAGCAAGGGATACACAGAGAGACCTTGTCTCAAAAAAATAAGAAAATAAAGTAAAAACTATATGTTTGATGGGGATGATGGCTCATGCCTTTGATCCCAGCACTCAAGAGGCAGAGGCAAGAGGGTCTCTGAGTTCTTGAGCAGCCTGGTCTGCAAGGCAAGTTTGAGGCCAGAAAGCTATACAATAAGATCCTGTCTACCACAAAATAAGAACCCCCAAAATAAACAAGGCTGAATTTAGAATAATTAAAAGGTGACATGTTATTGAGAAAAAAGAAACGGGAAGTTGCCTGCTTTTTCTGAGTTCTAACTTAAAAAGCAACATAGCTTTTTTTTGTTCTTTTTCCAGATACCAGCTAAAGCCTAAGCATGCTTTCCTTGACACTGTGTACTTTCTCACTGTTTCTCTGAAGACTCCCCTCATCCCTATTACCCCCGCCCTCTCCCCACACCCTCTTTTTGCAGCTGCTTGCTGGCCTGTGTCTAACACAAAGGGCATGACTCTTTCCCCCTGTCTCCCTCCTCCCAGCAGCTGGGGGATTTTCAGTTTGCCTTCCCAGTGCTTTTCTCCCCAACTCTAATAAAATGCTCCTCAAATTTTACACACCCACCACCACCACCACCACCACCACCACCATCAGCAACAGCAGCCAACAACAACAGAGAAAAAAAGGAGAGAAAAGGAGGGAAAGAAGGAGAGAGGGAGGAAAAAATTAACTAGCCAGGCACCCGGAGGTAGAGGCAGGAAGATCGGGGGTTCAGGGTCATTCGTGGCTGCATAACAATTTTGAGACCAACCTGTGCTATATATGGAGACCCTGCCCCGCCCCACCCCACCCAAAATATGAGAAACATAATGGTTTAATTACAAAGAGCAGACAGCAAAAGCTTAATTGTTTTCCTACCACAATTCCTTAACATGTGTCTTAGTGAGGGCTCTAATGCTGTGAGGAGACATGATGGCCCCTCTTAGAAAGCATTGGGTTGGGGATTTAGCTCAGTGGTAGAGCGCTTGCCTAGCAAGTACAGGGCCCTGGGTTTGATCCTCAGCTAAAAAAAAAAAAGAAAGAAAGAAAGGAAAATATTGAACTGAGCTACGTCCCCATTGTCTGTATTTTATCCATATATAAACCCAGGACACATCAAAATTTCTGAGGAAGCAAAGGAGTGGTGAGGGGGAAGGTTCAAGAACCTTGCTATAAGAAGTTCATGCATTAGAAGTCATGTTCCTTAGATGGTGCATTCAATCACCAGGAGGATTTGGAGGTTATTAATGGATCCAGGCATGTCCAGCCTTTTGACCAGAACACAACATTGAAATCTACAAATAAGGCAGCCTAGAAAGGCGACTCCACTGATTTCTCGCTTTAGGCAGACAAAATGGGGAGAGGATAAGAAGGGAAAAAGCCCCTAAACTTGAGCATCTGATTGACACATCTTATTAGCAGCTTAACAAGAATTCCTGCACAATTAACAATTGCTTATGGCCATCTGCTTTCCCATTCACAAGCCTGCAGTTTTCTAGGACTCCCACCAGAAACCCTATTTACAGGTAAATGATATGCCTTAAACCGTTGTGCAATCCTAGTAGCTCTTGGTTGGTTTTACTTTATCAGATTATAATTTCATCCGAGGTATGCCCAGAGCCACTTCATGTATATCTTTTATCAAAAAAGAGAGAGGAGGAAAAAAGATTTAAGTAACCTTTGGGTTTGAAAGCCATCGAAATGGCATCTATGGGTAGTACGAACTGCTCACTCTCTGAGAAGCCCATGCTGCATTTAGATGTGTCTTGCTTTCTATGACTGTTTTGAGAGGCCCAAACATGTACTCTCTGATGTGTTTTGCTTCCTTTGGAGTGCCTCTTTCTTTTAACTCTCATGCTTAAACCTACATTAAAATATCTTTAGTAAAACTCCCAACTTGGCTTCACTACACCAGCTATCCCTGAAAGTCTTTCCAGCATCAAGGTCATGATGTTTGGCCTAATTCGTCAAAGTCCATAAAAAGCATCAGGGGAACTGCTCAAGCAGGGTGAGAGTGCACAGCTGTGTCTCTTTCCCCCAACTACTGACACGAAGTTCATGCTGTAGATCCAAGCAAATGATCTCTTTTTAGAACTGAGAAATAATTGTATAATATTTTAAATAAGTTTATTAATTAGTGTTGGGCCACAGGTTGCCTGTGGGCTGCAGTTTGGACATACCTGATGGATTCATAATTTGAATGGACTATTAGAAACAGAAATGTTCAGAGGTGGGCTGGTTGAAATAGTGAGGTCCCAAAGCCATGTTTTTGAGAACTTTCTCTTGTCTTTACCCTTTCCTGTCTCTTTGCTTTCTACATGACTTCAGGAGAATAAGCACCTCTGTGACAGGCTCCCTGATCATGTTGTGCCTCAGGTTGCAGAAGAATAGACTTCAGAACGTGACATCAAGACGACCTTAGAAGGGAGCCTATGAGGGGGCTTGTGAAATGACTCAGCAGTTAAAAGTTCTTGTGTGTCTCAGGGCTCCTTGCGGAAGTGTCCAGGTTCCTGTGTCCTACAGCAAAGAATCTGATTAGGGACACGTGGCTAGAATAGAGAGAGAATATTAGAGTGACTAGTGAGCTGAGAGAAAGGCTCCCGAATTGCTGGGCTGTGAGCCAGCATGACACTTGATGGGACATTTACGTACTACCTGCCCCTCTCTGGTTTGTATATGGCAGGTTTTTGTTGTTGAACATACTCCCTTTGCCAGTGAAGGAAGGGAAGGGTTTCCAGTCTTTTTTTTTTTTTTTTTTTTTGCCAGCTGGTAGCTTCCTCTTCCTCTTTTGGTTTTTCAAGACAGGGTTTCTCTGTGTAGCTCTGGCCGTCCTGGAACTCATTCTGTAGTCCATGCTGGCCTCAAACTCACAAGATCTGCCTGCCACTGCCTCCTGAGTGCTTGATTTAAAGGCATGTGGCACCACCACCTGGCACCAGCTGGCTTCTATGTTGATTCATTATTATCATTATATATTTTGAGACAAGGTTTTCCTATGTAGTCCAGTTGTCCCAGAACTTGATATGTAGGCCAGGCTGGTCTTGAACTCACAAACAGATCTACCTTCCTCTGCTGGGATTAAAGGTGTGTGCTTTTTCTGGTTTTTGTTCTTTTAAGACTGGGTATCTCTATGAAGCCTTGGCTGGTCTAGAACTCACTATGTAGATCAGGTGGCTTCAGACTCAGAGATCCCCTGCCCTCCCCAGCGCTGGGATTAATGAGGGCCCCAGCACGCCCAGCTGAGAGTACGTTTTTTTTTTTTTTTGGTTTTTCCCTTTGGTTTTCCGAGGCAGGGTTTCTCTGTGTAGTTTTGGTGCCTTTCCTGGAACTCACTTGGGAGCCCAGGCTGGCCTCGAACTCACAGAGATTCACCTGGCTCTGCCTCCCGAGTGTTGGGATTAAAGGTGTGCGCCACCGCCGGCGGGCCCGATCGATCGAACTTTCTTTAATGATCACAGCCCAGTTAAAATGTTATCCCAATCTTAGGTGAATAAATTGAGGCTGTCTATGACTTCCAGCTGGACACATCTCTAAGAAAGCGTCAATGACTCTTTACTGGAGTCATCCAGAGAAGTGGGACTCTCTGACCCTCGTTCTTTCTGGAGAACCTTAACAAAATTAACTCTTGAGACCTCGGGTGCTCCCTAGGAGTCAGGAGTCACGCGTTCGCCAAGTACGTAAGGGTCACGAGACCCCCTCCCTGCCTCTAGAAAGATCAAACCACCGATACAAACTCTAAAACACAGCGATTGGGTCTAAGCACCCTCCCCCGAGGGCCACACTCCCAGGAGCCACCCGCAGGAGCCACCGACCAGCGTAGCCCACCGACCGCCGCAGCGGATCCAGCACGCAGCGACCTCGCGCAACCAGGAAAAGGAACCGCCTGCCCACACGGGCGGCGCTGATTGGCCGCGGGCTTAGCTCGAACGCCCGGGCGTGTGGCGTCACTTCCGCTGGGCCCGCCATCTTGTTCCCAGGGGCAGTTGGCGGAAGAGATCGCGCTCCTTGGCTGCCCGCTCTGCCTTGCGCCTGGAGTTCTCGCCGCTTGCGTCTGGTGTCCGCCCCGGGCCCGGGGTCCGTGTGTCGGCGTCTCAGTTGCAGTCCCTCGCTCGGCGGGGGCACAACGCGGCGGGCTCCCTGCCCCGACGGCCTTCCATGGAGTAGGTCCGGGACCGTTGTCCCGAAGAGCGCGATCGAGCTTGGCCCCCTCCTCCCGCCCTCCTTCCTGCCGCGGCAACATGGCTAACAACAGCCCCGCGCTGACAGGCAACTCGCAACCGCAGCACCAGGCGGCCGCGGCCGTGGCCCAGCAGCAGCAGCAATGTGGCGGCGGCGGCGCCACCCGGCCGGCGGTGTCGGGCAAGCAGGGCAACGTGCTGCCGCTGTGGGGCAATGAGAAGACCATGAACCTCAACCCCATGATCCTTACCAACATCCTGTCGTCGCCTTACTTCAAAGTGCAGCTCTACGAGCTCAAGACCTACCACGCGGTGGTGGACGAGATCTTCTTTAAGGTACGCATCCTCTAGGCCTCGGCACGGGGGTAAGTTCGCCAGAGCGGGTTGTCGGGAATCGGTGGGAGCGCCCCCTCCCCGCCGAGACCTGAGGATCTGGGGGAGGGGGAAGTGCGGCTCACGGCCGGTTTGGGACGGGTCGGGGTAGGGCCGCCCTCTTCTTCCTTTCCAGGTTGTGTGTGTTTGTAAGAGCCGGGCGAGCCCGCCACAATCGATCTTTAACCTACCCCAACCTCCCCGGGGAGCTGTTGGGCAAGAGGGCTCAGGGCGAGGAGGAGGAGGAGGAGGAAAGTAATTCCAGAAGCCCGTCCGAGTTGACCATTTTAAAAATGACTCCTTTTTACCTGTGTCGACTAAAGCACTCACTTGGTAGTGCTTCCGCTGCCCCCCACCCCCCGGGGCCAGCGGAACTACTGAAGTAATTACTTGAATGTCGGCCTCGTGTTCTTCGTTAACTCTCCAATCCAGACAGAAGTTGGTTAGTGTGAGTGGATCGGGCGGGCCGGGAGGGTTGCGGGTGGCGTGGTGTGCCAGTGCAAAGAGGTGTACAGAAGGCCTGGAAATTTTCCCAACAGGAAGTCAGGAGTCGGAGGTCTCAGCCACCTGTGCGTTGGGCATAATTAGAATTATCTGGGCCCTGGGCTTCTGCGGCAGGGTCGGTGCTGGCTTGGCTGTGCTGGGGAGCTCACCTGGCGCCTCCTCACTGCACTCTTGTCTCAGTTCTTGTTTCGTTAGCAGGATTGACTCAGTCTTGCAGCGAGGCTCGGAGCAGCCCAGGGTCGCAGGTAGAGGTATGCACTATTAATCATGCTCAATCGCCATAAATGCATTTCCCTGGTTAAATGAATGGCTAATTAGTTTTTTGTTTGTTTTTGGGCCATTGATTTTGGTCTCGCTAACTAGATTCTCCACTTCTTGCAAATTAGGTAGTTCAAAAAATACCTTCCAGGCCTCCGAAGTTAATTTATATTTTAATGAGTATTAATAGTCTTAATGTCTTTTAAGCATTTTCGCTAGAGCATGTAAAATAAAATGCATCTAATTTTCTTGTCTGGACACTTAGAAATTTGAGACAGACCAAATATTTTCTGTCGTCTAAATATACATGTAGAGATGTTGACAAAAAGAAATTCTCTATGTATTTTATTTACCTGCTTTTCTCCCAGTTACATGCTTAGGTAAATGAGAGATTTTTGAGATACTAATTGCTTTTTATAAAAAATCTTTTAACTAGATAGAGTGCACGAGTACTCTTGGTATTCTTTTACAAAAGCTTGTTAAGTAGGTGTAACTGATACTATGGAGTATATGTTTTTAAAACTAGCTTTTAAAAGGTAAGACCTTTTCAATGTGGATATAGTATGATAAACAAGTTTATGCAGTTAACTTTGAAAACTGGGTCCCTGCACTTTTGTGACAGGTTGCTTTAAAATATAGACTAATATTTCAAGTTCATTTCAAATGTTGTATTTTGAAGCCACTTTTTCCACCAGAAAGGATGTTTAAATTTATTTTTACAACGAAAGTTTCAAGTGTTGGAGAGATGCCCCATGGATTAAGAGTATATTATTGCCTGCCTTTGCAGAGGACCTAAGTTCAGTTCCCACCATCCACATTGGGCAGGTCACAACCTCCTGTAACCTCCATTTCAGAGATCAGACTCACACATACACGTAATTAAAAATAAAATCATAAAACATGACCTAAACTTATTATGAATTTCTTTGGATCAAATAATCTTTGGAATTTATAGGTTTTCAGTTTTGCATTGTATCCTCTCCTTTGGATACTCTGAGGAATAGAAACGGATTGTGGTTCAATTCAAACTGGTACTGCACTTACATGGGCAAAGCACTGGGGGCTGTGTGGGGCATGACTTACACTGTATGTTGGGAACAGGAAAGAACTGCAGGAGCTGGGCAGAACAGCTTCAATTTAATGTGGGGTGGGGGGGTTGGTTTGTTTTTTGTTTTGTATAAAACCACTGAAATGAATGTATGGGCAGAAAAATTTTTGAGAAATAAAGAGCAGAGTTTATTTGTTTTAAGAACAAAAACAGATCTAATATTTTTGGCTTGTCTCTTTCAGCCTTAGCTTTTTGCACTTCTTTTGGTTTTTCAAGACAAGGTTTCTCTGTGTTCTGGTCATCCTGGAACTCGCTCTGTAGACCACCAGGCTGGCCTCGAACTTACAGAGATGGGCCTGCCTCTCCCCAGTGCTGTCTGGCACTTTTTGCTAGTTTTTAGGTAAAAGCTGTTTTTGTAGAGTGTTCCCTTTAGCAAAGATGGTGCTGTATTATTGGTTATATTTGGTATATATTAATAATGTCACACTTAGCTTTTGACAGTTTATACTCTGGGTTTGTATTTAGGCTGAATGATCTTGTGGCTTTGTAATTTTAATCTTTAATTAAGAATGAACTTGATCCAGATAAAAAACTAGAAATAAAATGTCCCAAGCTAAGTGTGGTAGCAATCCAAACACTTGAAAGGCAGAGGCAGGAGGTTCTCTAAAGTTCTGAGCCAGTCTGATCTAAGTAGTGAGATCCAGGCCTGCCAAGGCTACAGAGTGAGACCCCATCTCACACCCACTCCCCTACCCCCTAACCCCAGGCCTTAAGCAAGCACCTTACCTGCTACTGAGCAACATCAGAAGCCCTAGAAAACTTCACTTTATTATGTGGATTTGAATTCACCATAAGACTGCAAAAGCTTTTTTCCTTAGAGTGAGAACTTTTTTAATTATATAAAAGATACAATAGTACCAAATAATTTTTGCAAATGTAGGAAATTGTAGGATTTCCTGACCTCCACATAGCTATGACCTGTCTATAAAGCTAGTTTAAAGAGCTGTCAGCTCTGAAGCACGCCAGGGGTTTGTTAAACCTCGTCATTTGGTAGTAGTCTGTCTGAGCAGTTTCCCCAAGGTGATTTCTGTACTTAATGTGAGTGCAGGTGGTGTGGATGGCACATTACAGCGGCACAGCACTTGGGGAGAATTGCTCTTGTCAACTGAGCTTGCTTTACTCAGACTCTGAAGAGTCAGAGTACGAATGTTTGTTGTCTTCCTCTTTTTTATTTTCAGGTCACACATGTTGAGCCATGGGAGAAAGGAAGCAGGAAAACAGCTGGGCAGACGGGGATGTGCGGAGGGGTAAGTAGAAGTACGTGCATTTTTTTCCAGTTTTTTTCGAAAATGCAAAATACAAGTTTCTATTGAATTAGGTTAGGAGAGGTATTAGTTTTATGCTCTATTTTAATTCTAGATCATGGTTATTGATACCTAAAATAGCACCAATCAGTAGGCATTAAGGGTCTGTTTATTATTTATTAACTCTGTTTTCCTTTAAAGGTTCGAGGTGTTGGAACAGGAGGCATTGTTTCTACAGCTTTTTGCCTGTTATACAAATTATTTACTCTGAAGTTAACTCGAAAACAAGTGATGGGTCTCATAACACATACAGACTCTACATATATCAGAGCCCTTGGATTTATGTATATAAGGTATGTGTGCATTTATCTTCGTTTTTAAATAAACACTTTATTTTAATTCTCATAAACTAACAGATTTTTCATGATCTTAGGTATACACAACCCCCTACAGACCTGTGGGACTGGTTTGAGCCCTTCCTTGATGATGAGGAGGTATGTCAGAAAGGGGAATCGGCTTTCTTCGGGCTACTCTGCTCTTGATCTTTTATTTGTTGAAGTTTACTGTCCTCAGAATTTTTGTAAATTTATTTCAGTCCTACTTTTGGGATTATTGTCCTCTTGCTAAGACTCGATGACGTTTCCATGTTAGGTTAAACTTTTAAGTTATTTGAATGTTTTAATAACTTGAATAATAACCTTTTCTCTTCCCAGTTAGACTGTCTTGTGTTGACCCTAACTTGGACAGCTGATAGTGACTTCCTAAGGTGGTAGAAGACATGTGCTGCTCTACCTATAGGCGTGTTCAACCCCTGGACCTCTGGCTGTTTACTGTGACTTTTCCCAGACAGCACCGTTCATGTTTGCTTAGGAGTACAGACTTAGAAAGAGTTAGGGTTGGCGTAAATGCCTGACAGTTAGTGAGGAAATAGTGATCCTGCTTTCCCATTTTCCTTTTGAGCCAGATACTCAGGACAACCATAAACCTGTAATCTCCCTGCTTCAGCCTCCTGATTAGCTAGGAATACGAGCAGGCATTTACCCCCATGCCTGCCTAAGTCTAGTTTTCTCACACAGTATACCACACAGTATACTTTTAGAGACCAGGCTTAAATTTTAAAAAACTCATCTCATATGTGCATGGCTCTGTGCTTGATCCCCAACACTGCCATCCCCACCCCCCCCCCCAAAAAACCCAAACATTTCTTTTCCTTAAATTAGATTAGCACTTCAGTTTTGTTTTTTTAAACGTCTAAATCTGATCACCATCTGAAGCCCTGGGACATGATGAGCAAGGCTAGAGTTAGGTCAAAATCATACCTGTATCAATTTACTTACATATTGAAGACTAGGGTATCAACCTATATCCAGCTGTGAGCAATGGTTATTGGTATACATACTTTTTATTACTGTTTATATTTCAAAGTTTATATGGTATAGTTAATAGCTACTTCCTGAGTTCAAACAAAAATTTGTTTGATGCTTAGTGTAGCACACCTTTAATCCCAGCACTTAGGCAGAGGCAGGTGGATTGCTGAGTTCAGACCAGACTGGTCTGTATAGTAAATTCCAGGCCACCCAGGGTGAGGTCTTGTCTTAAAAGGATTTTGTTGTTGTTTGATGAATTCATGCTTCTAATGGAAATTTCATTTTTGTTAGATGCCTACCTTAAAAAAAAAATCTCACTGATGGAGACATAGAGGAAAAACTTTTGAGACAAGGTCTTATGTAACTCGGGTTAGCCTCAGACGAGCTAAGAAAGGAAGGCCTCTATCCACTACTGCAGATCCTGTCTCATTCCCTAATGCTGGGGTTATAGGCATGCCTGTCAAGCCTAGCAGTGGTTATTTTCCTTTCCTGTTCTGGGCCTATTTACCGAGCTGTTTATTTAATTCAAAAGATCCAGAAAGTTAGGTGAAAATCATGATTGTCAACTTTTTCTCCTATTTACATGAGTTTTTTAAAGGAAAGATTAAAGCACTTTTTATAATTGTTGTGTTCGGTTTCTGAATGCTTCTGGTTTATCTGCTCTTTATTGTATTTACAAGCCTGAGGTCCTCTATTTGAGCTAACATATGTTTTCTTCTTTAGATATCTGCAGCGATTATATTTGGAAATACTGTATATCTGAACACTTAAATGTGTGTGAGTGCAAGCAGTTTTACCTTTAGCTCTTGTTTTCCTGTTTAGATAACAAATCTCACTTTCCTTGTGTGCTTGCACTATAGGTTTGGGACTGACAATAGCTGACTAACATGTCCTGAGCTGTGAGAGGGCATAGCAAGAAGGCCTTCATGCGGTAATGACCCTTTTCAGAGACAATGGTCATCATGGATTATGCGTTTCCAATTCTTTGTTCATTTATTTCTTTTGTACATAACTTAGAAACCTCACTGCTTCATGGCAGTTGGTTTGCTATTGCTTCCAGTTTTAGCAGGGCTCCATTTTAGATCACAGCTGTTAAAAGATAGCCTTAGACAGGACTTATCTGAAAGTAGTTCCTACAGAGCCAGGTTTCAGTGCTAGGTACAATGTGTGCAAATTGTCCTCAAGTGTAGGTATGTGGAATGCAAATTTAAATCGCTTGTTCCACATAGTTTAACAATGTAAGGGGCTTTTTCATATTTTTGTTAATGAGAGAGTCAGTTCCCTTTATGCCCAAGAGGCTGCAGGGTTTGTTCTCACCTGCATGTATACAATTAGCCCAAATAGTCTTCATTCATTACCAGATTAGGATACAAAAATTGAAATTTTTCTGTTAGTTTTTAATACTTGATTCCAAAGATGGTAAAAAAAAAAAAAAATTATTTATTTATTTTTTTAATGTTCACGTATATGTTGAAATAATTGTTTTTTTGTTTAACCAGTAGGGTATCTTTTATGTTTCATAGGACCTAGATGTGAAAGCTGGCGGAGGCTGTGTAATGACCATTGGAGAGATGCTTCGCTCCTTTCTCACAAAACTGGAATGGTTTTCTACTTTGTTTCCAAGAATTCCAGTTCCAGTTCAGAAGAATATTGATCAGCAGATTAAAACTCGGCCTAGAAAAATAAAGAAAGATGGCAAGGAAGGTGTTGAAGAAATAGACAGACATATTGAGCGAAGGCGGTCCAGGTAATGTAGCGGCTATTTTTAAAATGGGCCTGTGCAAAGTTGGTGATTCTTGGGGAGTGATAAGTTCTTAGGATAGATGTTTGTTTTAGTTATTCCCCTTCAAAAAATTGTGGGTTGTTTTTTTTTTTTCTTCCACCACCACATTTTTAGTAAAATTGTGCATTTATAATGAGAGCAGTTATTTTTTTGTGCCCCTTTGTTGCTGAGCATTGACATACACATACATGCTAAGCAAGCACTCTGCCACAAGCTGCACCTAGCCAAAGTTGAATGATATTTGGTGTGCGTGTAAGGTGATGAAATTTTTAGAGTACATTTGGCTGGTTCGTGTGCAGAGTACTAGGGAGTATTTGTTATTGACTGTCAGTCCCGATGGCCTTAGTGTGTGCCAGGCAAGTGTTCTACTGAGCTACAAGTACCCTGGCCCTTCTAGTGTCCTACTGAGTTACAAGTACCCTGGCCCTTCTAGTGTCCTACTGAGCTACAAGTACCCTGGCCCTTCTAGTGTTTTATTTATCCCAGTTTCTTCCTTTCCCCTTCTCAGGTCTCCAAGGAGATCACTGAGTCCACGGAGGTCTCCAAGAAGATCAAGAAGTAGAAGTCATCACCGGGAGGGCCATGGATCTTCTAGTTTCGACAGAGAATTAGAGAGAGAGAAAGAACGCCAGCGACTAGAACGGGAAGCCAAAGAGAGAGAGAAGGAAAGGCGAAGATCGCGAAGTATCGACCGAGGGTTAGAACGCAGGCACAGCCGGAGCAGGGAAAGGCACAGAACTCGCAGTCGGAGTCGTGATAGGAAAGGGGATAGAAGAGACAGGGATCGGGAAAGAGAGAAAGAAAACGAGAGGGGTCGGCGGCGAGATCGCGAGTACGATAAGGAGAGAGGTGATCGAGAAAGGGACAGGGAGAGGTCAAGAGAGCGGTCCAAGGAGCAGAGGAGTAGGGCGGAGGGGGAGGAGAAGAAGCACAAAGAAGACAAGGAGGACAGGCGACACAGAGACAACAAGAAGGATTCCAAGAAGAAACACAGCCGAAGTCGAAGCAGGGAGAGGAAACACAGAAGTAGAAGCAGAAGCAGAAATGCAGGGAAGCGGAGCAGGAGCAGGAGCAAAGACAAGTCGAGCAAACATAAAAACGAGAGCAAAGAGAAGTCCAACAAGAGAAGTAGAAGTGGCAGTCAGGGAAGAACTGGCAGTGTGGAAAAGCTGAGAAAACGAGAGCACAGCCCTAGCAAAGAGAAGTCTGGAAAGCGTAGCAGAAGCCAAGACCGCTCCCACAAGAGAGAGCATGGGGACGGCAAGGACCAGTCAGACAGACAGGATCACCAGAGGAGCCAGAGTGGAGAGCCAGAGAGCCAAGAGAAAGAACACAAAAACAAAGATGAGACTGTGTGAAGATTTTGTAAAATTGGATCACATTGAATCCTATAAATGTTGATTAAATTCTGCTTTTCTCCCCCAAGTTGAAACTGTGCAGTAGTTATGCACTCCTTGAGCTCCCTGTAGGCTGTTTTCGTTTCTTTTGTGTAGGGAAGTGCCTTTGTAATCCCATTTATTGCATTGATGTTTTCACCCAGTTGAGTTGCCACCTGATGCACAGATTGTTCTTGCATTTGTGTTTGTTTTTAAAATGTACAGTCTGTACATATGTCCTGAAAATGTTTTAATTCCTTTGGCACAGTTGCCATGTTGGTTAAATTTGTATAAGGCAATAAACTGCCACTAATTCTATTTTTGTTTGGTAGGTGTGGGATTATGGTTGTGTACTGAAGTTAGCATGGCTGTGCTTTTCATAATAGAATGCTAAAGACTTTGGGAATGGATCTTGGATGTTTGTTTTAGGAGAATTATGTGCTTTCAATATACATGAAGGCAACAGTTGTAGGGTTAACATTCTTGTCCACTGTACATTACCTTGGAAGCTCTTGTTAATATGTTATACTTAATATTCTCCACAGTTAATGGTAGAGAAAATTTATGAGAGGTTTAAATTAGGCTGTGATTTGATCAAAAGTCCTTTTAGCATTCTACCTCAAAGGGACACTGTTAGTATGCCTAAAATTTATTCACTTAGTTTCTTTTTTTTTTTTTTTTTTTAAACTACATTGACGTGCTTTTTCCCTCCTTGAATTCTTTGATTTTAAAAGTACTATATTAAAAAAAAATGTGTAAAGCCTGGCATTGCAGCAACCCTATACTGACAAGTGATTGGGAGAGGGCGGGCACATGAGTAAAGAAGCATTCAAGCCTCAAGCTTCCAAAGCATTTTTATAAATGGAGAATACTTAAATTATGAAACAGCTTGATAGAGTATCCTTTTTTAAAAATTCAAAACTTTTTTTATTGATAATGAAGACTGCTGTTTGAGTTTTTAAACTTCATCTAGGACAGAAGTATTAACTAATGCAGTGCTGCGTTATTTAAGACTATCAGCAAATTATTTGATAGATTGTTCTTATGACTTGTATTCTGATTTCAGAAAACCATCATGAGTATGGAATAAATACTGGATTAAATCCTTTATCCTGGGTGTTGGCTTCCCCCCCATTTGTTAACATTTAAGAAAAAAAAATATTTTGGAAACTGGTAAAATGTCTGCAGTTTTGTGTAGAGGGTATCTTGAGCAAAAGTGACTTAAAACCGTGCCTTGCTCAGCCTGAAAAGGTGCTTGCCACCAAGCCAGACCTGAGTTCATCCTGGGAAGGAAGGCAAGCCCTCTGACTTCAACACCATCTCGTCGTGTGCACATGTGTCCCTGTACGCTTTTTTAATCCTTGCAGATTGGAATTGCATGTACTATGCCAATGCTTACTAGAATTCTTAATGGCAGGGTTTATTGGGGCAGGGAGGGGGGTCATGTTTCAGTGGCTTTTTCACTTTGTCCACGTCAAAGGTGATTGTTGACACCAAGTATGTTTTGAAAATTTCTAAGATCTTTTTAGAACAGAAAATCAAAAGAATGTTGGTTGCAGCATAGTGACCCGTTAGGGATTGTCTTAACCCTCTGGCTAATAGTGGCCAATTGGAGAGCACTCAGTTACCTTACAAAAGTAAGTGTTCAGTGGAGCAGGAGGTATTTGTACCAACTACTTTTAAAGGAAGTAAACGCTCGTGTTAAAATGCTCTACTACAAAAAATCTAGTACTGTTTCAAATTGAGCAACTGGAAATTAAAGGGTCAGCAAGATAGTTCCGTGGACCCTGCCAAGCCTTGACAACCTGAGTAACCTTCAGAAACCTGCAAGTCCTCTGACCACATGTAAGCTGTTACTGCCCAAAAAAAATATTTTGAAGGAAAATTTTTTTTTTTATTTTGCAGTGATGGGGAGTCTAACCCTGGGTTACTTGGTAGGCAAGTGCTCTCTTGCTGAGCTGTGTCCCAGCCTTTGGGCATACCTTAATTGGGTACTACTATATTTGAAGTGTGTGGTGGTATATTGTAGACAGAATGGGGAAAGCTTTTAGAGCACCTTAAGATGAGGTGAAAGTACTCAACAGCTGAGTCTCAGGAAAGGCATCAGTTTTCAAAGGATGCCTTTGGTAGGTTGAGAACATGTAATACCATTGTCACATGGATGCCTGCTTTACTTGGACAGTTGCTTCCTATGACTGGGGAGATAAGTTGGCTCTAGAAGATTCATTAATCATTTCTTGGGACCTGAGGAAGTTAGAATAGTGCTTTAATAGAGCCTAATAATAGAGCTGGGCATAAAGAGCGCCTATGTGTAATCCCAGCACGGGGAGGCAAAGGAGGCCAGCCTACTCTATAGAGCAAGTTTCAGAACAGCCAGAGCGACACAGCGATGTCTTGAAAAAACAAAGAAAAAAATAGCTTAATATAAGCACCCTTTGTCATTTTCTGTGAACTTAGAAATCTTACATGTTCTCTTTGCATCTGCTTTATGTCTGTGTTAGGTCCTGTAGATGACTCAGTATATTCTTGTTCTTAAATTTTAGTGTAAAGCATTAGTATTTATGTGCTCAATAATCTTTATGATTGAGGCTCTCCGTTGCTTTATGGTGTTTTTGTCCTGCCCACCCCCATTCTGGGGATCCAGTGCAATGCCTAGCACACACTAAGCAAAGATTCTATTACTGCTGCATCCTTGGCTTTAGTGGCTGAACCTTTTAACTATAGCTATTCAAGAGGAAACACGTTTTATAAACAGTCTTGGCTCTCTTTGAAAGCATCTTGTCATTCCTTCCTGTAAGATCCTATAGGATTTTCAAATACCTCTGAAGTGACATTATTTGTTACTAGAAGGAACAACATGAATAGAACAATGTTTGTTACAGCTAACTTCAAATCCGGTCTACTGAGGAGAGAGTGCCTCCTGGTACACAGTGTGGTGCACAAGTGAAATGTGCTGAGTGAGCCGTTTCCAGTTAGGCTTGTTCAAGGCAAACAGCTGCCACGGTCTTGATTAAAATTCCTAAGGAAACTGGTAGTTCTGATGTTCAAGTATAGGCTACCAGTCCTCTTTTTTTTTTTTTTTTTTTTTTTTTTTTTTAAAGATTTATTTACTGTGGTGCATGGGGAGAGGGGGGTAGTAACTGCAGGTGCCCTTTGAGACCAGAGAGGTCTGACCCCCTGGAGCTGGGGTTAGAGCTGGCATGGTGCTACAAAGCAGACTAGAAGCACAGATCCACTCAGCCGCTGAGCCATCTCTAGCCTCTTCATGGTCACACTAACATCCTAAACAGTACATAAAAGTGAATGATGCTAGTTAGGTGAATGAAAGAGCAGTCCTATATCCTCTGATCCCCTCTTGGAGACCTTGGCATCCCCAGTGTCCTAGATAATCCAGCATTCCCAGTAAGGCAGTCAGTCTTACTCCTGTTCTGAACATTTTCCCCAGACACTCTTATCCGGCCACCCCCATCCCCTTCCATGCCAAGTTTTGTCAAGCTGTGTGTGGGCACCACTACTGGTTTATGTATATCTCGTTCTCTGTGTTGGCTCCAAACCCACCCTTCCCAGCCCTTCCTTGTGATCTATCTGGAGCTGGCCATTCCACACATTGTTCTCTTCCAGCTGTCACCAGAATGCTGGAGGGATACTGCAGAAGTGAGGTTCCTAGCAGTAACTGCACTGTGTAGGAGCTTAGCCTTAGGACACTCCGAGGCTCTTGGCCATCAAATTGCAGTGGCTTCTCAAGGAAGTGAGCAGAGTCTCCAGCAATTCCTTAGGAACCCCAGCAAGCCTTGCTCCACCAGACCACTTTCAGCAGTACTCCAGTGGAGGGTGGCCTAACTTTTGTGGGAGAGGGGCAATCCAATGTGACATTTTAGTACATCATGCAAGGATCGAGTTTTCAATTTCTTTGTTCCTAAGACACCTAAAATCTTAGCTATTTTGTAACATGCATGTTTTTAATTGAAAATTCATAAGATCCATTCTGATCATGGTTTCCTCTCCCTCATCTTCCATATTCTCCCCACCCATCCAACCCATGCCTTCTTTCTCTCTTAAACAGGCATGAAAACACACACACACACACACACACACACATACACACACACACACACAGAACAAAACATAAAAACACAGAATTGGAAGCCATAATATACAAGCAAAAGACCAGTAAGATTAAAAAAAAAAAAAAAAAAAAAAAAAGCACAAACAAAGCAATGGGAGACAATAAACTCCATTGAGTTTGTGTTGTGTCGGCCATCTGCTGCTGGGCACGGGGTCCGCCCTTCAGTGTGGTTTATATACCCAGGGAGACTCCATTGAAGAAAACTGATCTTTCCTTTGCAAACAGTTGTTGAGTTGAGATAGTTTCTTGGTTGGGGGTGAGAGCTTGTGTCCATATCCCCTCAGCACTAGGACCCCATGGTCTAGCTATCTTTGACACTCCAGTTCTCCTGCTCCAGCCTTTAACATCTCAGCAAACAGGGCCACAGTTATATCCTTTCCAACAGTGATTCGCAGACTTGCGCGGGTACCAGTTTTTTTCTTCCTTGGGATCTCTGCCTTATCCCTAAAGGTAGCATTTTTTTTTCTATACATGCACCATTTCTCTACTTTGTAGATATCTTTATCCTTAGGAATTCATACTCTCCTTATTGGTTAATCATTCTTTGCATCAAACCTTCCTCATTGAAGTGTGGTTTCTGTGTCCTGACTGGATCGGGGTATTATGATGATACTGGCCATATTGATGCCACCTCTTCACACTGCTTGTGACCTCTGGTACACTCTAGTATAAGGAAGGGCTCAGCTGAGCAAGGTTACTAATAATTCCGCAAGTGAGTCAGACTGGCTCCCTGCAAGCAGTTTTTGACTAACAACAACATAAGGTGTGGCAGGTGGCCCTCAGTGATGAGTGCTGGCCTGGCATGTGCAAGGCCCTGGGTGGAACCCTCAATGACAAGAACAGAGCCGACCAGACTCACACACACAAGGATGGGCACATGAAAGAGATCCCAGTACCTAAGTCACTGGACCTTGAATCCACCTGGTTTCCCGCTAGCTCTCCAGGCTGATTTTTATTTTGTTTTCTTTGAATTTGGGCAATGACTATCCTTGTAATTTCTCTGCTTTCCTTGGAAAAGTCTGTTTCTGCCCCTTGGAACCAGGAGCCAAGTCTGGTTTCTTTTACTCCTATCAGCATTGAACCTTGATCCGGAGGCTCTGCCTAGCATTGCCTTACTTAGAAATTCTACCTAGCCTTAGCACCAGTCCGGAAAGAAAAAGTCATACTTGATTTGACCAGCCAACCAAAAATGTTTTAGGTGCAGTTCCTTTTCCTTGGTAGAAATTGCCTGCCCACAGGTAGAAGAGGGTTGGTGGAAGGCAGGAGTGTGACTTGGGGACACTGAAATGTGTTCCTTCTGTTTGCTGAGCGGTCAAGCCTGCTTCACCTTTCATCCTTGTAAACAACTGGTGTAAGTGTGTCCTGGGGAGCAGCCCCGGGTGTAACACGAATCTTAACAGGTCTTATTAATAAAAACAAACCCAGAGTAGGTCTTAGGGTGAATGCTGGAAGATCAGAGGAACAGAACAAGCCACAACTAACCTCACCTCGCCAACTTCTCAGCTGATCCTGTTTCCTCAGACTGGAAGCTTCTGTGTCCTCATCCAAATGGATCTCAGCTGAACTCCTGCTCAAAAGCCTAAAAGCTTAACCAGCTCTAGTTCCTGGTTTTCACACCTTATATACCTTTCTGCTTTCTGCCATTACTTCCTGGGATTAAAGGCGTGAATCACCAAGCCTTGCTGTTTCCAGTGTGGCTTTGAACTCACAGAGATCCACATGGATCTCTGCCTCCAGAAGGCTAGGATTAAGGGTGTGTGTGCCACCATTTTCTGGCCTCTATGTCTGTCTAGTGACTGTTCTGTTCTCTGAACCCAGATAAATTTATTAGGGTGCACGATATATTGGGGAATACAATATCACCACACCCAGGTCCTTGTGTATTCTAAGCAGGTGCTCTGTCACTGAGCTATATTCCTGGCCCCCAAATAATTCTATTTTGTTTGGTTGGATTTTGTGTTTTGTTTGTTTACTTGATTTTAAGACAAGGTCTCACTATGTAGCCCAGGCTTGGAGCTTGCCACATAGATTAGGCTACTCTTGAACTCAAAGAGATCCATCTGCCTCTGCCTACAGAGTGCTGGGATTAAAGGCATGTGCTACTGCACCAGGCTACTGAATCCTTTTTTTTTTTTTTTTTTTTTTTTAATTTAAATAGGGTCTTTCTATGTTGTCCTGACTGTTCTAGAATTAGATATGTAGAAAAGGCTGGCCTTGAACTCACAAAGATTTACCTGCCTCTACCTCCAGAGTGCTGGGATTAAAGGCATACACCACCACGCCCCGCCCCCTTAACAATTCTTATATATCCCCTTCAATCCTCCAATGGCTATTTCAAATTTTGACTCTGCCTCCACACTCGTTTTCAAGCACACTATTAAATGGAGTCCCTCAACTTGCTCCCTTTTCTCCAGGCTGCAAGATTAGCTGCAGGCACACCTGCCTTCTCTACCGCCACCTGGCTCCTTTTTTTTCCTTTTAAACAATCTATCAATTCCAACTTATGCTGCTCACTATACCCCCTGGATATGTGACTGTTCAGTAGACCATGGTCCATTTGCCAGGTGCCACACCCTTAAAGAACACTGACTCTCCCACTCCCAGAAGCCATCAGTTGTCCACAGCTTCTCAGTTAGGGGTGAGGCTCATGTGGCTCCCATCTCCATGCTGGAATGTTGACCGGTTTGATCTTGTTCTGGTCGTGTGCCAGCAAGCACAGCTGTTGTGAGTTCATGAGGCTGTGGTCCTGCCATGTCCAGAAGGCACCGTTATTCCAGTCTTCTCCAGCCTCTGGTTCTTATACTCTCTCTGCCCCTGCCCACCACATGACACTCTCTGAGCCTTGGGTGGGGATGTGAGGCGTCCCATGTGTGCAGAGTGCTTTTCATACCCCGATTCTCTTCACTTTGATTATTTCTAGTTTCTGCGTTAACCAGCACTCACTGGAAAGAGTCTTCTGTGATGAGGTCTGAAAACTGCATTAATCTATGGGTAGAGAGAAGGGGCAGAAAAAGCCAAAGTTAGTATACAGCATCCTAAATTTTAATCTTTCATTTCAGATGCTTGTCACTCTCTTTTAATATTCAGATACCCTCCAGATCTTGGTACCGCTGCTGGGTGTATGTATGTGTTGGTTATCAAACTCAGGACCTCACCCTTGCTGTGTTAAGCACTCACCCTTGCTGTGTTAAGCACCACCGGGTCAAATCTTCAACTGGTTACTTTCAATGTTCCAAGAGTTACCCTATTGCACACTGATGCTTAGTCAGCCCGTTTTTTGTTGTTATTGTTGTTTTCCTACTGTTGCTGTTGGTTTTGTTGTTTGAGACAATATCCCTGTAGCTCAGTTTGGCCTTGAACTCACTAAATAGTTGGAGATGACCTTGAATTTCTGATCTTCATCCTTTTATCTTCTGACCCCTTCCTCCAGGTTTTATGCAGTGCTAGGGATTGAACATGCTGGGCAAGCACTCTATTAACTTAGCCATATCCCCAGCCCAATAGGCTCACTCTTGTAGCTGACCCTGTTCCCTTACTGTCTAAATTAATGTACTTTCTACTTTGCATTATCCCATTTCTGAAAATAGGATTCAAACAACTGATAATTTTGGTAATTCAAAGCTATATACTATACATATACTATATAATTCATTTCTTTAAAAGTCTTTGTTTTTTGCTGGTGGCCATGTCAGAGGAGCAGCAGGTGGCAATTGAAGTTCAAGGTGTCAGCCCACCAGGAGGAAACTCTCTGATGAGTCAATCTTGGATAGGCAAGGCCCAGAGATCCCAGACCCCAGAATGTTTTTTTGCTTCTGCTGTGCCTTTACATGTTTGCTGCTGCTTTCTCTGGTATTTTGCATGGTGTGAATGGGTGTGGGGAGATCCCCACTGCCTGTAATGTAGTATGTTTATCTCATAGAAACATCCCATTCTACTGGGCATTTTTCCTGTGAATTACTATAAACATGGTTTCTTCCTAAGCTGTACTATCTAAATGATAATAATAATGGAGTTTAAATAGAGTTTTGATGATAAAAATATAAACAAAGAAGTGTCACACTGCTACAACACATGAGTTTCTATTGAGGAACTGTATAGACTGTGGCTTAAGTTAATGATTAAGAAAAAAAAAAATGAGTCCCAGTTAGTCCAGCTCACTTAAATTCTTTTAACCTTAATGTTGAAAGATGTGTTCACAGGTTTCAGAGTGCATCACAGCTTAAACAAAGCTTTGAAAATAACAAAGTTAGACTAAGATGTTTTTGTCAAATAACTTTGAGGTGAAAAACCCAAGAAGAAGCCGGGTGTTGGTGGCACACCCCTTTAATCCCAGCACTTGGGAGGCAGAGGCAGGTGGATTTCTGAGTTCAAGCCCAGCCTAGGCTACAGAGTGAGTTCCAGGAAAGGCGCAAAGCTACACAGAGAAACCTTGTCTCAAACAAACAAACAAAAAACAAAAAACAAACAAAAAGAAAGAAAGAAAAAAGAAAACCCAAGAAGATAATCTAAAGTTTTAGAAAGGCATATAGTTGAATGTTGAACTCTTTAAGGTCAGGGAACCAGAACAAAGCAGCCCAGTTATCATTAGCTGACACACCTTTCTTGATAGAATTGTTTGATGACCAAAGGTGATGATTAATTCCTTATACCCATTTCTGCCCTCAATCTCCTGATATAAGAAACTACTGATGAGTGGGTATGCACCCTTAAGGTTTAAAGTAGAGCTGACTGATTCTTTTTTATATATAAAGGTTTAGGTTTGTGATTCCTTTAAGGTTCCTTATAAGATTACCTTTCAAGATAACTAATAAAGTAATTAGCCCTTTCTTTATAACTGCAAAATTAAGCCTACCAGTAAAAGACCTGACTGAGAAGAACACCTTGCTTGCCCATTCAGTTAGTCTATAAACAAGTTGCTTGCGTATGAATGTATGTAAATTATCTCGGGATAATTTGTTTTTGAACTGTAATTCGGAAAATGTTTGATCATGTAAGGGACGTGGAAAACATGCTGTTTTTTACTGTTTGTTTTGTATTCATTGTAATCATTCCCTTGAAAAACAGAATGTAACCACAGTGTAATTTCTATATTACCTGAAAGCTTTTGCTGGGGTATATGAGCTGTAAGGAAAAGAATAAAGATATAGTTAAAATGGGCTAGAAAGAAAACATCAAGAATGAGAGAACTGGGAGGAGAACATCAAGAGAGTTAGAAGGGACATTTCTGGATAGAGATAAAAAAGAGAATATAGAACACAGGATGAAGAATGCAGAAGAATAAAGAAGGAAACCATCAAGAGAATGTGTGTCTTTGTCTTTTCACCCCCTCAGAGAGTACATGCTGACTCCGTGGATTCCCTTTGAGCCCTGTGTGGATGGGAGCTGCATGTCCCCCCCAAGGAAGTGAAAGTTTTCTAAGCCACATTTTCTCCCTCTGTCCTAAACCTCCTGCTTTACTTTCTTTAAAACTAGTGTTTCTCAATTATTCTTATCATTCATTGTCCTTGGGAGTACCCCGCCCCCCAGGGTTTTAACAGTGCTTAGAAATTTCAACAGATGTCTTTCTAGGCCTCTTTCTAGGGCGTGGGTCTCTTTTGTCCTATTTTAGTTTGATTTTTGAGACAGGGTCTCATGTAGCTTAGGCTGGCCTAAAACTTGCTGTGTAGTTGAGGCTGGCTTTGAACTCCTGATCCTCCTCCGTCCTCATCTCAAGTGCTGGAATTACAGCCCTGTACCATCACACCCAGCATGTATCATTTAGATCTTATAAAACTTTCCAGAGAACCCTGGGGTTTTGTCCCCAACTTGTGGTCTTCTAGGAAGTGATGAAACTTGTAGATGGATGTTAAGTCATCAAGGGTGTGCCCATGAAGGGAGCATCAGAACTTCTATCTTTTCTCAACGGTTTCTTTGCTGCTTGTCTGCTCCGAAGGGAGGGTTTTACTCCACTTGCCCTGTCTACCATACTGTTCTGTCTCTAGAGGCTCACCCAAAGGCAATGGGACAGAGACTATGGACTCAATCCTCTGAGAGCACCAGCCAAAATAGATCCTTCCACTTTTAAAGTTTATCATATCAGAAATTATATCACAGTCATAGATAGCTGGCGGGCATGTGGCTCCATGCCTCTTCCTCCCTTTCCTTGTCATAGGTCTTTTTTTATGTGTAGGGGAGAGGGGGAGGGAGACAATGTCTAGTCCAGGCTATCCAAAACTCAAGATCTTCTTGTGTCTGTTTTCTGAGTCCTGATATCCAGGTCCTAACTACAACATCTGTCTGCCTTTGGCTTTTTGTTTTGTTTATTTATTTGTTTGGACTAGAATCTTACAGTGTAGCCCTAATTGTCCTAGAACTCACTATGTGGACAAGGCTAACCCCTGAACTTGGAGGTGATTCTCTACCTTCTCCATGCTAGGATTTCAGGCATACACTAGCATACCTTCACATAACTCTTTCATATGTTAATTCACTTGCCTGTTGATTTTTATGCTGCAAGCACCCTGCTACCGAATTACACCCCATCCTGCTGCTATAACTGGCAGTGATTTCAATGTCATCGAACAATCTTTCCAATACTGAGGCCACTCAATTTTTCTTACACTCCTTGCTCTCCAGTGCTATCTTCCCCTCCACCTAATCTCAGTGCACTGCGGTACCATCCCAGAACTAACTGTCCATTATCACCAGCTAAAACTTGTCCCGCCACTCCCATTTGGACCTATCCCCTAACTGCCAGCGTCTTTGTGGGAGATTCAAATAGGTACATATGTGTGTTCATCTTCCTCCCACACTCCCATGCCCTTGCTTCTCTCCCCCACCCCCATCTCCTGTGGGTCTTCTTTGTTCCGCTAGACAGTTCTACTTCTCCTTTCACATCAGATAGACACACAGGCTTGAGTTTTTGATACAAAATGCAGGAACCGTAAGTGAGGGGAAAAACAGGATATCTGCCTTTCTGAGGCCGGCTTAAAATTCACTTACTGTGGTTATATCCAATTGATTCACAACCTGCAAAACCCATAACTCCATTTTTCTTTATGGCTGAAAAAATCCCATTGTCCACATAGACCACGCTTTCTTCATCCGTTCCTCCATTTTTTGGACACCCAGGTTGGTTCTACAATTTAGCTAGTGCGAAACAAACGCCACTAAACACTGATGTGTGGGTTCTCTCTGACATGTTGACTTGGAGTCCTTTGGCTGACCACCAACTTCTGTATTTCCTACTTATTTTCTCGAATATCCCTTCTAACACTTACCTGATTGCCTGGGTCTCCCAGTCTATTGCCCTGCCAGCTTTTTATTCTCTGTGGTAGCCCCTCCCCAGCCTTCAGCGCAGTGAATGAGTGCAAGCCTCATTTCCTTGTTTATCTCCCTTAGTCTCCGCTGCCCACTCTCATAAATCACTTCCTGGCAAACATCTTTGACTCCCCGCTGATGTCTCTTCCTAGTTACTTAGTGATACCCAGAGGCAAATTAAATACAGCTCTCAGGCTGCTCTGAGGCTGTATACAATTGACCGAAGACAAGACAATAATGCGGACTGGTGGTAAGGATCAAACCAGTCGTAACCTGTCAAAGAGGCAGGAAACGTACATCTGGACAGAGAATATGATGGGAGAATAGGGTTTAATCCTTCAGGATGCAGTGTGTAACCCTAAGGCAGTGAGTACAATTTGGTGCTGTATCCCAAATAGTAAAGCAAATGGGCCTTGAACCAAGGATGGATGTAGAACTGGCCTTTTTGACCAGCACTCCCAGAATTTGAGCGTCCCACCTCTGGAATTCTGGACATGCATGCACTTAGGCTGCATCTCCTGCAGTACCCCCAGCCCTAGTGGATGCCATGATGCGTTACCTAGAATCCCTCACCGGAACGGTCCTGGAGTCAGGCAAGGGACACTGCTATCTTCCTTCCTTCCTTCCTTCCTTCCTTCCTTCCTTCCTTCCTTCCTTCCTTCCTTCCTCTCTCTCTCTCTTTCTTTTTGTTATTTATTTATTTGTTTGTTTGTTTGTTTTGCCAGAGCCGAGGATATGGAACCCAGGGCCTTGCACTTGCTAGGCAAGCGCTCTACCACTGAGCTAGATCCCCAACTTATTTTTGTTTTTTGAAACAAAGTTTCTATGTGTGGTTTTGGTGCCTGTACTGGATCTCACTCTGTAGACCAGGCTGGCCTCAAACTCGGAAACCAGCGAGGCTCTACCTCCTGAGTGCTGGGATTAAAGGTGTGGGCCGCCTCCTGGCACGGCTTATCTTTCATCCATCGGTCACTGAATGTGTTTGTGGGTGTGCATGTGTCTTTGAATAAAGAAATCAACCAACAGCAGGTCAGAGAAAGACTGCCAAAGCTCATAGCCACTAATACTCCCAGTCACTGAATGCCCACATTGTCCTAACCAAGCCCTTGTCCTCCCAGAATTCCTCCTGAATTTGTATAAACTAGCACTATACCCTTCAGTCCTGGCCCGCTACCCTGGTCTGTTTTTCCTTTTAACGGTTAGCATCTCAGGGTATATTTATTTTATCAGCATAGCTATTGACTTTATCTTCCTCTGTTAAAGTTTGTGCTCACTGAGAGCAGGGCTGCCATTCCCTTAGGTCTCCAGCCTGGAATCCAGAAGAGTTCCTGGTGTGGAGTGGTTCCTCCACATGTATTTATTGACCACACAGTGGAAACTACCTAGATTCCTAGTAGTCAGCTCATGGCAGGGTTGGCAGCGGAAGCTTGGGATGTTGCAGTTGGACAGTCTTTGCTTTGAGACAGGTCTCATGTAGTTGAGCCCTGGGTTCGATCCTCAGCTCAAAAAAAAAAAAAAAAATTCACTATGTAGCCAAAGGTGATCTTGAGTAGTTAGTTGATCTTCCTACCTTCATTTCCCAAGTACTGGGAGTACAGGGTATACCACCATGCCTAGCTAGACTGATCTTTTTAGATGTCTTTTTTTAAAAAAGTGTGTGTGTGTGTGTGTGTGTGTGTGTGTGTGTGTGTGTGTGTGTGTGTAAGTCCCATGGCGTGCATGTGGAGGTCAGAGGACAACCTGGAGGCATCAGTCCTTCTACTATGTAGATTCTGAGATTGAACTCAGGTCCTCAGGCTTGAGAAGAGCCTTTACCCTACTCAGGCATCTTGCTAGCCCCAAACTTACTTTATTTAGGTATAACAGTTAATATTGATTGCCGGCTTGACTGGATCTAGAATCACCTGGAACACAAGCTCCCTGATACCTGAGGGGTTTTCCTGATTAGCTTCATTGAGACCAGAAGGCCCACCTAACTGTGAGCAACACCATCCCAGGAGTCCTGGACTGAATAAAAAGACTGTGAGACTAACACCAGCCTCCATTATTCTCAGCTCCCTGACTGTGGACATGTGAAAAGCTGCTTCAAGCTCTGTCCCCCTGTCCCCAGGACGCCCCCACCATGATGGACTGTACCCTGAACTGTGAGCCAGAACAAGCACTTTCTCCCTTAAGTTGCTTTAGTCCACTTTGTTGTTGTGGGTGTGTGTGTTTAATTACAGCAACAGGAAAAGTAATGAATGCAGTAAATTTCTGTTTGAAAGTTATCCTTGAAGCAGAAACAATGATTGACATGTGTGCATAACCTATGAACCATCAGCACCTTTCAGATGATGAGCAAACCCTCCACCCCTGAGGTGCCTCCTCTACTTCGCCCTTCCTTCTTCCTACCCTTCCTGTTTCTAGGCAACCATTAATTTGCTTTCTGTTTTTAGAATAGTTTGCATGTTTTAAAGAAATTTACCTAAGTGTTTAAAGCCAGCCAGCTACCTTCTTCTCCTTTCTTTCTTTGTCTCCCTTCTCTCTCTCTCTCTCTCTCTCTCTCTCTCTCTCTCTCTCTCTCTCTCTCTCCATTCCTTTTTCTTGGTTTCTTTCATTCTGTTGCTTATAAAGTACTTTCCTCTTTTAAGTCAGGGTCTCATGTAGCCCAGGCTGGCCTCCAGCTAACCATGTAGCTGCAGATGGCCTTCCATTCATACATAATCCTCTTGCCTGCCCTTCTTTTACTTTATTTATGTATTTAGTGGTAGTAGTAGTAGTTGTTGTTGTTGTGTATGTGTGTGTAAGAAGACATCTCAGGTCTCTAGGTTTACACAGGCTTTACCCACTGAACCATCCTGCCAGCCCCCTGCCTGTACCTCCTGAGTGCTGGGATTACAGATGTGCACCACAGCAACTGATCCCACTCTTTATTTTATGTGTATAAGTGTTTGCCTCCATGTATGTCTGTGTACCGTGTGCATACCTGTCGCTTTTGGAGGCCAGAAGAGATTTGAGCCCCTGGAACTGGAGTTGCAGGTGATTGGGAGCTGACCTGGGAGTGCAAGCTGTCTCTCCAGCCCCTGGTTCTTTTCTTCCTGAAATATTCCACGTGCTCATAATTAATCTTGGTTGGTGAACATTTGATTTGCTTATAGCTTAAGGATTACTGAGAACAATACTATAGGGGCTAGAGAGATGCTCCGTGGTTAAGGGCACTGGCTGCTCTCCTAAAGGACCTGGGTTTGATTCCCAACAGGGCAGCTCAAAGTTGTCTGTAACTTCAGTCCCAGGAGATTTGTCCACCTCTTTGGGGCTCTACCATCACTGCACACACACATAGACATGCATGCAGCCAAAACACCCACACACATAAAACAAATGTTAACATACATTTTAAAGATAAATAAAACAATACTATTCTGAATATTTATGTATGTTTTGTATGAAGATATGCTTTCTTTTTGGAGCAGTAAATATCTAGGACTGAAATGCTAGTCCAGGTAGTCCAGGTTGGCCTCAAACTCATAATCCTCCTGCCTCAGCTTCCTGAATATTAGGATTACAGGCATGAACCACCACATGCAACTGATATTGCTCAACTTTTTAAGAAAGGCCAAATTATTTCCCAAGGTAGCAAACTATTTCCCATGCCTACCAATGTAAGTGTTGCCGTGACTTTTCCTGGGGAGATGAACAGACATTACAAACACAATTCACCCCAGGTGAAGTAGATAAACAATTCCACCCAAGTCTAGCTTGATGAAGCAATGGTTTTAATTGGGGTTACTTACAAAACCGTGGGTTAAGGACTCCTTAAAGGAACACAGGCAATTTATGGCAGCCACACAATGAAGAGTCTCCACCAAGCAACTGTGAACTCCTTATGTATCCTCAAAGAGGGGTAGTGTCCCGTGTACCACCTTATGAACCTTGTGTACCCTGCCCTCCCCCTACAAAGGAACATTAATGGACTCAGTCTTCTGAGAGTCTCCTTGTAAGTATTCACAGCTGCTCTGATGTCCAGATGGAGGCAGTCATGCCATGCGGAGGACAGAGTCCCCAACAATGAGATTGCTGGTTGCTCTACACTTGAACCAATACTAGTTAGAGTCTTATTATTAATTTTGCTTTGTGAGTACTTGTTGGTGCTGGAGATCAAACCCAGGTCCTCCAGACATATGCTCTTTTATTGAGCAACCTCCACCACTCCATCTTTCTAATTTCAGACATTGAATGAGTATACAGCAGTATCTCATGGTGATGATGATGATGATCATTAATGATGCTCAGCATCTCCTGGGTGGGCTGGGACTCAAACCAAGTTAGGCAGCTGCTCTAACAGTGAGCTATACCCCAGCCCTTGTTTGTGTTTTCAGGGTTTCATTATGTAGCCCAGGCTGATCTGCAATTCATTATGTAGTGTAGGCTGGCCTTGAATTTCAATTTTCCTGCCTCGACCTCCTCAACACTAGGATGACAGATACGTGCAGCTCTTGATTTATTTGAGACATAGTGTTGCTGTGTGGCCCAAGCTGGTTTTGATTTCATAATCCCCCTGTCTGGAATTACAGGTGCTATCACATCCATCACTATTTTTTATTTAAATTATGTTCTTACTATAGAGATAGAGATAGAGAGATAGATAGATAGATAGATAGACAGACAGACAGACAGACAGATAGATAGATAGATAGATAGATAGATATGATGTAGTGTATGGGCATGTATGCTGGTTGTTTTTTTGTCAACTAGGAAACCTTAACTGAGATTGGCCTGTAAGCAAACCTATGGGGTATTTTCTTGATTAATTACTGATGTGGGAGGGCCCAGCCCACTGTGGACAATGCCACCAATGGTTAGGTGTTGTAATGGTATAAGAAAGCAGTTTGAGCCAGGTGGTGGTGGCACATGCCTTTAATCCCAGCACTTGGGAGGCAGAAGCAGGTGGGTCTCTGTGAGTTTGAGGCCACCTTGGTCTACTGGACACCCAAGGCTACCCTTTCTTAAAAAAATAAAAAATAAATAAAAATAAAAACCTAAACAAAACAAAATAATCAGGTTGAGCCAGCATGAGGAGCAAGCCAGTGAGCATTGCTTCCCCATGGTCCCTGCTTCAGTTCCTGCCTCCAGGTTCCTGTCTTGGGTTCTGTCTTTGCCTCCTGCATATGAGACACTGTAACGTGGGACTATAAGCCAAATAAACCCTTGCCTGCCCGAGTTACTTTTGATCATGGTGTTTATTATAGCAACAGAAATCCAATCAGACACCATGCTCGCTATGGCCTATGTGTGGAGATCAGAGAACAATGTTGGGGAATTGATTTTCTTCTTTCACCTTTACATGGGTTCTAGAGATCCAACTCTGGCTGTCAGGCTTAGTGGCAAGTACCTCTAACTGGTGAGCCATCTCACCAGCCCTCAATTGTTCTCTTACTGAGTTTTGAGAATAATTCACACACACACACACACACACACACACACAAACACACACTTTTTTAGAAAAGAAAATCTTTACCTAACTCAAGGTCATTATTTTCTTCTACACAGTTTCTCATTGCTGATATATTTATAGGGTTTGAGTCTACTTTTACTAATAGATTAATAATTTGAGGAGAAGTCAGTCAATCCTACTATGTTTCCCAGGCTTATCTCAAACTCATGGTCTCAATAGATCTTCTGCCTTCTGAGTAGCTGAGACTAAAAATGTATGCTTCCCCCTCCCCCCCCAATAACTGGCTTGAGTCCATTTATTTATGCATTTTTAAGTCTTTACAATTTGTAGTTTTAATTTGTATTATGCACATGGATGCTTTGCCTGCATGTGTGTCCTTGTTCCACATGTGTACCTGGTGCCCACAGAGACTAGAAAAGGGAATGCAATGCCCTGAAATCGGAGTTAGAGGTGATTGTGAGCTACCATGTAGTTACTGGTAATTGGACCTGGATCCTCAGCAAGAGCATCCAGTTCTCTGTTTGTTTGTTTGTTTGTTTATTTTTCAAGACAGGGTTTCTCTGTGTAGTTTTGGTGCCTTTCCTGGCTCTTACCCCGTAGCCCATGCTGGCCTCGAACTCAGAGATCCACCTGGCTCCTCCCAAGTGTTGGGATTAAAGGCGTGCACCACCACTGCCCGGCTGCAGCCAGTGCTCTTAACTGCTGACCCATCTCTCCAGACCCAAGTCTTCTTTGTTTAAAGACAGTGTCTCACATAGTCCAGGCTGTCCTCATGCTCACCATGTCACTGAGGATGTCAGAATGTTCTTTCCTAGCAGGTGGAGCTAAACTGATCCCTCTGAGACCACAAGCCAGAACCAACCTTCTCTCTCTCAAATTGGTTATTCAGGTCTTTGGCCACAACAGCAAAAAGCTGACTAAAATATACGAAGTCTAGCTAATACATAAGCATCAACCAAAGGCAAAAATAAGACAGGAATCCCCGAGTTTAAAATCACTCTACCTTATCAATAGTTTTCTCTACAGCTTTGTAAATTTGGTTGTTTTGTTTTTGTTTTTTGTTTTTGTTTTGTTTTGTTTTGTTTTGTTTTTGAGACAGGGTTCTGACTGTCCTAGAACTCACAATGTAGACCAGGCCGGCCTTGAACTCACAGAGATCTGCCTACCTGTGTCTCCCGAGTGCTGGGACTAAAGGCCTACTATACCAGGAGTAAAATTTATTATAAGGGAGAGCACTGAACATAGTTCCTTGAATCCAAGGTTGCAGGAGCTTCTTTGGCCTGCCTGGCATGACTTTCTCTGACTCTCTTTTAAACCTTTGCAGTACCTGTTCCTGCCAGTCCCCAGTGTCCCTCATTCCAGGTAAGCGCTGCACCAAAGGAGGCGACTTCCAGAGGCTGTCCCCAGCACTGTGGCACAGCGCTCTGAGACCTTCACCTTCAGTGCTGCGCTTCTGGGAGCCAGAGGACCCAGATCACTGGTTCGTGCTAACAGGATGGCTGGAAGACCCAAGAAGTCTTTGTCTGTGACAGGATTCACTCTCCTCTGTCTGAACACGGTGAGTCTGCCTTTTCAATCAACTACAACTAGTTTGGGGGAAAAGATACCCATCTTTCTCTCTTTTTGAAGGGCTGAGGAGTAGGGAAATGTAACTAGAAATACCTTAAAATCATACTAAGATGGTATGTTTTTGTGTCTGAGATGTACTAAGGAGAGGAGACAAGAATATCATCGTGTTTCAAGAACAAAGACTTCTGAAAAAAAAAATCTGTCAACAGCTTCTGACTTAGCTCACCAGGCAGATTCAAGGGAAACGGAACAGTAACACAAACTAATAGTGCCCAGCCTCGCAGTCACAACAGTGTTGCTTTATGAGAAATAAATGAGTTGAACAGAAAAGCAGTCCGTGAATGGAAAGCTACTCACTGTGCACAGAAACATCGTGATGATTGCGTTCTTTCTGGCTGATGTGTTTGTTTTGTTTCCCCAAATGCTGTTTTTCCTTATTCTTCTAACCTTCTAAATTTTCCTTTTCAGGTTATTTCATCCAAAACAGGTAACAATTTCTGACATGCAACTCTTCCCTTCTTATATTTGATTTTACCTCCCACTGATGATTGCTCTAGTCTTATCTATAAAGACTGTCGTAGAGGGCGGGTATCAACATTTGCTGAGCATGCACACTGGGTGCTAACACCACTGTAAAAGGTGCTGGAGAGAACACAATTGGTAAGGTCTTGCTAGTGAGAACTATAATACAGCACCACATTTTCCATCCAGTTAGCTGTGGACAAACTACCACAGTGATCATCAGTCCAGTCAAAAAGTAAAATCGCTCCACAACGGTCACCTATATAATGTTCCTATTGTCTTCTGGGGCATTAGAAAAACAAACAAACAAACAAACAAAATCAGAAATGCTGTATTTAATTACACTTTCAAGATCCTCGACCAAGAAAAAACACAAACAAAAAACTCTGTTTCAGGTGTGGTGGTGCACACCCATAGTCCCAGAACTTGGAAGGTGGAGGTGGGAGGGTAAAGGTTGCCTTTGGCTACATAAAAATTGTGGGGCAAGCCTGGAGTGCAGGAGATCCTGTCTCAAAAAAGCAAACTAAAAGCAAACCAGAGAGAGGGGGAGGCGGGGAAAGGGAGGGAGGGAGGGAGGGAGGGAGGGAGAGTGAGAGTGGGAGAGAGAGAGAGAGAGAGAGAGAGAGAGAGAGAGAGAGCGCTTTGTACATCTAGCCTTATCTTGAGATCAATCCAGTAATATAATGATTCAGAACTGAAAAGTTTCCTTATTTAAAAAAGATTTCAATCAACATTTTTCTTCTTGAATAAATGACTGGAGGCCACAGTAATTTTTTCTAGAAATACTTTCTGCTTCATACATCTATCAGCTAAGTCCACAGGATAGCAATTTATGTTGAATTGGTTTTAAATTATCGGCAAAAACCATAAAAATCAGCTCTCTTAGAGATAAGCTCTCACAGTGATTCAACCCACACTGGAACAACTTCTATTGTTTTGCTAACATCACAAAAAACAATGTAGAATTAGGAAATTTTACATTGAATATATGGCTACATTTTAATATTTCATAAAATTCATACATATACAGTGTAGTTTTTGTTTTGCTTTGTTTTCCAGACAGGGTTTCTTTGTGTAGTCTTGGCTGTCCTGGAACTCACTCTGTAGCCCAGGCTGGCCTCAAACTCAGAGATCTGCTTCCCTCTGCCTCCCTAGTGCTGTGATTAAAGGTGTGCCCCACCACATCCAGCTATTCCTTTGGCTTTTAAAACTAACTTTCTGCTTTATTCTTACTTATTATATTATTCTTTGAAAATTTTTAAAATTTGTTTTATGCATATGGGTGTGTTGTCTGCATGTATGTCCATGTACTACACACATACATAGTGCCTGAAGAAGCCAGAAGAGGATATTGGATCCTCTGGGACTGGAGTTACAGATGTTTGTGAACCACCATGTGGTTGCTGGGGATTGAACCTGGGTTCTCTGGAAGAGCAGCCAGTGCTCTTAACCACTGAGCCACCTCTCCAGTCCATCATCATTATATTACTCTTGAGAGACCTTCATGATTGTCCAGGAAGCTATGAGAAAGACTGATTAACCACATTCCTAATGTTTTTTTTTTTTTTTTTAATTTTTTACTATTGGTTTTATTTATTTCATTTGAGGTGAGTCCCTATGTTGACCAGCCTGGCTTTGACCAGGCGTACATAATCCTGCCTCAGTCACCTGAGGAGCCGGTACCACATGCATATACTACTCTGCTTGGTTGATAAGTGATTAAAAAAATAAAGAGCTGCCCTTTGTGTAGCAAAATCAGACTTCATTGTGTCTTACAAAATCCCGGTAAACCCAGGACTCATTGAGACCTTCAGATGGACTTCTTTTAGTCCCAACATGATCCATCCCATTGGAGAGAAATCAGGAGGGCTAGATTCGATGCCAGTGATGCTGCTAACAAATTCGTCTTGGTTTTTCAATAGATGGACGGTGTCTAATTTGTGCTGTGGAGAAGGCTCCATTGTGCATGTGTGCACTTCTCTTTGGGCTTTGGCATTGCCACTGATCTGTGTCTGGGCTCTGAGGACTTGGAGCTGATTTAGATTCTCTGAGTTGATCAAACTCACAGATGCTGAGAATCAAAGGGTTTCATTTTGGATGCATCAGTGTGGTTATATGCACATCTAGGGAATAAAGTCTTCCCAAGGAGTGCCTGACACTTGACATCCCCACTTCTCAGTTCTCTCTCTCTCTCTCTCTCTCTCTCTCTCTCTCTCTCTCTCTCAGATTGAGAGAGTGGGGTGGATAGGATTTATAATTTCTTATTCTTCCCAAGATTTTAATAATGATAAAATAACAATATTAAAGCAGGGCCTGGTGGTGCACAACTTTAATTCCAGCACTTGGGAGGCAGAGGTAGGTGGATACCTGAGTGGAGGCCAGCTAGTCTACAGAGCAAGTTCCAGGACAGGGACAGCCAGGACTACACAGAGAAACCCTGTCTCAAAAACCAAAAAAGAAAAGAGAAAGAGAGAAAACAAACAAAAAGCAAAATAAAACAAACAAAACAAAAACTCCATGTGTTGCATGAATCCTAAATGGTCTTATTATAAAAACCTGGAGCCAGATATCGGGGTAAATACTGACAGATCAGAGAGACAAAGGAACAAGCCATAGCCACTTCTCACCTCACCAACTCCATGAATCTTTTGACTTGAGTCCTCAGCCAAAAGGCTCTCTAGTTTGCTGGGGATGTCTTTCTGTATGCTGTGAATGTGTTGCTCTGATTGATTGATAAATAAATCACTGATTGGCCAGGCAGGAAGTATAGTATAGGTGGGATAAGCAGACAGGAGAATTCTGGGAAGTGGAAGGCTGAGTCAAGAGATGCTGCCAGCCACTGCCATGAGAAGCAAGATGTAAAGATACTGGTAAGCCACAAGCCATGTGGCAAGGTATACATTTATAGAAATGGGTTAATTTAAGATGTAAGATCTAGCTAGCAAGAAGCCTGAGCCATTAGGACATACAGTTTTAATTAATATAAGCCTGTGTGTGTTTACTTGGGTCCAAGCGGCTGCAGGACTGGTGGGTGAGAGAGATTTGTCCTGACCATGGGCCAGATGGGACACAGGAGAACTCCAACTACACTTGTTCCCATCTCCTCACACCTTATATGCCTTTCTCCACCATTTTACTTCCTATCTCAACCTTCCTAGTGCTGGGATTAATGGTGTGTGTGCTTCCCAAATACTGGGATTAAAGGTGTATGCCGCCACTGCCTGGCTCTGTTTCTCTCCTAGACTGGATCAATCTCATGTAGCCCAGTGTAGCCTTGAACTCACAGAGGTCCAGACAGATCTCTGCCTCCCGAGTGCTAGGATTAAAGGTGTGTGCCACCACTGCCTGGCCTCTATGTTTAATCTAGTGGCTGGCTCTGTCCTCTGATCTTCAGGCACATTTTATTAGAGTACAACAAAATATCACCACGCCCATGTCATTACTAAATGATAATACTATAATTTAATCATCATTTAGCTTGGGGTGGTAAGCTCAGTTACAGACGCTTGCTCAGCATGTGTGAGAACTTCCACTCAATCTCTAGCACCACGGGTGGAGGGGACAAAGCTTAGCCCTGTCAGCCAGAGTCTCCAAGCCTCTTATTAATAGATGCTACCTGTTCTCAAAAGAGAAACGATGCCAATAGATGTGTCTGCTCCCTTGGAATCAGCCTCGTCTCTCTCAGCTATCCTTTCTTAGGCTCTATCTTCTTCCCAAAGCCCTGACTTATTTTATGACAAGGTCTAAGGTCCTTCGGGCTGGCCTAAAACTCCCGAAGCAGTCAAGGATGACCTATAATTTATGATCCCCTACTAGGATTATAGGCCTCCACTGGGTTTATGAGGTACTGGGGATGGAATCAAAGCTTCGTGCATGCTAGGTAGGCAAGCACTCTACCAACTGAGCCATGTCCCCAGCCACTCAAGAGCGGCTTTGCTTCTTCATTTCTTTGAAGGGCTGTTGAAACCTGTCATGGCACATCTGTCTCCCAGTCCATCCTTCTCACGGAAAAAAATGTCCCCAAAGTCTGGTCCCACTTTGTCTCGTTCTGCCACACCAGGACTGGGCACTTGGACTCCTTTGCACTACAGCAGATGATCACACTTGCGCCTTACATCAGGCTCACCGACTCTGATACACTCAAACGCTCGCATCCAGATCATCTGCCCATGCCATTCCCCCACGAACACTGGGATGCTGCTGCTTGTCTCCTAGAGCGGCGGTTCTCAACCTAAAGGTTGCAGCCCCTTGGGGGTCGAATGACTCACAGGGGTTGCCTAAAGACCTTCAGAAAACACAGATATTTACATTATGATTCATAATAGTGGCACAATTAATGTTATGAAGTAGCAACAAAAATAATTTTATGGTTGGGGGTCACCACCACACGAGGAACTGTATTAAAGGTCGCAGCATCAGGAGGTTGAGAACCACTGTTCTAGAGGGCTCAGTTAATTTGCTTTTGTGGCTGGCACTAGTCAATCTGCTGAAAGCCAACTGTGAACCAGGCATACTCTCTCTCTTTCTCTCTCTCTCTGTCTCTATCTCTGTCCCTCTCTGTCTCTGTCTCTATCTCTGTCTCTCTCTGTTTCTGACTCTGTCTTTGTCTCTTTCTGTCTCTGTCTATCTTTCTGTGTCTCTGTCTCTCTCTGTGTCTCTGTCTATCTCTCTATGTCTCTGTCTCTATGTCTGTGTCTCTGTCTTTGTCTATCTCTCTGTGTGTTTCTGTGTTTCTCTGTGTCTCTCTCTGTCTATCTCTCTGTGTGTCTCTGTGTTTCTCTCTGTCTCTCTCTGTGTATTTCTGTCTCTCCTCTGTGTCTCTCTGTGTGTCTCTGTCTGTCTCCTGCCTGTGTTTACCCTAGAGTCTCACTGTCACTGGACCCCTAGTGGCTATACTGTATGATCTGGCTTTTCAAAACTCATCCACACTTGCTTACCTTAGTACACACACACACACACACACACACACACACACACACACACACACACGGTGGGGAATGAGAAACGTTCAAGATACCTTTACATATACTTTTGTTTAATCTTTACAATAATCATAAGTTCCAGATACTTTACACATTTCAAAGTAATTCCTAAAGTGTAGTTACCCAGTTTTCTCAAAGGGAACTTATCCTAGAATAGCTTAAATGTCTCACATTCACTCACACACAAAAATAAAAAGCAGAGCCAGGCCTTAACCCTGAACCCTTGAATCCAAATGCTTTGCTGTGTCTCCACCCTGATTTCCACTCTGCTGATGCAGCTTCCTGTGCGCTCCCTCTCTGCTCAGCTGGATGGGCACATGGAGAGTGCTCATGGCTGCCTGTGGGAAGATAGTGCACTGTGGCCTTTTAGCTCCTCTCCATGAAGGCAGCCCCAGGCCTTCTCTGTCTGCAGCTGGTCATTTTCCCAGAAGTTTGTCCATTCCAATGAGCAGGACTGTCTAGCACAGGAACTGAAATAAATGTGGGACAGAGGAAACAGAAGGCGTTGAGAGACACCTGAGAATAAGAAGAAAGGAGGCACAGACCACAGGAAAATGACACTAGAGGGTGGGGTGGGAGGGCTTGCAGATGGGAGATAGGGGGCAGGAGAGGGAGGCCCTCCTGGGGGCTCTTTGTTCTGAGGGGACAGAAGAGGCATCCACTCTTCCTGCAGAATCAGCTTCACTGGCAAAAGGCCACCAGGCCCCCACCTTTCCCCAGCATATATGACCAGCATGATTTTCTTTCTGTGACAAAGAGATACTCCTGGATGGTGTTCCAGAAGTTTCTGGCCAAAGGACAGTGAAGACTTTGTTCATTTTGGCTGCCTGATTATTTCTGAATGACTGCCAACATGAACTCTCTTGACTATTGGGACTGAAAGAGAAGGTTGTCTGTGTTGGGTACCTCGGGTTTGGTTGAAGGGAAAGCCAGGAAGAGTTGATGCTGGCAAACCTCTCGGCTTTTATTCTGTCTTCTTGCCCTGTAATCTTTTCATTTTGTTGGTTTGGGAAGGTTGGTTGGGTGATCGAGTGATTTTAAATTTCTTTGGTTGTTGTGGGGCATTTACCCACCAACCCCACAGTTCCCCAGAGTTTTCTTGAGTGTGAGCAGCAGGAAATATTAGATAGAAGGATTTATAGTGCGGAGAGAAACAGATAGAAAATAACGGATAGCCTCGAGAGGGCCTGGAACCTGTTCCAATGGGCCCTGACTGTCTCTGCCCCAGGGTATTTATAGAAACGCCAAGGGTTGGAGCAAAAGACCTCCCCCAGCACAGCCAAGTGCAGACCCTCTCAGACACCTGCACTCAGGCCGGTAGTCCAGTCATCCTCTCTCTGCAGACCTGCTGGGTAAAGCCACGAGGAACTTGAAAACGGGCTCCCACAAGGTGTCGTTTTTGAGATAGGGTTGCAAATAGTCTGGCCTCTTCCAACCCTCTATGAAGTTGAGCAGAACCCCCACCCCCCAAGAGATTACAGGCATGCATGCTATACCTGGCTTTGGTTTGTTGTTGTTTGTTTGTTTGAGATAGGATCTATATAGCCCAGCTGGGCCTCAAACTTGATTGACATCTTCCTGCCTCAGCTCCCAAGTGCTGGGTCACAAGCATGCACCAGTGTCTGGCTCGCCCCTCAGTTTTGGCATGCCTTGACTGTGCTCAACAAATGGAGTCCATTAACATTAAAAGGCGGAGAGCCAGTTTCAGAATTAAAAACCCAGCATATGTTTATCGATCTCTTCTGCTTGGATCTCCTACAAGATACAGGATGTGTGTGTGTGTGTGTGTGTGTGTGTGTGTGTGTGTGTGTGTGTCTGTGTGTGTCTGTGTGTCTGTGTGTGTGTGTCTGTGTGTGTGTGTCCATGTGTCCGTGTGTGTCAGTGTGTGTCTGTGTGTGTGTGTCTGTGGATTTTCTCAAGTGGTAGATCTGATTCTCACACTGTATGTTCCACCCTATATCGGAAGCCAAGAGCTCTCCGGTATGCTCATGACACAAACATTCCCACACCAACTGTAGTCAGCCCCCGAAGGGCTTCAGTATCTAAGCCTCACACTGAGGCGTATATTTTGGCAGGCACAGGAAGAATGAGTTTCTTGTCTACAGGAGAACCTGAAAGTTGTTCTGCTCCGATAGTAACAAAGCACTCTGTTCTCCTCCTTCCTGGGTTAGATTAGAGCCCACTTGGGAAATGTGCGGAGTCATGAGAAAGTGACCACAGGCCGTGAGGTGGGCATGGAGGGCCCAGCTGGAAGCGGTGCTGCCTGGGTGGGGGCAGGGAGGACCTCAATGACACAGCAGCCTTGGAAACTCACAGAAGACCAAACCAGAGGAGAAGCCTCCGGATTAAAGCCCCTCCACTCTCTTCTCCCCCTCCCCAGCTCTTTCCCAGTCTCCTCCCACTCCCACTTAATTTACTTAAAAGCATGGGAAGTACAAGTGGCAGCTGGGAAGTACAAGTGGCAGCTGGGAAGTGACGCTATGCTCTGGCTGTCTCGGAAAACAGTTGTTCCTTCTGGCTTCCCTCACTCTTTCTTTAGCTCTTTTTCTAACATTTGTATTTTCATTACATTTACTTATTTATTTGTGTGTGCGTGCACGTGCGTGCATGCGTGTGCGTGTGTGTGTGTGTGTGTGTGTATGTGTGTGTGTGTGTGTGTGTGTGTGTGTAGCATGCTTGTGTATGGTGTGCATGCATGCCTCTGTGTGTATGTGAATGTATGTGGTGTGCCTGTGTGTGGTGTGTGTGTGTGTGTATGGGGTGCATGCATGTCTCTCTGTGTGTGGTGTGAGTGGGTGTGTGTGGTGTGTACATGCATGCCTGTGTGTATGTGTGTGCCTGTGTGTAGCATGCGAGTGTATGGTGTGCATGCATGTCTCTCTGTGTGGTGTGTGTGTGTGTGTGTGTGTTTGTGTGTGTGTGTATGGGGTGCATGCATGTCTCTCTGTGTGTGGTGTAAGTGGGTGTGTGGTGTGTGTGTGTGTGTGTGTGTGTGTGTATGGGGTGCATGCATGTCTCTCTGTGTGTGGTGTGAGTGGGTGTGTGTGGCGTGTGCATGCATGCCTGTGTGTAGCATGCGTGTGCATGGTGTGCATGCATGCCTCTGTGTGTGTCTGTGTGATGCATGCACCTACATGTTGCAATGCCTATATCAAGGTTAGAGGACTTCAGATGTCAGTTCTCTTCTTCTGACATGTGGATCCCAGGGCTCGAACTCAGATCGTCAGGTCTGGTGACAAGCCTCCTGCCCTCTGAGCCCTGGCATCAGCCCCTCTCTTCTTTTCTTTCAAGTGCTCTACCACTGAGCTACATTCAGATAGCAATTATAAGCGTAATCATTATTGTTTTACGATTTTGAGACAGAGTCTTGTGAAGTTGTCCAGACTGGCCTTAATTTCACCCCCCCTGCCTCCACCTCTTATGTAGCTGGACCACAGGTGTGCATTACCACACCCTGCTTCCCTCTTTCTCTGGAAAGGAAGCTAAAGCTCATGTTCATGGGAAGAACCAGAATAATGTAGTTTAGGAAGGAAGTGACGAAAGATGTTATCCCTGTAGGGTATCCTGACTAACGTACAACGTCAAAATGTCTTCCAGCACCTGAAACACCAACTATTGATCAGGCATATTCAAAAATCAGCAATAGTATCACTGTAGAGTGGACGACTGTGCCAGGGGCCACAAGTTACTTGCTCACAGCTGAAGATGGGGACACAATCATTGAGACCACAGTGGCCAGTTCCCCAGGCACTTTGACAGGCCTGAAGGCTGCGACCTTGTACCAGATCACCATCAGATCCATCAGTGCCTCTGGACGAAGCGAGGCGTCATCTCCAAAGCAGGCAAAGACAGGTAGAGAACTGGATGCTAATGCAGGCTGAGTGTTTGTTTGTGACTTAGATCAATTTTAACAGCACTGCAAATGTGTTGTGTGGTTTGTGCACACATAAGTTCCACAATGCAAGGCCCAGAGGCAAAAGCCGTCAGTTTTTGTTTGTTTTTGTTATTGCAACTCAGCAATTTGTGGAGGAAGTGATACCTCAGTGCCTAGTACTCTGCTTTGGGATTCAAAATCCATTTCTGGACAACTTTAAAAGCAGAATGCTTTTAAATCTACAAAAAAGCAATTTCTGTTTTTACCCATGCCAAATAGGGAACACATAGAACAGATTTTGCAGCACACTGAGCATATGGCAGATACAGTAACAAATAAAAGTTTGGGGATTTGCTATTAGCATTCAATTCACTTCATAAAACCACACCTGGGCATATTTCTGAAAAGCTATGTGCAAGGATTGGTGTCTAGTTCAGTGGTAGAGTGCTGGCCTAACATTTACAAGGCTCTGAGTTCACTCTCAGGGTTGAAAAATAAAAGTTATTTGCACACTAAAATAGTATAAACAATCATTTTTTTCTTATTCATTTTTATGGATACTTTATCTAACTTCTTACCAACTGCAAGTTGAAAGTATTGCCTGGTATTTTCTAGTGTCTTCCTACCTCAAATTTGAGACAGGATAGCCTAACCTGGGCCCAAACTCCAAGCAGTCCTCCTGCCTCAGCTTCCTGAGTGCTGGGATTATAAGTGTGCACCACCACTGCTGCTTGAGTTTCCACATTTCCTGCCACATCATTTATTATTAATATACACTTAAATGGCTTTCCTAAAAATCATACTGTAGAATGAACCCAGGGCCTCCATGGTGTCAAACAAGCACTCTACCACCGGGCTACATCCTCAGTTCCAAGTAGCAATTATTGAATGGAATGCTGCCATTATAATATGAATAATATGGACAGTCAACTTGCACTTATTTATCCCTCGATAACTTGAATTATTCTCTACAGGGTTTTATAACGCGCATTCACGGTTTCCTTTTGTTTTTGCTAACAGTGTTGGCGGCACCTGTTCTGGAAGTTGGCTCTCCAAGTCCAGACTCCATCCTTGTGAGGTGGGATGTCGTGTATATGGCAATCGGCTTCTCTGTGTCTGTTATGCGAGCCAATGGCTTGGGTAGAATTTGGAAGGAGAATACCACAAACACCTCCTTAACCTTCAGCAGTTTAGATGCTGGGACTCTCTACACTATAAAGGCCTATGCGTGGAATGACAATGGAATCCCTGGGGATGACTCCACCTGCAACCAGAGAACCGGTAAGGACTCCTCAGCTCAGCCTTGAACAATCTCACTCTTGATTAATGAGGGGGCTGTGTATCGCAGCCGTGGAGAGCAACACTAAGTGATGAGTACAGAGCAGCTGGCAACAGCTGTTTAAATTTCTACGAAGTTATTTATAGTGCCTTGACTATTCCTCGGCAGCAGTTCAAATGCTCTCTGAGTGAGGTGGAGGCCAGTGCTTCCCTCTGGTAGCCAAGTCCACTGCAGCGGGCACATTCCAGATCCCAGAAGGAAAGGGCTCTGGTTAGGATGACCAGTCCTTCCTTGTGCCTTCCTGGTCTTGTTGGACCAACTCAAGCATTCCCTGCTTTTTTCCCTCCTGTGTTCAAGCCAACAGCCTAAACAAAAAGAAACTGAGGCAAATAGGAATTCATTCATTCAGCAGACACTTAGTGAGTGTGTGCAAACCTGAAGCCAGAATTGTCCCAGGGACACAGGCACAGAGAGAGTTCCTGCTGCTCCTGGGCTTGACATGAGAGTCTGTTTCAGATGTTAGAGCTCCCCGACACTTTGGCACAAGGCTGAAGCTGACGTGGGCTGCCCACCGCCCCTTCTCTAGCTGTGAACTGCCCAGTGGTAGTGTAATGTGTTCTCTCAGCCTTCCACCCCAGGAACACAGAGAAGGGGAGGTGCTCCTAAGCACGGAAACCAGAAGTCCAAATTCAGCTGCTAGAATCTGAAGAATCAGAGGGAGTAATGTGTGCGTGCGTGCGTGTGTGCGTGCGTGTGTCTGTCTGTGTGTGTGTGTGTGTGTGTGTGTGTGTGTGTGTAATAAATGCCAGACCTTCACCAACCTAACCAGAGTAGATCTCTTAGGGGAGGACCCAGGAAAGGTGGGAAGAAACTAGAAATAGTCTCTTCAACTTTCTCTAAGTCTGGAATGAGAATCTCATGGCTTATGAGCCAAGCAGAAATTCAGGGAAAAGAGAGAGTTTGACTTACATAATACTCATATGGGGAAAGGATGGCGAGCAGCCCCAAGGTGATTTCATGGTTGGCTTGATGCCTCAGGGTATTTGTGCCAAACCAGCCTTCCCGGCCCTTTTGGTGGCTTGCCTGCCCTGGCCCCTCCTCTCCTCTTTCCTCTCCCCTCCTCTCTCCTTCCCACCTTCCTTTCTCTTTCCTCCCCTCATCTTCCTGGAAACATTTAGCTGCTGGGAATGCAAGATGAAATGAAGCAATTCCTGCACCCAAAGAACTGAGCCTGTCCAAAGATGCAGAACTTGGACGTTATGGTCACATGTAACAAAGGACTCTGCTAGAATGTACACGATACCATGTGCCCAGGATGGAGCGTCTACACCAGGGAGGAAACAAGAGCGCCACCTGGTTTCTTTTTCAATAATATTTTTATATTAGTTTTTGAGAATTTTTGTCTTGTTTTGTTGTTGTTTTTAAGACAGGGTTTTTCTGTGTAACAGTCTTGGCTGTCCAGGAACTCACTTTGTAGACCAGGCTGGCCTCAAGATCTGCCTCCCAAGTGCTGGGATTAAAGGCATGCACCACCTCTGCTGGATTAGTTTTTGAGAATTTTATACATATACTTTGATATTCACCCCTACTGCTCCCCGTAACTCCTCCCAGACCCACCTTATCCTTCATCCCCAACTTCATGTCTTTTTTAAAAAAGTGTATATAAGCATTTTGCCTGCCTGTGTGTCTATATAACACGTGCATTCCTGTTGCCTATGGAAGCTAGAAGAGAGTGTCAGATCCCCTGAAACTGAAGTTACAGACATCTGTGAGCCACCATGTAGATGCTGGGGATCTGCACCCCCACCCCCATCTTCTGGAAGAGCAGCCAGTGCTCTTAATCACTGAGCCATCTCTACAGCCACTGCCTTAAGAAATAATCCAGCAGAGGCTGTAGAGATGGCTCAGTGGTTAAGAGCACTGGATGATCTTCCAAAGGACCCAGGTTCAATTTCCAGCTGCCACATGGTAGCTCACAACTGTCTGTAACTCCAGTTCCAGGGCATCCAATGCCCTCATGCAGACATACACTCAAGCAAAACACCAATGCATATGAAATAAAAACAAATAAATCATTTAAAACAAAGTTAAAAAATATAATCCAGCAAGACTAATTTGTGGCTGCCCATATACTCTTGGGTGTGAGGTCATTGGAGCTTAGTCAGCCTACCAGGGCCACACCCTTAAATAAATTGCCTCGCCTTCCTCCAGAAGCCATCACCTGTCAAGGGCTCCTCAGTTAATGGCAAGGGCTCCTGGATGCCTTCTCTCTCAATGCTGGGATGCTGACTAGCTCAATCTGTGAAAGCCTCGGGGAGCAGCCATAGCCGATCGGGGTTCACTCACACAGTGGTTTTGACATGTCCAGAGACACTGTCACACGTAGGTTTCTCCCGACCTCACTCTCTTGATCTCTTTCTACTCTTGTGTGATGGTCCCTGAGACTGGGGCCAAAGAGAAACAGATGTCACCACCTGCTTGCTTGGTTCCGAGTGATTTTTTTCTTTTGTTTTGCTGGTTTTTATTTGAGACCGGGGAGTTCCCCAGCTTCCCTGGAGCTCACTCTGCAGGCAAGGCTGGCCTTGACTCCTGCTCTGCCTGCCCCAGCTGTCATGCACCAGCGCACCTCACTGTTTCCTCCTGTTTTACAGAGTCCGGATTTTGTCTCTCTGTCAGCTTTCCAGGGCTGCTGTCAGAAAGTACCACAGGCTGGGGGGCTTAAGTAATAGAAATGTGTTGTTCCACAGTTGTGGAGGCTAAGCTTACCTAAAATCTAGGCATTGGCAGGGTTGGTTCCTCCTGAGAACCAAGGAAGGATGTATCCAGAAAGGTATATTCCCCTTGGCCTGTGTGTGGCCATCTCTCTCTGTTCACCTTGTGTTTCCTCTATGCATACATCAGTGTCGGGGTTTCTTCTCTTTCTAAGGACATCATCTTGTTGGATTAGGTCTCATCCTAATGACCTCATTTAACTAACTTATGCCCATGACCCTATTTCCAAATAAGATCACTTTCTGAAGTGCTGGAGGCAGCGAGGCAGCCTGTGCATTCTGGAGCACCCAGGCCAGCCCTTGACAGTCTCCCAATATCCTACCTGTTTCCCTACGTCACCTATGTTTTGGTTGGAAAGTTAGTTGTCTTCAGACACTACAGGCAACCCTTACCAGCCTTGATCCAGCACTACCTCAAGGGAGAAGCTGAGGGTTCTTGGGGATAAGCAGACCATGCATGGGGTAAAAGGTCCTGTCAAGATGGCCTGTAAGGGAAATAGGGAGGGTACCTTCTTCAAACAGAATGAGTCAGTGTCTAACTGTCTCCTCAGGCAGAGCCTCCCCTGTACCTCAGATATGTGTGGAGGATGTGCTCCATGGAACCAGCCCCTGCAGATTCCCCAGGAGAACTGAGGCCAACAACCTTTCCTCACGAGCACCTGCTCTCCAGTGTTTTAACAAGTAGTTTTCTATACTTTCAATGTGTGTGTGTGTGTGTGTGTGTGTGTGTGTGTGTGTGTGTTTGTGTGTGTGTGTGTGTGTGATTCATGCCATGACACACATGTGAAGGTCAGAGGACAGCTTGCAGGGGTCAGTTCTCTCCTTCCACTGTGCGGATTCTGAACTCGGGTCAGGCTTGGCGGCTAAGCCGCCTGGCTGGCTCAGTCCTCCAGGTTTGTAAACAGTTTAACCATGAAGACATGGAGGCACGCTTAAGAATGGGGGAAAGACTACCATCACGTGGGAACTTATAGCTGAGTCTTTTTATCCTTTGCTTTAGAATGGGCCGCTTGCTTATCTAGAGGCGACTGTGAACTAAAAGCTGTCAAGGGTCAAGGTCATCAGAGGTCAACAAGGTGGGGTTGGGTGTTGAACCTTGCCCCCACTCTCTGCTCCATGCTTGGCAAACACTTCACTGTGGAGCCGCTTTTCCAGCCTGAGAAGGGACGAATTTAGTTAGCGTCATGGGTCAATAATAGAGAAAACATTTGACCTACTGTGTGACAACATACTCAGATGACCCTTTCGGTCTTTCACATGTAGATACATTTTCTTCTTGTCTGCTTGGTCTTTTGACACAGGGTCTCACTATGTAGCACAGGTTGGCGTGAACTTCCAATGTTCCTTCTTCAGCATTCCAAGGGCTGAATTGTACTACCATCCCAGGCTTCCCCAGTGTGATTTTTCACCACTTGTCAGTATATTTATGCATTCAAAGTATGCTTTTAAATGTCAGTTATGTGTTGAATAGTGCTCTTATATCATTTTTTACAAAGAAAAAGATTAAATAATATGACCCAGGTTGCATAGTTAAGAATGAGTCTGCACAGTAATGGCCATTACGTTATCAATTCCCAGGTATACTAAGTCCCAATTTTAAGCTGAACAACTTAACGTTAACCAGCTACTAGTCTCGTATCTCCTGATGGCTTCAGCATTACTAAGCTAACTCTTACATGGGTTCTTGTTTCCCAAAAATGTAGGTCCTCGTGCCCCTGCCAATATTCAAGTCCTCTTTGACAGCGGGGCCCTGAAGGCTTCTGTTTCATGGACACCAACAGCAGGAGCATTCAACTACACCGTGATGGCGTCCAGCGATTCTTCCCAGCGGAGTTGCAGCACAGCTCTGAGTTCCTGCAGCATCGGTTCCCTGCAGTGTGGAACAGAGTACCTGATTTCTGTCTCGGCCAGTAACGATGCTGGGTCCAGCAGGTCGTCCTCTGCGGTAACCCTGAAGACTGGTATGTGAGAAAGAGAGAAAGCCCTGCAGGTCCGGTGTTCAGCCATAAGGGGAACAGAAATCCCCAGCCAGCTTCTAGAATACTCCAGAGGCAGTGAAGAACAAAGCCTGGTCTAAGACGGACATATATTTGCAATCCCAACATTTGGGAAGCTGAAGCAGGAGGATTGCCATGAGTTTGAGGCCAGCCTGGGCTACATACTGAGTACTAAACCAGCCAGGGCTATGTAGCAAGAGCTTGTCTGCAAAAAAGAACAGAGAGGCTTGTCAGGAGGGCTTAGTGGGTAAAGGTGCTCACTGCACAGCTGAGCTCAATCCAGGAACCCACACAAAGGGAGAAGGAGACCAACTCCACCAAGTTGTGTCTGCTTCCACATTCACGATGCCACACCCTCCCCACCACATTACACACACACACTGTAATAATAATAACAATAATAATAATATAATAATAATAATGATAATAATGATAATAATAATAATAGACTTTCTTTTAAAGAAAAGAAAAAAGAAAGCTAACCCTGGTCTAAATGAAAGTATTGAGCTGGGGGTTCTGATGAGTGAGTAATGCCAATGGAGAAGCACGTATTATGTTTTGCAAAAAGGCACTCCTTTGACTATTCATTCACAGGCTTGGCCTCTATTCCTGGTCTTTCACTCTTTTTCATCTTTCTTTTATTTCTTCATATGCTATTTTATTTTACATTTCGAGACAAGGTCTCATGTTGTTATCCAAGCTGGTCTTGAATTCCAGGGCTCAAGAGAGCCTCCCTACATGAACTGCTTGCTGTTTCAATTTTTAAAGTTTTGAAAATTCTATGATACAGTTTGTTATTTATAGTTCTTCATAGTATAACTGATTATTCACGTGTGATATGTGTGGTGCACACATGTAAGTATGAGGATGCTTGCAGCCATGTGTGTATCCACCCTGTCACTCCTGCCTTCTTGCCTTGGCAAGAACTCAACCATCTCTCACTGAACCAGAAGATACCTGTTTGGCCAGTGAGTCTGGAAGATCTGCCCGTCAGCATCCACAGATGCGGGGATCACACACATGTGCAGCCATCAGCTTTTTGTGTGATTCCAGTTATTGAAACTTGGGTCCTCATGACTGAAGAGTGCTCTGACCCACTGAGCCGTTTCCACAGCCCCTAACTGTCTCTTCTTGATATGTTTCATGACTGAGGCTTGGTAGGAGCTGTTTTAAAAACTAAAGATGGGAGATTTCTAGTTCTAAGTGTGTTTCAGTATTTCCCCAGTTGTACTCTTGTTAGAGATGTCAAGACACATACGTGGAGTTTTGCCGCTCTATTTAGAAGTGTCTATTTGTCTAGGGAGTTAGAACGAACGTTTAGTGAGATCTACAACATCTCGGACACCATAATTACACGACTTAACTCTTAGGATAATTTTGTGAGTTGTCTCTTTTATTGTTTTGTTTGTTTGCTTGCTTGTTTGAATCAGGCTCTAATGAGGCTCAGGTATGCTTCAAATTCACTTCTGTAGCTGGGTCTGGCCCTGTGCTCCTGATTCTCCAGCTTCCATCTCCCAAGTGCTGCGGTCACAGGCAGGCACCACCAGGTCTGGCTTATCTCTTCCTTTTAGATACAAAAACTGAAGCTCAGAGACCATGAAGGCCATTTCCTCAGTGCACACCAATAATAGGCCACTGAGACCTGTGCTCACCCTTGCCTGATTGCAATCCTCTGGGCTGAAGACAATGTAACAATGTCCACTCTATTCAGTGGTCAGAACTATGTCTTTGTAACGTGAAAAGGACTCTGAACAGAGGATTAGAGCTCTCACCAAGCTGACGTCCTCTCTTCTCCAAGGGGAAAAATATAGTCAAACTCTCAGACCCACGGCTTCTTAGAATGGTTAAATTAAGGTCACCAACACAAGCTTGGTGATTAGACCTCGCTTTTGACAACTACAGGTTCGTGTAGCCAGTACAATAAAAGTGATTCTGAGCCAGGCGTTGGTGGCACACGCCTTTAATCCCAGCATTTGGGAGGCAGAGGAAGATGGATCTCTGTGAGTTCGAGGCCAGCCTGGTCTACAGGACAGGTGCCAAAGGTACACAGAGAAACCCTATCCTGGGGGGAAAAAAGTGATTCTGAAGACAGAGTGGCTGAAAGTGAAGGGAGAGAGAAACACTTCAAAGACATAGACATTCTGAGTCAGTTGTGTAATGCAGGAGAGAACCATCCTGTGTTTTAAAATTCAGATGCACATCAAAAAGTATCTAGGGAATGTTCATAAAATCTAAATACTCGAGTCCCACCAAGATCAATTAAATTGGGATTTCTGGGAATAGAGTCTAAACAGAATAGTTTTTAAAAGCTCCCCAATTGATTTTTAACATGTTGTCAGTGTTAAGTGCTACCAAAAGAGTCCTTCCAACTTTCAATTCCTGCCCTTATTGGTCCAGGAATTGCCACTGTAGTGTGGGTATGACACAGTCAGTACTGACCATGAGAAAACATTGATTTGTCAATTAAAGAACTATGTTTAGAAAGAATTATAGTTCCCAAGGGCCCAGAAATGTAAACTCCATTTCAGGAGAACTTATAGTAGAGATGACAAAACTTTTGCAAGCTTATGGTTTGAATGGATGCCCTTCAGTTGAAATCATTCCTTCAGAAGACTTCACTCCATGCTGATCTTAGATAAAAGAACTATGGCCAGGCAGTGGTGGTGCACACCTTTAATCCCAGCACTTGGGAGGCAGAGCCAGGCGGATCTCTGTGAGTTCAAGGCCAGCCTAGTCTATAGATTGAGATCCAGGACAGGTGCCAAAGCTACACAGAGAAACCCTGCCTTGAAAAAAACAAACAACAACAAAAAAGAACTATTGCCTTGACACAAAAACCCAAGCAACATCAGCCAAGGAGATCCATGTCTATGGAAGAGATAGTGTAGCATCTATTGCGTGAAATACAAATGGAGGGCGTCTGAACACATCTCCTTGGTTTGCACTGAGTTGTGCTTATCATTTGATTTGGTACTTGTCTGAGCACCTAGCATTTTACCTATCTGCTCAGGATGCTCTCTGGAGATGGAATGGGCTCAAGAACGTGGTTTGGTCACTGAGTACATAGAAGGCTGCAGTTAGAACTCCCCACTCTATAAAAGTTTTCACACATTCCCCAGAAAGAATCAGTGACCCCTGTGTCCTAGTCACTGCTCTACTCCTGTGAAGACACACCATCACCATGGCAATGCTTGACTGGGGAAGCATTTAATTGGGGGCTTCCTTACACTTTCAGAGGCTTAGTCCATTATCATCATGGCGGGGAACTTGGTGGCACATATGGCACTATCGCAGTACCTGAGACTACATCCTGATTCACAGGCCACAGGAAGAGAGAGAACTAGGCCTGGCATGGGCTTTTGAAACCTCAAAGCCCACCCACAGTGACACATGTCTTCTAACAAGGCCACACCTCCTAATCCTTCTCAAATGTGCCACTCCCTGATGACTAAGCATTCAAATACATGAACGTATAGGGCTATTCTTATTCAAACTGCCACACCTTACCTTTCTAGCTATATTATCTGGGGCAACTTATTTATCCTGTGTGAGCTTCATTTTACTCAGTTATAAAATGACAGTAATTATTGTGAGAATAAAAGAAAGTATTAGCAAAAAAACATAATGGGTATATTTTTGCCTTGAAAAAGATAATGTACAGGTATTTACTGATTGGCTCACATCAAACAGACTTCATCTCTGAATAAAGTCAAAATCTCTCCATAAATATCCCAAACATGAAAACCCACACTTTTTTTTTTTTTTTCCCCTTAGACAGGATCTCTCTATGTAGTCCCAGCTGCCTGGAACTCACTCTGTAGACCAAGCTGTCCTCAAACTCCCAGAGATCCTCCTGCCTCTGCCTCCCAAATGTTGGGATTAAAAGCATACACCACCACATTTGACAAAATCCACACATCTTAAGTTGACTCTCAAATTCCCGTGGCCTATGCTGGGGATATAGGCTGGTTGCTAATGTGTTTGTCTAGCATACACAAAGCCCTGGGGTTGAAACCCAGAAGCACATAAAAAGCTAGTGTGGCTGTAATCCAAGCACCTAGGAGATGCAGGCTGGAGGATCACAAGTTCAAGGTCATCCTTGGATCTCTAGTAAGTTTTAATGAAGCCTGGGATACATATGATCCCATTTCAAACAAATAAACACTTCCAATGGCTTATTATTTCAGATAACATTTGTTATAATGAAAGAATTTGGAGAGCTCATTGATGTTTAGTATAGTCTTTGTTTCTATAAAAATATCTTCTAATGTTTCTGGTACATGGCTCTGCATGTTTTGCATCAAATTCAATCTGTTACAAAACTCCGAGTTGCTGATTTGGGTTGTCTTGACATCTCAGATAACTGCCAAGATGCAAAGAAAGTCTCCTACGATAGTCATATGACTGCTTCTTCTTCTTCTTCTTCTTCTTCTTCTTCTTCTTCTTCTTCTTCTTCTTTTTTTTTTTTTATTGCCTCCTAGTGGCTTGTGCACCTGGGAGAGTGACAATCCAAGAAGACCCCCCTGGTCACTTGTCCGTGGCTTGGTCTAATGTAGAGCTGGGCGATTACTATGTGGCTTTCGTGAAGAGTGATGATGGCCTGGAAGTCCACTGCAACACCTCCCTCACTCAGTGCAACTTCCTGTCCGAATGTGGCTTCACATACTTCATAAGCGTATTTGCCTATAACAAAGCAGGGCAGAGCCCCCTGGGTGATGTGTTCAATTACACCACAGGTAAGTCATGGGTGATGCCGGGAAAGAGAGTTCTGAGTTCAGTAAACTCAGCAGCAGGGTGAACAACCTCTTGTACTTACTGATTCACCATCTGGGTGTAGCTATTGTTTTCTTGCCTGGCCCATGGTCAGGACAAATCTCTCTCACCCCCAAGTCCTGCAGCTGCTCAAACCCAACCAAGTAAACACACAGAGACTTATATTGCTTACAAACTGTATGGCCACAGCGGGCTTCTTGCTAACTGTTCTTATATCTTAAATCAACCCATTTCTATTCATCTATAAGTTGCCATGTGACTTGTGGCTTACTGGTATTTTTACATGTTGCTTGTCATGGTGGCGGCTGGCAGCGTCTCTCTGCCTCAGCCTTCCAGTTCCCAGAATTCTCTTCTCTGCTTGTCCTGCCTATACTTCCTGCCTGGCTACTGGCCAATCAGTGTTTTATTTATTAACCAATCAGAGCAACACACTTGACATACAGAACATTCCACAGCATCTGGGAGTCATTCTAGGACTAGCTCTTAACTCCCTTGTTTTACATTCTCTCCAGAGTAGGGATGAATTGGCTTTGGAGACCCAGTCTAACAAGATGCAAGATTAGGAATGAGAGTGGAGGGGAAAGGCGTTCGCTCAACCCTACCCTGAAAAACAAAGTTCTCACTCAAACCTCAGGCCTGCTTGAGGTTCTGAAGGGGATGCAGTCCCTCCATTTCAGGATCACAATCCTTCCCTGGACATGACAGATGCAGTGGCCCAGACGCTACGTGGTGTGGAGGGCTTTTGAGTTGGACACCTGGTATTAAGTCCAACCTTGACTCTAACTCACTCACACAGTAGGCTAACGATGTGTGCGCCCCCACTCCCTCAACATCCTCCCTCCACGGCAAAATGGGACAATAGCAACACAAGTGGGAAAAGGTCTTTGTATGTGATAAAGCAGAAGGCAAACATTTTTACTGGCAGCACTATTACATCATTATCAGTATCTGTTGCCTTGGTTACCATCACTGCCTTCCTCTGCCTCCTCTAGGCTTGGGACTTACATGGGGCAGGGATGGTCTCTGTCATCACTTCTAATCCTAGTGCTACGAGCATATGGAGATACTAGATCTTTCAAGAATGGTTGAGTGGGCGCCTTGAAATGAATTAATTATAGGTTATTATAATTACAAAGTTTTCTAAGGGTGGATTATGATAAACTCCACCAGGTGAGGGATCTGAATAACTGATGCTTTGGGAATTCAGAAGAGGTTGTCAACAAGGTCTCAAGAGCACAGGAGTGGCCTTGAACCGGAATTCAAGAATGGATGGAATGTAGGTGGGAAGAACACCAGAGAAGTCTCAAGCTGAACTAGATATTTGTCAGTGGGGTTCTTTGGGCCTCTTTTAAGAGTTACTAGTTCAGGTTGGGGATTTAGCTCAGTGGTAGAGCGCTCGCCTAGCAAGCGCAAGGCCCTGGGTTCGATCCTCAGCTCAAAAAAAAAAAAAAGAGTTACTAGTTCAATCCTCATCTCTAAACACTCATACCCCATCTTTATCTGTTTAGAGTCTAGGCAGACTGAGAGACAGCATCTGAGGACTCAGGCTCAGTATGACTTTATCAGACAGGAGAGATCAGGTTTTCTAGCAGAGACCAAAATTCTTCAAGACACAGAGAAGTGAGAGCAAAGGTCAGGTGTAGACCTGGGAGGTCTGATGGACCCTCGGGTGTCATACCGAGGACTTGCCCCAGGTGCGGTGGGAATAAGGTCGAGGTTGGAGCTGCCCAGTCCTCTTGCAGCCCTTTAGGAAGGCAGTGGCAAGACTCAATATCCCTGCCTGGTGGCGTTGCTCCTGCACTGACCTCGGTTCCCTCTGGGATCCCCCTTTCAGCTCCCTGTTGTCCTAATGACATTAGCGCAGTGTCGGTGTCCAGTGACAGAGTGGAAATCGCCTGGTCTCCTGTGCGTGGTGCCGAGCTCTATGAAACCAAGGCCGTAGCAGGGTACAGTGTGGTGGAGTGTAACGACCCTGCTCCTGCTTGCACCCTCTCTGCCTTGGACTGTGACACCAAGTACAACATCACAGTGTATTCCTTCAGCGAGGTCCGGGGCAGCAATTTGTCCTGCTCTTCCCACTACATCACCACGGGTATGGTACATGCTGTCATTCACCCTCCCTATGTGTCTCACGATGGCTGTTCAGCAAGACCCACATAAAAGGGGGCTGGAGAGGTGGCTCAGTTGTTAAGAGTGCTTACTACTCCTGCAGAGGATAGAAGGTCAGTTGCCAGCACCTACGTCAGGAAGCTCACAGCCTCATGTAGCTCCAGATCCAGTGATCTGATGCCCTCTTCTGGGCTCTGTGGGCACTGCATGCGTGTGTCCAAACCCACACTCGGGCACACATGGATTACTGAATTGAGGAGAGGCCGAGAAGAAAGTTAAAAAGGGAAAGCAGAAAGGAAGACAGTAAGAGAAGAGGTCACCGAGAGATGGGGGTTGGGAGCAGAGATTACTGACCTCAGCCATCTGGTTCCTGCTGCCGCTGGAGACTGCTTGCCTGCTCTCTCCATGAGGTGTGCAGATGTTTGTCCTGGGTATTTTGGATTTTGAAGTTTAAAATGTTTTATTGGTGTAAAACTGCAGGAACCTAATACCCTATGCCAATGTCAACATTTTTTCTGCAAAAAGGTTCTGTGAATCTGACCTATGTGCATGTATGATTGAAAATTGTAGGTTTAGTTTTTTGAGAGAATATTTTTCCACAATTTCATACATACATAATGTATTTTACTGCTCTGTCATTTTCTCCTTTTATTCCTTCCCCCACCAGGTGATCTTTCTTTAAAAAATAACTTATTTTATTTATTTGTAGAAAAGGTCTCTTTAACTTAGAGCAATCCTTAAACTCTCGGCAATCCTACTGCTTCAGCTTCCAAGTACTAGGATTACAGGCATAAGCCACCATACATGGCTCCATTTCAATGTGCTTTTCTTTTTTGAAGTGGGTCTCATGTAGCCCAAGTTGGCCAGACTCACCGTACAGCCTAGGATGACCTTGAACTTCTGATGCTCCTGCCTTTGCCTCTCAAATGCTGGGATTCAAGGTGTGGTTCCCAGTGTAGTTACTACAGCGCTGGGCATAACAACCAGGGCTTAGTGCGTGCTAGGCAAGTCCTCTACCAACTGAACCATATTCCCAGCCCCGATTTTTTTTTTGTTTGTTTGTTTTTGGTTTTTTGGTTTTGTTGTTGTTTTTGTTTGTTTGTTTGTTTGTTTTTGTTTTTTTTTTGTTTTGTTTTTTGCTAGGGGAATGGGAGGGAGAGGAATCCATTTTAGACCAAATGGCATGTGTGGCATTTTTGACTCTGGTGTTTAAAATTAATAATCTAATACTTCTTAGCTCCTTGCAGTCCTGAGATAAAAAATATTTCAAAGGATGCATTCTCCACGATTAATGTGCACTGGCGATCTACCAATGAAGGCGCTACATACACGGTGACTGCCCAGGGGAAGAAGGGGCTGTTCCGGTGTAGCAGTACCGGGGAGACTTGCATGATTGGGGGCCTGCCCTGCGGCTCCCTGTTCTTCATCACAGCCGTGGCAGAAACTCAGGCGGGAAAGAGCCTGCCCAGCTACAGCGTGCCCCTGGAAACAGGTATGGAGCAACCCCGACTTGGTGAGTCCTTGCTTGAGGACGGGGATTTTATTTAATCTGCCCTAAGGAGGATGGAAATACGGTACTACAGTACTTGATGGCTTTCAAAGAGTCCCAGTCTTAGAGGGGGAAAAAAACCCAACTTTTGTCATTTTACATGTTTTGTAAATGTATCTTCAGAATTCTCTTGTCTTGCCCAACATTCCCATCTAAGGTGCAATACGCCGACCCTGCAGAAACCTTCTCTAGAATTTATTTTATCCCAAGCCACTGTCAAAACAGCCAACGAGAAACCAAATGTCTGATTATTCATGTCTCTAGTTGAGCCCTTTCAAATTTTTCTCTAAAAACACTTTCTGAGTTTCGTTTCTGGGGCTGGAGAGACTATCAGTGGTTTAAGAGCATTTACTGGCTGGGCAGTGGTGGCACACTAAGAAGAGAAGACATGGGAAAGAGGATTTTAGGTAAAACGTGAGCAAAGCCCGTTCTTTTTATTAGCTATTTACTATTGTGTGTGAGTGCACACGTATGATGGGGTGTGTTGTGAACGTATCACATGTGTGTAGAGGTCGGAGGACTGTGGAGCACTTTCTCCGCTCCGCTGTGAACTCCCAGGGGTTGGAGTCAGCTTGCTCCTCCAGGGCTTTGGCCAGAGTGCAGCCTCAAAGCTGGTGACTGGTTATCATCTACAAGCGCTCTGTGGAGTAACACTCAGTTCTGTTCCGTTTTCCATTTCAGTGCCGTGCTGTCCAGCTGGTCTGACAGCAGCTCAGGTCTCCCAGTCTCTAATCAACGTGAGCTGGACTGCTGGGACAGTGGCCCAAACCTATGTGACAGTGCTGGAGTCACACATGGGACAGTCTAAGTGTCACACCCATCAGAACCACTGCCTTCTGGGATGCATTGCGTGTGGCATCAACTACACGGTGGCACTAAAAGCCATTAGCCCCACTGGGCTGACCGCAGACTGTGCCTACCAAAGTTATTCCTCCAGTAAGTGAACTCCAAACTCCAGCTCTTGAATATTGATGTCTTAACTACTGTTCAACATGACCAAGGCAATGTTTTTCCATTTGTTTTTTATTTGTTTTGTTTTTCAAGATATAGTTTCCCTTTGTAGCCTTGGCTGACCTGGAGCAAGGAGAGAGAGAGAGAGAGAGAGAGAGAGAGAGAGAGAGAGAGAGAGAGAGAAAGACTGGGCCTGGCATGGGTTTTTGAAACCTGAAAGCCCACCCCAGTGACACACCTTCTCCAACAAGGTCACACCTCCTAATCCTTCCCAAACAGTTCCATCAACTGGGGACCAAACATTCAAATATATGAGGCTGTGGGGGCCATTCTCATTGAAACCACCATAATCCCTAAGGAGTCCATGATCCCTGGTCTAGTCCCAGTCTGTCCTTCCCTTTTAAAAAGATGGTATGGGGCTGGAGAAATGGCTCAGTGGTTAAGAGCTGCTCTCCCAGAGGACCCAGGTTCAATTCCCAACACCCACATGGGAGCTTACAACTGTCTGTAATTCAGCTCAAAGTGATTTGATATCCTTATACAGACATAAATGCAGGCAAAACACCAATGCACAAAATAAAAATATGTTTAAATCATTTAAAAAAAAAAGATGATGCATCTCTACTCAGCTTTCCTCAAATTCAGATTACTTTCTTAGTGCGTGTGTGGTAGGGTACAGTTGATGTTGCTAACCATCCTCAATCACTCATCACCTTATTTTTTGAGATAAGTTCTCTCACCAAATCTGGAACTCACCAATTTGGCTGGATTGGCTGGATACCAAGTACCAGGGATGGTCCTGTCTCTGCCTCCCCAGTGCTAGGATTATAGGCGTGTGCTATCCCAGAGTTGTTACACTCATTTTCCACATGAGTGCTGGAGATTAAACTCATGCATGTGTGGCAGACACTCCACCCAGCTAGCCAACTCCTCATGCATGTGTGGCAGACACTCCACCCAGCTAGCCAGCTCCTCATGCATGGGTGGCAGACACTCCACCCAGCTAGCCAGCTCCTCATGCATGTGTGGCAGACACTCCACCCAACTAGCCAGCGCCTCATGCATGGGTGGCAGACACTCCACCCAGCTAGCCAGCTCCTCATGCATGTGTGGCAGACACTCCACCCAACTAGCCAGCTCCTCATGCATGGGTGGCAGACACTCCACCCAGCTAGCCAGCTCCTCCTGCATGTGTGGCAGACACTCCACCCAGCTAGCCAGCTCCTCAGCCCTATTCATGCAGAGTACTTTCTATGGTGTTTACAGTTCTCTTTGGCATGGAACTTCAAAGCTCAGAGGTTTCTGTCGATGGTTGGGGCATTGCTTCCCCTGGTAAAAAGGCTGGGCTGTGTTTCCTGAAGGGATGATGGTTTTTTCATACAGAGAGATCTGTAGTGAAGGATAACTCAACCTGGCAGAAGCGTTAGGGTGTGTGTTCTCTCTCTCTCTCTCTCTCTCTCTCTCTCTCTCTCTCTCTCTCTCTCTTCCTCCCTCCCTCCCTCCCTCCCTCCCTCCTTCCCTTCCTCCTCGCTCTCTCCGGAACTATTGCAGCCTTCTGTGGGTTTCTCATTTCAACAGGCTGGACAGAGCGGGAGCGAAGCCTTCTTTAACAAGAAGAAAGAGCAAGCAGAGCAGGGCCAGCAAAGACTTCCCCCTTATGTAATTCTAACCTGCTGAGGCAGCTGCTGGGAGGCTGTTTTGACAAAACTCCAGAGACTGCCTCCAAGCTAGAGGAGGAATTGCATGGTGGTTATTAGTTATCTCTTTGCTGGGCCCAGGGCAGTGGGGTTAAAAATATAGTTTTGGCTTCTTGGAGTCAGTAGAAAATGTCTTCACTGGGAGCCTAAATTAGAAATGGCTTCTTACAACTTTGGTTGCCTTTATTTTCCATGATTCTAGTTCCTTTTAGAGAAGAAAGAAATGAAGGTAATGGCCTCCACACGGAAGCATTTATAATGTCCTGTCCGAGTGTGAGCCCACGGCTGTCTGTTATTGTCTCGTTTTCCTCTTCATTTCCAGTTCTGAGAAGACGGGGTACCGCTTATTCGTCCACATAACATTTTAAATTTTAATTAGTTAATTTTGTGTGTGCTCCCATGAGCATATCAGGGTACGCTTATGGAAGTCACAGGACACTATATGTGAACCGGTTCTCTCCTTCCACCACGTGGGGGCCAGAGACTGAATTCAGTTGGTCAGCCTTGGTGGCAAGCACCTCTACCAGCTGAGCCACTTTGCCAGCCCGAAAACATTTTTTTTTTTTTTTTAAAGAATAAGTTGAATCAGTCCAGGCAAGGTGCCTCATGACTGTAATCTCTGGACTTGGGAAGGACCGGTGACAGGGTCAGGGAATTAAGGTCATCCTGCGTCACAGGACAGCCTGTGCTAGATGAGACCCTATCTCAAACAGAGCCAAGCAATACGATTGTTTGCACTAAGTAAAAAGAATAAATGAAGACAGTATGTTACCTACTTTTCTTCTCGCTCTGACAAAGAGCCGGGTGGTGGTGATGCTCTCAGGAGGCAGATCGATAACGTAGAGGCCAGCCTGATCTACACAGTGAGCTCCAAGACAGCCAGGGCTACCCAGAGATACACAGAGTATCTAATCAGTTAGCACAGATGACGCGTGGGCCAGGCAGCTTGCTCACTAGCCCGTCGCAGAAGTGGCTTCTCCCAAGGTGTGTACTGCTCACAGCTGCTAGGTGAACGCAGTGATATCTTTCAGTTTGGTCTCACTAAAGTCAAGTGAAATCGGGCCATTGTGCTATGTCTCGGTAGGGTCGTGGGCATTTGACTCATTGCTTGAGGCTTGAGCAGTGCGGCATCGCTCTGCCAACTGTAGACCTTTGATTCACCAGTGGTCTATATTAGTCGTCGTCATCATCATCGTCGTGTCCCATCCCCCCCCCCCACCCTGCGTGCAACACACACACATGGACTTCTGATCGTGTAGCTCAGCATGGGAAGAACTCATATGGCCCTTCAAACCTTGCGGTGTTCTCACCAGAGATTAATCATTCTCTGCACAGGACTCTAGCTGTGCTTCCCCTCTGTAGTAACTGAGAACACGGCTGTCCTCATGTGATGATGAAATAAACAATCCTGGGCTTGTTTTTCTCCTGTAGGTGCCTGCTGCCCACTGGGGGTCAAATTATATAGGCTGGGCCCTAATGGCATCCGGATCTACTGGCAAGCCTCCAGGGGCTCTGCCAATTATAGTACTGACCTCTATGGTTCGAAAGGCATCTTCACGTGTGTCCCGAGGGCTGGCCTAAGTTTCTGCGATGTCACCGACATCCCCTGTGGGGACGTATACACTGTGATGGTCTCGCCAGTTGCTGAAACAGGACTGAAGCTTACGTTCTGTCCAAAAAAGATATATTCAGGTAAATCAAGTTGAGAGCCTAAGTTTAAAACCAACCTTTGAGCTGAATGTAGCTCCATGGTACAGCACTTGGCATAGCATGCGCCGGGCCCCAGCACCCAAAAGAAAAACACATAAGGAAGATTCAAACTGGGGCTGGTAAGATGGCTCTGTGGGTACTCTAGTTTGCTTTCGGTTACTGTGATAAACACCACAATCAAAAGCAACTAAGGAGAGAAAAGGGTTTGTTTGGCTTATCGGTCACAGTCCGTCCATCATCAAGGGAAGTCAGAGGCAGGAAACATGGAGGAATGCTGCTTACTGGCTTGCTCTCAGGCTCAGGTTGAGCTACCTTTCTCAAACAGCCCAGGTCCACCTGCCAATGGATTGTACTGTCCACAGTATACTGGGCCCTCCTACATCAATCATCAAGAAAGACAATTTCCCACAGCCATGTCCACAGGCCGATCTGATGGAGAAAATTCCTCAACTGAGGCTTCTGCTTCCCAGGTGACTTAAACTTATGTCACATTGATAATAAAAACTAACCAGTACAGTGGGTAAAAGCACTTGCCTGGCCGGGCAAGCCCGATGACCTGAGTTCAATCCCTGGAACCCACATTGTGTGTCTTCGTTAGGGATTCTATTGCTGTGATTTAACACTATGACCAAAAGCAACTTGTGGAGAAAAGGAGTTTATCTGCTTGCACTTCCATTACCAAGGGAAGTTAGGGCAGGGGCTGATGCAGAGACCGTAGGGGAATACTGCTCATTGGCTTGTTCTCCCATGGCTTGCTCAGCCAGCTTTCTTACAGAACCCAGCTAAGGTGTGGCACCACTCACAATGACCTGGACCTTCCCACATCAGTCACTAATCAAGAAAATGCCCCACAGGCTTGCCTACAGCCCATTATGGAGGTTCCCCTTCTCAGATGACTCCAGCTTGTGTCAAGTTAACATAAAACTAGCCAGCACACGGTAGAGGGAGAGAACTGACTCCTGCAAGTTGTCCTCAGACCTCCACACATAATGGTTTGTGTACATCCGTGTACCCATACTCTCACATACACAAAATAAATAAACCCAAAAAATATTAAAACTAACCTTTCACTCAGTCCTGTGAATTAAGATGCAGGGCCATTCCACTTAACTGTTGGGTGTGGACTGTGCAGGCATTCAGACTGCTTTAGGATTGTGGTGTTTTGTTCTTTAATGTAGACCAGATACTTAGTATTTTCAGAGAAAGTGAATTAAAGTGATTGGAGATCTGGGGACAGGTTTTTAAACATAGTCTAGAGATGTCACTTGATACCTTGTCATGTTGGACCTTGCTGGACAATGATGCACACCTTTTATCCCAGCACTCGGGAGGCAGAGGCAGGCAGCTCTCTGTGAGTTCGAGGCCAGCCAGGTCTGCAAAGGAAGTTCCAGGACATCCAGAGCTCTGTTGAACAGAGAAACCCTGTCTCAAAAAACCAACTAAAAGGGGGGAAAAAAAAAGTCTTGAAATTTCATTTGCACAGATTGAGAATGAGGATGAGGGAAAGTTTGAGGATCAAAGAAAAGGGAATTTATAAATCATAAATCAGGGCTGGAAATTGGAGTGGGTAGACAGACTGTGATCACAAACCAGGGTTGTCAGCCAGGCCATCTCAGCAGAGATGGCAGGAGACATTAGCAATTCTCTTGTTCTGTGTTCTAGCACCCTCTGCTACCCTACCCAGGGCACAATCATATATTTTTCATGTACTTCTAAGAGAAAGAAGAGAAACGTAAGGCCTTGGAACTTGGCAGGTGAACACAGGAAGAAGAAAAGATGAGTCATGAACCCTTACTGATAAGCAGTCTCACTTTCTAATTAAACGTAGGTGACAAGAGGTTCAAGATGGCTCTTGGTGACAGCACATGGTCTGCTCTTCCTGAAGGGTGTTCCCTCGAGCCTTAGATGTCATGCTTTGATTTTTTAAAAATCTTGTCCCCCTGCAAATAATCTGGCCCACAGCACAGCCTTCTAAGTGGATTCTTGGGGTACAGATGAGCTCTTTGGAAGATGAGCTCACCACTCAATAACAACATGTCATGCTCGCTGGATATTTTACAACTCAGCAAGTGTCCTCACATTTATATCTGGTTGAATGCTCAAAATAACGCTGAGAAGTAGATTCAGCAGACCTTGCTATGTCCGATTTATAAATAAGGAAACTGAGACTCTATAGCTCCCAAGTCTGTATCTACCACAATTCTCTGCAAGTCACTAAATTGTACACAGGCCCAATTATGCATGGACTTGGAATGGTGACTAGAGGACCCCTCCTAATAGCACACTTGGAGGACATAGTTTGCCTTACGACTCATGAGCCCCAGATCAGTTCAGGCCAGCTCATCCTTCTCATTCTTCCCACCCTGATACATTTGGAATATTTTTTAATGGAAATTGTCCAGGTTTGGACATTTTAGGACATCTTAGGAGAGGAGAAACCGTTCTGTCCCATTGTCAGAGAGGGGTGGACATGGAGCTCGGTGCAAATGTGGGACTGAGGTTGCTAGGTGCATTGTTTGGGGAGGGACATGTGCCTGTGCAATGCAGAGGAGCTAGGCTGCCAAGTGCAGCATCAGAAGAGGGGACTGTGTGTACAGCCCGAACCTCCTAGAGTCCCAAGCTACCACACTATTCACTATGCTCACCTACCTCAACATTGCCTTCTCTTGTTTGAGTTTCTTCCTCTTTATCTTTGGCCTACTTTCCATTTATTGGTTTTTTGTTTTGTTTTTCAGCCGTTCTGGAGATTAGACTCAGGGCATTGTGCATGCTAGGCAAGCACCATACTGCAGAGCTAACATCCCCCCCCCCCCCCCCCCAGGCTTTCCCCTAGCCTTCTCTTAAAACTTTATTTTTGAAACAATGGCTTGCCACAGCTGCCTAAGTAGCTCCGATTACAAGTGTGCACCACCATGCCCAGCCCTTTTCTTCTTTTTCAAATGTATAGCTTTTCCACCTGACGTGCATCAGTTTGGATCCCCAGAACTTAAGTAAAAAGCCAGGTGTGGTAGCACACACTGTAGTCCCAGTGCTTGTTGGGGGAGGCGGGCTGATGAGCAGATCCCTGAAGCTTATTAGCCAACCTATCCAAATCAATGAGCCTCAGGTTCAGGGAGAAAAAGACACTGTCTCAAATGCTAACAGTGGAGAGCATCAAAGAAAGACCCCTGGCATCAGCGGCAGGCCTCCACACCCATGCAAACTCGTGTGCTCGCACACACATACACACACACACACACACACACACACACACACCATTAATAAATACATCAACGAGTGTATTTTCAGTGCTTGTTTTGTTTTTTTTTACAGTCACCTGTTCTGGAAGTACACTCGGGATGGGTAAGTGATCCCCCCACACACCTCCCTCCCCACCCCCTCCCACCCCCTATCCCCCACCTCCTCCCCCATCCCCCCACCCCCATGGATAGAGATAGGAGAGAATTTGTGATGCTGTGTTTTGTAGTTACTTAATGAAATCATGATCAGAGCTTATTCAATAATTACAAAGAATGCCAAGTGTTTCTTTGATGCAAGAGTGCCCTGCTCCCCCATCGCCTTTCCCTCATTAGGGTGCTTCCCTTCACACCGCACAAACCGAGATGAATTCCTTTAGATGCTGAAGTCTTTTTAGTCTGCTAAAGTCCCAGAGAAAAATGCAAATTTTTTTAGAGGGCAGTTGATTCCCCCTCCTCCCCTCATCCACACTTTAGAAGATGATTCCAGCCTTGCTGCACATTAAAATTCCCTGGAGACCTTCCATTTTCCTGGTGCTGGGGCTCTGGCCCCGGAACATCTGGCAGCATTGTTCTAAGGTGAAGGCTGGGCAGCAGGGTTTTAAAAAGCTCTTCTGATGACTTTAAAGGGACTCGAGGGCTGAGGGCTGCTGGGGTAAGCAGGGTTTCTCCATACTGCGTGCACAGCTCCCCAGTGCCGCATCAAAGGCACATTGTGACTTGGCAGGGGCAGAGAGGCTCCACGCCGCTAATGAGGTGAGGGCTGAGCACGCTTTGAATAGCGCGGCGTTGAGAGGATCAGCCCTCCCCCTCTGAGTAAGTCCCCTTTAAGGGGTTTATATAGGAAAGGTTTACACCCAGAGAGTTACATATCTTGGAATTGGACGAGGGGGATAGGGGTGAGGTAGTTCTTTGAAGTTACTGGCTGAACTGTAAGCATGAGGTTACAGATGGCTAATAGGATTCAGGGTATCTACAGAGACATAAATTTTTACTCCCTATGTCCTGCTTTTGCTGAACCCAGGATATATACATTCAGACTTATTGTTCCAGTCCTATTTTTCTTTTAAGTTCAATTTCTGGTCAGTTGAGTCCATTACTCCCCATATCCTGTTTTACCAAGTCCACGATATATAGATTTATTGTTTCAGCCTTATCTTCCCATGAGTTCAACTTTTGCTCAGTTCTAAAACTGCTGGTCAGCAAATACCTTTAGAGAAGTGGCGGGGTAGGGGGTGGGGTGGGGTCTCTCTCAAGATGGCTACTGATTTTTCCCTTTCAAGGTTAACATCACCAGTGTTTCCTAGTAAGCTTTTAGAAATGCCCTGTTGCTGGTGCTGGCACACACCTTTAATCCCAGCACTTGGGAGGCAGAGGCAGGCAAATTCTCTGTGAGTTCGAGGCCAGCCTGGTTTATGGAGCAGGTTCCAGGATATCCAAGGCTACACAGAGAAACCCTGTCTTGAAAAACAAAAACAAGAAAGAAAGGAGGGAGGGAGGGAGAGAGGAAGGAAGGAAGGAAAGAAGGAAGGAAGGAAGGAAGGAAGGAAGGAAGGAAGGAAGGAAGGGAAAAATGCTGTCTCTGGGATTTGGCCAGTGGCCTAGTAACTAGGAAATTCTGAGGCTGAGCCCAGCAACTTTGCTTTAACAAGGCCACCGGAGTAAAGGAGCCTCAGGTCTGAGGACCAGGGCTGTAATTCAGGAGAGCTCCTTTGTTGCTGGAGGCTTGATGCCTGGTTGGAGGAGAAAGCAACAGGTGGACACTGTGCACTGTGTCACCTGGCCAACCTGGGGAGCTTTGGGGACCTTCCTCCCCACAACATCCTTAGCAGTTGAGAGTTTATGTTCTGCAAATGCCTGGGTGAACGAAATGGTGGCGCTTGCCGGGGACACAGCAAGTTGGCCTGGGCGTGAAAGGAAAGTTCCTCATCCAGTCAGTAATGTGAGCTCAGAGGCACTGGGAGGATTGGTTTTGTGAAACAGGCGTTTAATCATGCTAGTTAGTCACAAACTCCTGGTCACCGAACAGTTTGGTAGCGCACTTTCCTCCATGCTTGCTGTGAAGTACTGCAAAAATAGCCATCTGACGGTCAACACTAATAAACTCTGAGCGCTTAAGCAAATGTCTGCACGGCGATCTCACACGTGTTCTCTCCCTTCAGTGATTTACAGAGGGAAGAGGAACGACACAGTGGGACCCAGGTAAAAACAGACCCTCCGCGAGGTGAGCAGTGAGAATTGATTCTGTATGACTCCACGGCAAAATGTGTCCTCCGTTTTAAAAATTCTTCTCATTTCTCCTGCAGAGTCCCTGGGCTGTCCACGAGCAGCGACGGAAACCAGCTATTAGAGCACAGAATGCCCGTAGGGTAGGAAAGGCCTTTACAGGAGTGATTCGTACTCTGTACTGGCAGGGCAAGGTCAAGTGTGTCATCAGCTGCCGAGAAGTCAAGAGGAGCTGTGAAGAGAAGAGAACAGTATGGAGGAACCATCCAGAAAGGCCCCTGGAAGGCTGCCAGAGTGAGTCAGCTCATCGTCAGCGCCTGCAAGCATTAAAGCTCTGCTTAGCAGAAATTTGTTCGGAGGCTTCACATCCGAGATGCACCACGTTGCCCCACCCCAACCCCATGTAGCTCAGGCTGGTGTTGAATTCTGGATCCTTCTGCCGCAGCCTCCCAGAGTGCTAGGATTACAGGCATGCACCTTTTTGTCCAACACTCCATTATAGACTTTAACTATCCTGTTCACGAGTGTCTCAACAGCTTGCCTACAGCAAGCTACAGGAAGGATGGGTGTGTACCCCCACAGCAGTCAGGTCACCCTCAAGAGGACAGCATCCACCCTACACGTCTCAGTCAGAACTTTTTAGCTGGAGTCAGTCAGCAGCAGTTGCTAGGGCAACGTGGGGTAACAAACGCCCTCAGCACAAGTTCCCGGGGAAGCTGAGCTGCCTGCCTGCAGACTTCACTGAGTCAGAGCAGCACGTGAGAAGACATCTGCCAGAGCCTCTGGGAAAGCAGAAGCGCAGGCCTGTGGCTGGAAAGGTTGCTTGCGATCACGCTCTCAGAGTGAGCGAAGACAGTGGGTGGAGCAGCAGCCAAGGGCAGAGTCTGAGACCGCGGCAGACTGACATGCACACAGCTTTTCGGGGGTTCCTCAGTCTTGTAGCCTGTCCTGTACGCTCCCCTCACATTGTAGTGGCTTCTTTCCATGTTTGCAGAGAAAACGCAGTACTTTATAACATAAATCTGTTGTACCTAGAACAATGTTTGTCTAATGCCGGGAGCCTGTTTTTAGAAATGTGAGTATGATTTGTCTCACACGTGCGCAAGGCTGTGGTGCTTAGTCCTCAGATGAAGGACTAGGGCCTGAAGAAATGACTTGGTGTTAAGAGGACAGGCTGTTCTTGCAGAGGACCTGGGTTCCATTCCCAGCCCTCACCTGGTAGCTCACAACCACCTGTAACTCTTCTCTTGTTCAGGGGTGGTGATGGTGGTGGTGGTGATCTGTATCCTCTTCTGGCCTCTGAGAGAGTTGGGCACACAAGTGGTGCACAGACACCCGTGCAGAAAAGTTACCCACACTTAGAAAAGAAATCATTTTTTTGAAAGCATAGCTATGGAGTCAAGAATGTGTGTGCTTGGGAGCAACTCTAAACCACTGCCCAGAGGAGCTGGAGCGTGAAGTTAGACATGAGGCCAGCAACGAAGAGAGAGCAGGCTTCCCTTCCTGCATCTCCTTTCCAAGGAAACCAATCAAAGTCCAACAGATTTTGTTGTTGTTATTGTTATCTATAAGACCAACCAGAAAGCCATGTATGAGGGCACATGCTGGTAATCTCAAAACTTAGGAGTCTGAGGCAGGAGGATCATGAATTCAAGCCCAGCCTGGCAAACACACAGAAATATCTCAATAAATCAGAGATGCAAAACATGTCACGGATAAAGAGGTCTTTATGGTATGTATTTCTAAAATATTTATTTTTATTTTATGTGTGTGAATGTTTTGCCTGAATGTATGTCTGTGCATCACATGTGTGCCTGTAGAGGCCAGAAGATGGCATCAGATCCCTTGGAAGTGGAGTTATAGGTGGTCATGAGCTGCCATGTGGGTGCTGGGACCTCAACCCCGGTCCTCCTCAAGAGCAACAAGTGCTCTTAAGCAATGAGCTGTCTCGTGTTCGTGTCTGTCTGTTTTGTTTAGTGACCCACAAGATTTGCCAGGGCCATCTGTGTGACCCTGGGTTTCGAGTTATCTGTTGGGGTGTGGTGGGCTCAGCAGAGGACACACAACTAAAGACAGCATCCCTCCTCTCATAGGATCTACTGTTAGCCAGTGCTTCAGAGGGGGAGGTGGGGCTCCAGGGGCCCCTTGATAAAGAGATCTTCCCGAGTCAAGACAGTCCTAAAGGTGGAGTTTAATGTTTCAAAAGCACAAATAGGAAGAGTTGGGTTTTGTTCATTAAAAAATTTATTTTTGCCAGTCATGTGAGTGTACATTTTTAATGCTAGCACTCAGGAAACAGGTAGATGGATCTCTGTGAGTTTAAGGCTAGGCTGGTCCACATAGGGAGTCCTGGGCCAGCAAGAACTAGATAATTAGGCCCTGTCTCAAAAAAAATTGTTTTTAGCTGGGCATGGTGGTGTATGCTTTTAATCCTGGCTCTTAGGAGGCACAAGCAAGTGGATCTTTGTGAGTTCCAGGACAGCCAGGGCTACATCATAAGTTCCAGGACAGCCGTGGCTATGTAGAGAGCCCTGTCTCAAAATGAAAACAAATAAACAATTTATTCATGTATTTTAATGAATTAATTTGTTAATGAACGTGTCATTATGAAAAATTTACATGTATATTATTATTCTTAGCTCACGTTCAGCCCCCATTATCCTCTCTTGTCCCATTCCATGAGTCTCTTTCTCCTTTTGTTTCTGAACACCAGTGAAGGAACAGCAAGCAGTCTCTGATCTAGATGCCCAGCTGTCATTCTGGAGACTTGAATTAATTAGATATAGGACTAGGCCCAGAAATAGCTGTTGGGTTTGTTTGTTTATTTGTTGGTTTGTTTGTCTTATGCTCACCCTAGCACTTCTGACATGCATAAGTTTGGGAAACTTCCTGTGCTTGCCTTGGTGAGTTCTTTTTTGAAGTAAGATTTCAGTGATGGGACGCTGAGACAAGAGAGAACTGTGGCCTCTGAGGAAACACTGGTGAGACCCAGTGCTCAGAGAAGGTCCAAGTCCTGGTGGGGAAGCCTTGGTGGAAGAGAAGAGGAAGCATGTTCTGGACTGTGTAGGCTAGCACCCATGTGAGACTGTACGATACACTTAGTTGACAACAGGTACCTCAGAATGGTACCTCAGATTGGGTCTATGGCTGACTGGAAGAGACAACAGCTTAAGCTGAATGGAAGGGCAGGATCTCTGTTCTCAAAGATCAGCGCAAGAAAACCGTCATATCCGCTTGGCTGTGTCTAAGGCTAAGATGTGCTGGCCAGAATCCACAAAAGGCAACGTGGGGACAAAATGAGTGTTTACTTCATTTACTTAGTGTGTGTAATGCACAGACCACACACTGCTAAGAGCTTTCTGCATATTCATTTCATTCCCATAAGAACCCCACAAGCTAGGTAAGAACCTCATCCTCTTCCCACAGATGGAGAAAAGAGACCCAGCAAAATCAAGACACTCACCTACTTTCACACAGCTCACCAGTGCAAACGCTACAGGGCTGGGGGGTTGGGGGCGGTGAGTCACAATCAGGAGCGCAATTGCTTACACCTGCAGATCAATGTTTTATTTATGGAAAGTTTTGTGCTAGATTATTATGATAAAATTGTCAATTGCTGGAGAAAAAGACCAGCATTGGATAAAGGAAAATGGGATAAAAGGTGGGCAACCTGCTCTCATTCCAGTGCCGGAAATTCAAGCTATTTTATCTGTTTGACTGTGTTATGACCTGCGTGGCTTTTCATCTCTGGCCAGTGTTGGTGTGCTCTGCCTTCACTCTGCTGCATCATAGTCGAGGAATCCAAACACACTCTCTAATCTGTGTAGGAGAGCCAAGTAGAGGAGGCCTGGAGAAACAGCTCAGGGAGGTTATGCAGAGCTAGGAAACGTGGGGAGCCAGACAAGGGCGCCCGCGATCTTGAAGGCACATACCTTCAGATCCTAGCTCATCCTGAGATCTTCCATGTTGTTCTTAACCTTCCTCAGCCTCGCTTTTCTCATTTGTAAACCAGCAATAAAGATTTTCAGCTTGCTGGGTTTTGCAAGGTTTGGGATGTATATATCCAGGAGCTGAGGAGATAACTGGGTTGGTAAAGTATTGGCTGAGTAAGCACGGGACCTGAGTTTGGATCAAAAGCTGGGCAAAAGTTGGCCACAGTGTTGTGTGCCTGTAATCGCAGTCCTGGGGAGGATCACTGAGGCTTGCTGGCCAGCCTGGCTATTCCAAATAGGTGAGCTCCAGGTCTGAAGGGATGTGGCTCTGGCAGGCCTTGCTCTTCTCCCCAATTCCCTCAGCCTTGCTAAGAACCATTAGATTACATTCCTGAAGGCAGTCCCCAAGGTCTATTCCCTTATTTAGCCAATCCCTCCTCTTGAGGCTGACTACGAAGGTTCAGCTATCAAAGTACTGAAATCCAGCAATCAAAAGCCCCCCTCCTCCATTGGCTCACCTAATTAACATGCCCGATCAAAACTGAACAGCTCATTCTAACACGGGCTTTGCCCTGGTACCTTTATAAACCCTCATGTTCCTGTCTCCTCTCTACCCAGAGGCAGTCCTTAAACACTCCAGGGCAAACGTCCCTGCCCTGTGCATTTCCCTGGTTCCCTTCTCTTCCTCCCTCTTCCTCTGCTCCCTGTCTTTGTCTCTTATTCCTGCCCTCCGTCCCTCTGGGGAAAATAAATCTCCTTTGTGCTGAGAACTTGGTCTTGGGGGTTATGAGTCGATACTTTTCCTTGCAAGATTTAGTGAGAGATCCCACCTCAAAAAAGCAAAGGTGGTGGAGAAATAAGTGAGGAGGCCACCTGACATTGGCCTCTGGCTTCTTCCCACACACGCTCCCACACACGCTCCCACACATGCTCCCACACATGCTCCCACACACGCTCCCACACACGCTCCCACACACGCTCCCACACACGCTCCCACACATGCTCCCACACACGCTCCCACACACACTCCCACACACGCTCCCACACACTGCTATACACATGCTCCTACACATGCTCCCATACATGTTCCTACACACATGCTCCCACACATGTTCCCGCACATGCTCCCACACACTGCTCCCACACATGCTCCTACACACTGCTCCCCACACACTGCTTCTACACAATGTTCCCCACAACACAGAAAGATAATGTATCTCACACAGACAGTGCAACCGGTTTGAATCCACACTGTTAGTAAGAATCAGACCTGGAATTTGCACGTTGTGGACTTGTGTGTGTGTGTGTGAAGCAAAGGCCTAGACTTGTTCCCCTCCTCTGCATCATCCTTGGGCCTTTAGGGACACAGGTCATAACCACAGCTCCTGTGACAATCCTTCCAGCTTGGAAGGGCATGTTGTGTCATTTCCTGACACCTAGTCTTTTGAAGGTACCACATAGCGGTATCTCACCCACCTTACCCCTTCCTCTCTGACCCCCAGGGTAAGCTACTCCAGGGAGATTTGCTCCATTCAGATTTTTCTTATAGGCTGGGCTCCACCCTACTATGTATACTAAGCAGAACTTGACTTAAATTTGAAAAAGGAGTGGGAAAGAAGGTGCATATTTTAAAACTGTGAGCAACTGAATCAATTTAAAGGAGGTTCAAAGGGAGCTAAGACTCCAGCTTCCATTGCCACAAAAATCTCAAGCAGAAAAACCACTCCTGTCATAGTATTTTCCCACTCCCCACCACTTGGTTCTCTGTGTTGTGAAGGCTGACTCATTCCCCACTGCAGCACATGCCATGGAATCTTGCTAATTAACAGCATCAAGTCGGCTTCCTTGTTTCTGTGGACGGCTTGAGGATAGAAGATAATCCACTTCGTCCAGTGCATGGTGTACACTAAGCACTCAGTCAACGTTAGACATGATTAGACATAGTTCTTACTAACCATTTCATCGTGTGGCCAGTTTGAATCTTGGAGCTACTGGCTCTTTGCAAAGTCCTGTAGGAAAGCTTATGCCAGTGTAAATAATGGTTGTCAAGGCCCTCAGGAACGAGCTGGTTGACTGCTTTTGGGGGCCAAGACTGGTTCTCAAGTAGGGTTGTGGCCTAAGTTGTCTTAGTCTGAGCTCAAATCAATTCCTGTTCATCAGCTTTCAGCAATAATTTGGGGTTTTAAAATATTGATAATCTCCATGCATTTTTTGCACAAACTTGTTGGATAACAGAGTATTGTTTTCTTGGTTCATTTATTTATATTCTGTCCCTAAGGCATTCATTTTGGGGGGCCGTGGAGTGGGGAGTCAAGGTCTCTGGTCTCAGTTGTGTTAATCCCACTGGTTAAGAATAAGACCACTACCACAATTTAAAGTCAAATTTGAAGCAAGCTTTAATTAAATACTGGCCATGTTGATAGACTCTGACCAGGCCCATCTCTGGGTTTCCAGAAAATGGCCCCTCGTCATGGTTTGCAGTGCTTAAAAGGCAAAACCCACAATTCACCACACTTCCCATCAGGTCTGATCAGGGGAAAGCATACATCCTGGTATACTCCCTGCCTATGTACCCCTGCCTACATCCAATTGGGGCAAATGATCCCATTTACTGCAAGAGCTGAGTTTCTGTCTTAAAAAAGTTTCTGTTTCCCCAGAAGCTGACCTGCTCTAACCCATGACTTTGGCCTGTTTTTGAGGACACCCTAACCGTCCCTAACCAGTGACCACATGATGACTGTTTTTTGCTTTTTGAGATTTTTCTGCCCTTCCTAACTGCCCTTTTGTGTCCCTTCTGTAAAGGTGCTTTGCAACTACTTGTGATTTTATTCCTTAAAAGGACCCCAAGAAACGGACTCAGCACTTCTCTCTCTAACCTGACAGGAGACAGTCACTGTCAGCTCTCTGGTGCACCCAAATAAAACAAAGCCTCCTTCAGATATGGCTCAAAATTGTGATAGTGGTCTTATTCTCACCCAGAGGATTAACATTTTCTGGAGGCCCCAGTGAAATAAGACCACCCTCCCAAATTCTAAGGCCATACCTTCACTCCAGGACTCTGGGCTGAAGGGCCACCTCAGAAGGTGTGCACCTTGAGAAGTTCCAGGGTTCCAAGGCATGCTTTTGGTTTTGTAGACCATCAGAGTGAACTACCATGCTGAGAAATGCAGCAAGCATCAATGGAGGCCTCCCTTGGTAAGTCATCATAATTTTCTGTGGCATTTGGTCCTGTTAGAATCCAGATCTGGAAGGGTCTGATACCCTGCCCACCTGAGGTTCTAGGTCTGGTTTTGTGTCCTGTTTGTCATGTCTTTATTCGTCTCGACTTTGGCCACATTTTACTGTCTCTCTTTTGTACTTTCTGTGTTCTGTGTTAATTGGGTTATCTGAGAGTTGGAGTGACTGAACAGATGGGCAGTATGGGTAATAACTAGCAAGCCCAACAGCCCTCTAGTCTGTGTTCTAAAGAACGACAAATGTCTCACACACACACATACACACACACACACACACACACACACACACACACACACACACACACGTAGTCAAGGAGGATTATGATTATCCGGTCACTGTGAATTGCCTCCAAACATTCTGTGAAACTGAATGGCCCACATTTGGGGTTAACTGGCCCCTCAGGGGTACTTTTGATTCTCAGACAGCCTGGGAGGTGGTGAATGTTACCCTCAGTAAGCCTGGCCACCCAGATCAGATTGGATACGTGTTGCCCAGGCCCTCAGTGGAAATTTGGGCCCCACATTGGGCATCATTTGTAGTTGGAACTTTCTTTGGGCCACCAACCAGCTCCCAAATAAAGACACAGAGTCTTGTTATTGATTACGAATGCTTAGCTTTAATTTACACTTGTCCCGCTAGCTCTTTTAACTGAATTTAACCTGTTTCTATTCATCTACATTCTGCCTCGGGCTTTTTGCCTTTCTTTCATTCTGTATGTCCTACTTTCCTGCGTCCTCTGTGTCTGGCAGGCTGGTCCCTGGCACCTCTTTTTCTTTCCTCTTTCTTCAAGAAGAAGAAGAAGCAGAAGCGGCAGAAGAAAGAGGAGGAGGAAGAGGAGGATCAGGAGGAGGAGGAGGATCAGGAGGAGAAGGAGGAGGAGGATCAGGAGGAGAAGGAGGAGGAGGATGAAACCAGCAGCCTGGAAACCCACTAATCTATCAAGGCAGCAAATGTGAAACAGGGCCCAGATAAATAGCCTTCAGCTTTCCTGGAACGCCTCCTGGACACCTATTGCTTATACACCTCTATAAACTCAGAGGATCTGACAAATTTCAAGGTGGTTAACCTGGTCCTTGTTATTCAGTTGGCTCTGATATAGCAAGACACAAAAGATGAACATACATAGAAGATATAAAAGATTTTTCAGGAAAGAACAGGTCAGTGTAGCATGAATTTATAAAACACACACACACACACACACACACACACACACACACCAAAACAGTACCAGATACTGGGGTAAATGCTGAAGATCAGAGAGACAAAGGAACAAGCCACTGCCACGTCTCACCTCACCAACTGCATGAATCCTCTGACTGAAATCCTCTGAGTCCTCACCTGAAAGGCTCCAGCTGAAAAAGCCTCTAGCTGAAAGGGATGCTTCTGCTGAAAAGCCTTTAGTTCCTGTCTCCTCATACCTTATATAAAACTTTCTCTGCCCAGCCATCACTTCCTGGGTTAAAGGCGTGTGTGCTTCCCAGTACTGGGATTAAAGGTGTGTGCCACCACTGCCTGGCTCTGTTTTCTCTCCTAGACTGAGTCAATCTTATGTAGTCCAGGGTGGTTTTGAACACACAGAGATCCATATGGATCTCTGTCTCCCAAGTGCTAGGATTAAAGGTGTGTGTCACCACTACCTGGCATCTATGTTTAATCTAGTGGCTTGTTCTGTTCCCTGATCTTCAGGCAAAGTTTATTAGCATACACAACATATCACCACAGGTGAGAACTATCAGAAGTAGCCTAGAAGGTGTTTGACAGCAGAGACAGCAGAGAAGATCTTGGAAAAGATTTTGGCAAAGAAGATGGGGTGGGCCACCGTGGCTACACTATAAGTTCCAGTTACTTTCAACACTGCCCATGACCTCCGTGATAAAAAAGAAAAAGGAAACGTTTACAAAAGGAGCACTGTGCCTACAGGTCATTGGAAGAACGACTGTCCATGATGAAGACAGGTAGGCCCCCAAACCCAAGCCAATCCTGTCTGTGGAGGATCAGCAAGGCCAAGGTTCTTTTGAGCTAGGCTTCCAGGAGCCGATAGTAATCCTAATCATCAGGGGCCAACCTGTAAATTTTCTGGTGGACATGGGGGCTAACCATTTGGTATTATGGTAACCCCAGGACCCCTTAACAACCAAATAATGAAAATGCAGGGGGGCAACAGGGGATATTAAAGAATATAAATGAACCAATGACCAGACTGTTACCCATGTGACTCATTCTTTTTTTTGTTTTGTTTTGTTTTTTTTTTGTTGTTGTTGTTTTTGTTTTTCGAGACAGGGTCTCTCTGTAGCTTTGGAGCCTGTCCTGGACTAGCTCTGTAGACCAGGCTGGCCTCGAACTCACAGAGATCCACCTGCCTCTGCCTCCCGAGTGCTGGGATTACAGGCGTGCGCCACCGCCGCCCGGCCATGACTCATTCTTTTATCTTCATTTCTGAATGTCCCTACCCTTTACTAGGACCTCTTGAACAAGCTCCAGGCAACATTATTATTCTCAGGAGACACTCCTAAGTTGCAATTGGGAGGCCCTGCTAAGGCCTGTCCAATCAGTGAGGAATATCTACTCCTTCACAATCCAACCCTTTTTCTGGATGGGGAGGGGATGGAAAAATTTGTCAATCCAGGAAATTCCTACAGTTTGGGCAGAGGATGGTCCTCCTGGCTTGACCAAATAGGTGCCATCCATCACAGTGCAACTAACACCTGGGGCAGTCCCCATTTGAGTCAAGCAATACCCCATCAGCTCAGAAGCCAGTGAAGGCATTAAGGTCTGCACCATGTTCCTTCTTGAAATAGGCATACTTACAGTTGTCAATCAGTCTGGAATATCCCCCTGTTTCCTGTCCAAAAGCTTGGAACTCAAGACTGTAGACCACCACAAGACTTGAGGGACGTGAAGAAATAAGTAGAAATCATTCACACGACTGCTACAGATCCCTACAGCTTGCTCAGAGAGTAAAGTTTGCACTGTATTGGCCTTAAAAGATGCATTCTCCTGCACCCTCCTGTCATTAAGTCAGCCCATCTTCACATCTGAAGAGGCCGACCCTGAACTAGGGATATTGGGACAGATAACCTGGACCACACTGCCTCAAGGGTTCAAAAGCTCTCCCACCACCTGCGATGAAGAACTTGACCATGATAAGTCTCTCCCATAGTAAGTATCCTGAGTTAACCTTGCTTCACTATGTGGACGATTTGTTATTGGCTGATGAAGATGAGGAGGGCTGTTCAAGAGCTACCTGAGACCTTTTGGAAACTCTAGCCCAACCAGGCTGTAGAGTTTCTAAAAAGAAAGTCCAGGTTTGCTCGCTTCAGGTTACCCACCTGATATGAACTGAGAGAAGGGAAAGACTGCACTCCCAGGCCCCTCTAGCAGCCATACTGCAAATCCAGCTCCAACTACCCAGAAACATGGTAGAGAGTTTCTGGGAGCTATTGCTGTCTTTGGGTACCTGGGTTTGCTGAAATTGCCAGACCCTTGGACTCTGCTACAGCCAGGGGCAACACCCCTTTGGCATAGACAGAGAAACACGAACAGGCCTTTAAGAAGTTAAAAGAAGACCTTGTACTCTTTAACTCTCCGGATGTCTCCAAGTCCGTGCATCTTTATGTCCATGAAAGAAAGGTCATTGCCAAAGGAGTACTGACCAAGACCCTGGGTCTAAAAGGCCAGTAGCTTGCATCTCAAAGAGACCAGATCACGTAGCCTCTGGATGCCCCCCAAACCCCCATATAAGAGCCATCGCAGCCACCATAATTTTTATAAAAGAAGCTGACAAGCTCACAGTGGGACAGATTCTAACTGTAACAGCTCCACACACTGTGGAAACCCTGCTGAGGGATGCCGCCAATCTGTAGATGTCAAATGCCTGTCTGACTCAGTACCAATCCCTTCTTTTAGATAAGGACAGACTGATCTTTGATAAATCCTTGTCCATCAATCTTACCACCCTGCTGCCGGACCACAGACAACCCTGAGGAGCCCACCCACAACTCACTGGAAATGCTAGACATCATCCAAGGTATGCCACCTGACCTGACAGACATTCTTCTAATCACCAGAGATGTGATCTCTACACAGATGGCTGCAACTTCGTTCAAGAAGGAACCAGGTATTTGGGGGCAGCAGTGATCATAGGCCAGAAGGAGGTCATTTGGGCACAAACTTTGCCCAGGGGCACATCATCCCAGAAAGCAGAAATAATTTCTCTGACACAGGCTTTAAAATAGGCTGAAGGGGTTTGGAGAGATGGCTCAGAGGTTAAGAGCACTGGCTACTCTTCCAGAGGTCCTGAGTTCAATTCCTAGTAACTACATGGTGGCTCACAACCATCTGTAATGAGATCTGGCGCCCTCTTCTGGCCTGCAGTCAGAACACTGCATACATAATAAATAAATAAATCTTAAAGAAAAAAAAAAAAGATGGTCTGAAGGAAAAAAGGCGAACAGCTACACAGACAGCCAGTTTACCCCAGCTCATGTTCATGGACAGATGCATAAACAGAGGGGCTTACTCACCTCAAAGGGAACGACTATTCAAAGTCAACATATAATTGTTCAGTTGCATCTGGCTGCTAACTGAACTGTTGACCATGAATACACTGTCCAGGACATCTAAAAGGCAACGCCACCCCCCCTCCCCAATTCAAGGTAACAACCATGCAAATCAAGTCACCAAAAAGGCTGCTCTTGGAGAACCCAAACCCCAGACCACCCTAGAACTATCTGCTGTTCCTGAGCCCCCACTCTGCCTCGATGAAGATGTTTCTGAGCATGATCTAGAAGAGATCAAGTCATATTCTGACTTGGGGGCTCCAGAGAGCCACCTGACAGAAAAATCTGCACGTCAAAAGTACTGGGCCCAAACTGGCTAGCTGTCTTGCATCACACCAGGATGCAAGGGTCAGGACTCATCTTCCCTCATGTCTGGCTGCCTGGACACTGGGAAAAACTTCAGAGCATTTCAGATTGATGCCTGACCTGTGCACAGGTACATGCAGAGAAATACCTGTTTTCCCCAGGACAACAGAGTCAAGGCACTGTACCCAGTGAATTTTGGGAATTGGACTTTACTGAAACCAAGCCAGAACTATAAAGCTACAAATATCTGCTAGTCTTTGCTGACACCATTGTGGGCTAGATAGAGACCTTTCCATTCCTAATGGAAAGAGCCAAGGTGATAGCTAAGAAATTTTTGTTTTCTTTATTTGGTTTTTTGAGACAAGGTTTCTCTGTGTAGCCCTGGTCGTCCTGGAACTTGCTCTGTAGACCAGGCTAGTCCCAAACTCACAGAGATCTGCCTGCCCCTGTCTCCCAAGTGCTGGGATTAAAGACATGTACCACCACCACCTGGTTAAGAAGTTAATAATGGAATTGTTCCCCCAGATTTGGCCTCTCCATATCTCTGGAGTCCAACAATGGCCTGGCCTTCACAGCCAAGATGTGTTATCTCAGTTGCTCTCTAAGGCTCTTAACATAAATTGGGAACTTCATTGTATATATTGTCCTCAGAGCTCAGGAAAGGTAGAAAGGATGAAAAGAGCTTTAAAGGGAATTTTAACTAAACACACTCTTCAGATTGGTGGTAACTGGGTTGACCTCCTATGCCCTTCTCAGAGTCCTCTGTATCCTGTATCGAGAAAAGTTCATGCCCATAGTCTATGGGTTAGACTTGGGATAGGAGCCCAACCCCCAGAGGTGGAAAGTGATTGAAAAGGGACCATTAAAAATCAAACTTTCTAAGTTTGACCATCTAATATAACTTTAAACATTGTGTTCTTGCTGTTGGAATCTACACCATGATTGTCCTATGACTAACAGTTTCACTGTCTTATTTTCAAGCTATGCAAACAGAATCTAAATGCATCTTGACAGGGGAAATAAAAGTCACCCCACCATAGGAACCACCTCGATACTGTCTTGCCATGCAAAAGATTGTTTTTATCCATCATGGATGGAGGGTACTTGGGATGGACAGATCTAAAGGACCAATCCCAGTGTAATGATACAGACTTCGGCATAATCAAATATTCTTTAAAAGGTTCTGATAGTGGGAGTTACAGATGTGCTAAAATAAGAAGGGGTAGATTCATTAATCACTTCAACTGAACTTAGCATACCCAGAGTAACCCTGTCTGTAACAGTGTAGGTCATAACCTCTGGCTCCATCTAGCACCAGGAAGCCAACAGGAAAACTGTGTCAGAGGAGATCCCTCTAATGACTACTTGCTACCTATACATAATTTTGGATGTCAGCAATTTACTGGAATCTGCTCTGTTAATACTATTGATAGAGATGGTCTTACATCAAGAAATAAGACAAAATCTCTCAAACAAATTTTGACTGGCCCACCTAGCTAAGATAGTTCTCCTCCTTCATTGACCCTCTAATATTATTTCTACTGGCTATCATAATTGGGCCCTGTGCCCTCAATGTGTCAACAATTTCATCACCCATCAAATAAACAATGCCACCTGATAACATTATAAGACAGTCCCCTCTCAAGGATTTGACAAGGACACAAAAGTCAAGGGAAGAATGAGGAACCTGCCTGACTCCATTTTGAAGGCAGGAGCCATTTTGTGTTCTTAAAAATAAATTTCCATGTACTATACGAGCTGAGTTTCTGTTTTTAAGCTGCTGTTTCCTGAACTTGACTTGCTCTAACCCATGACCTTGACTTGTTTTTAGGAACACCCTGACCCTCCCTAACCAATGACCATATATATATGATGATGGGGGGGGGGGGTTGTTTGTTTTTTCTTTTTGAGATTTTTCTGTATTTTCCAATTGCTCCATTGTCTCGCTTCTGTAAACTTGCTTTTATTCCTGAGAAGGACCCTGAGAGCCAGCCAGTAGTGGTGCACGCTTTTAATCCCAGCACCTGGGAGCCAGAGCCAGGCAGATCTCTGTGAGTTCAAGGCCAGCCTGGTCTACAGAGTAAGTTCCAGGAAAGACACAAAGTTACACAGAGAAACCCTGTCTTGAAAAACCAAAACCAAAACAAAGAAAGAAAGAAAGAAAGAAAGAAAGAAAGAAAGAAAGAAAAGACCCTGAGAAACAGACTCAGCACTTCCCTCTCTAACCCAACTTAGGAAGCAGGTGCACCTGTATACAATAAAGCTTGTTAAAAATTGTGATTAGTGGCCTTTTTCTTGCCTGGTGGGATTAGCAATGCTAGGAACCGTGCTCTATAATTTAAATTGTGTAATTCTTCAGAAGAAGAGGGTCTCTTGTTTCTTTGATTTTTCTGAAAGTCCAGCACAGTTCTGGGCATACTGCTGGTTACTTACAGGTTAACATAACCAGTGATCTTGAAAAATGAGTAAAATGAAGTTGGCATGGGTACAGAGCAGACTTTCCATTTGGTAGTTGAGCTGGCTTCTGAATAGTCTATTATGAATCGCTTGGTTAAATGAACATTTATTTTGTAAAGCAAAAAGTCTCCATATTTGGGCCGACAAGAGGGATCTTGAGCCTGACAACTTAAGTTTGATCCCAAGACCCACACCCTGAAAGAAGAGATCTTCTGACGTGCAAACACGTGTGCATACGTACATACACACAAATAAATATAATTTTAAAATACAAAAAGAAAAGACCCTGGATATATAAATTCATAAATGCATGAAGAGTGTTAGTTTGCTGATGCCTAACTGGACACTGAATTTTGGTTTCCGCCAGGGGGCGCCAGACGGCTCATAGAATTCCGCCCACTCTACGCAGCCTCAGTCCAGGCGCAGGCTGGACGCGCCCTTGTTGACGCGTGTGACGTCACCAGAGGGCGCGGTCCGCGGAGAGGGCGGAGCCTCCCTCGCCTGGAGGGGAAGGGCCCTCCCCCGAGCGCAGGTTTCAGGGCTGAAGTAGGTTGCGAGTGGCAGGCGGTGGCTGCGGCTCCACGGCTTGGGGAAGATGGCGCCACCAGTGACGGAGCGGGGGCTGAAGAGCGTCGTGTGGCGGAGTGAGTGCGGAGGGGTCAGGGCTGAGACGGGAAAGGCCGCGGGTCTGACGCACCGGGTCTTGTCTTTCCGCTGCACCGGCAACTTGTTGCTTTGGGACCGAGTCCCTGGTAGGACTCTTTCCGGCTTGCCCAGCGAGTCGGATTTCGTGCCAGCGCCAGGGATGGGCGGGGTGACCAGACGCGGCCTTCTCCCCGGCCTCGGCTACGGCTCGCCCGCCGGGGTGAGGCTCAGCGGCGAAGCCCCACCCTCGGCGATCTCGGCCGGCTTTCCTTCCCGGGTCCCTGCGCTGTCCCGGGACAGTGCTTCCCACTCCCCACTCGCCCCACCAGGCAGCGACGTCTCTGCACCCGACACAATCTGAGCTCTGTGTTTCTCAATGCCACCCTCGTCCTTGTGTTTTCAGAGGCCCCTTAGTGTCCGCATTCATGGGTATTACTACCACGCATTTCAGTGTCTTGTCCTTTAAAAAGTGCAGGCTTTGTTGCTCAAGAGATCCTTCTGCCACTGTTCCTAGAGAAGACGACTTCCTAAACAAACAAACAAACAAACAAACAAACCATCGGACTGCTCAAGTCTATCTAGCGTCAGCACCCTGCATAGTCTGCTCATACACTGTTATAACTGGTCTACTTGTTGGTTACTGGTGTTCTGCCGTATCAACCACATTTACTAAAATGACACCAAACCTAGGCCTGCCAGGTTAGAGGAGCAATGAAAGCCTCAAGCCGGAAGGGCCTTTCTTGTTTGGCATCTCTGGGTTCAAAGTAATTATAGTCCAGTAGTGGGAAGGAGTAACGTCTTATTAGTGTTTCTTACTCCAGCTTGGTGAACAAGGAACAGAATAGAAATTAGTTAACAGAATTCTGTCTTATAGACTCTCAAGCAAAAATGGGTGGCAAATTGTGTTGTATAAATTATTTCTGAGTTATAATGATACATTATAATAGGGTTTATGAGAGAAAGATACTATATAATAGCTAGTAATGTGTCAGTATCAGTAGTGTGAGACTAGGCAGAGGGAAGAGCATAAAGACAGTAGAATTTCCCTCTTAGTGTTAACTTAGGGTAACACCAGACTACCAGATGGACAGTAAAATACAGACAGGCTGAATGGGGGAGGTGTAAGGCTGTAAAGTATTCTTTTAAACTTGTGTAACTAGAAATACTACCCAAAGGTTGTAACAACCCAGTGTCTATTGCACAAAGCATGTATATATATTGAGGGACTGGAAAAATGGCTTAGCTAGAAAATGAAGATAGCTCACATTCCCACAGGCTGATGCATGGATGAGTAATGCATGCATAAATGGATACATATCTTTTTTTTAATGTAAGTAAAGTGCTGATATATTTTATGCTATTGCATCTTGGAAACATGCTAAGTAAAAAAGCCAGTCACAAAGGACCACATGGTATGACACCATTCATGTGAAAAATGTCCAGGACAAGCAAATCTAGAGAGACAGGAAGGAGACTAATGTCACAGTCTGGAGAGATGACATTAAAGGGATGGGGTTCTGTTTAGGCTTTTGTTATAGTTACTGTTGTTTGAAACAGGTTTTCACTGTGTGTCCCTGGCTGTCCTGGAGTTCACTGTGTGGTCTGGGCTGGCCTTGAACTCATAGAGCTCCACCTGCCTCTGCATTCTGAGCACAAAGGCATGTGCCATTACACAGGACTTGGGTTTTGTTTTTGAAACAGAGTCTCGTGTGCCCTAGAATGGCCTCATACTCAGCTCTGTAGCTAAGGATGACCTTGAACTTGTGATTTTCCTGCCCTCACCTTCTGAGTGCTAGGATTATGGGTGAATTCCACCATTCCTGGTTTTAGTCGGTACTGGAGATTGAACTCAAGGCCCTTTGCATACTAGGTCAGTAGTCTACCAACTGAGCCACATCCATCCCCACCCCAAGGAATGAGGTTTCTTTTTAGTGGTGTAAATGTCCTCCAGACAGTTGTAGTAAAGTAGTAGTGGGTGCATGACTGCTGAAAGCCATTAGAACGCACAGCTTTTGAGTGAGTGAATGCTGTACTTTGCAGTTTTTGTCTTGATAATGCTGCTAAAACGAGCCCTGACAAGAGCTATTAAATCTAGGCCTAAGAGTACTGGCACATGCCTATAACCCCGACACTTAGAGGTGGAGGTAGACACATCAGTTCAGCTGTATATATAGCGAGTTTGAAGCCAGTCTGAACTTTGAGACCTTGTCTCAAATAAATAAGTAAAATCTACACCTAAGATTCACACCCAGGTCTTTTGTGTTAATGTCTGGCACACGTGTGGCTTCTGTAAGACCCTTAGTCTTACAGGGTCTTATTTAAGCACAGTCTATTACATGAGCCTCCTAAGTAAACTCCAGAGTTCTTGTCTTTCTTTCTTTCCAGTCCATCCAGCAAATAGCTGCCAGAATAATTTCATTTAATACTGCTGGCTTGAAGACCTGCAGAGGCACCCTATTGCCTGGTGTTCGTTCCAGCCTACAATTGACTGTTTGCCTAGCTCCAATCTCCCTAGTTTTGTAAGACTGATTTTCCCCACGCCCATCCTGTTTATTCTCATTGCATTATTTATCTTCCTGTCTTATCTTGGTGGTCCATTCCTCTGCCTTTTGACCCCTTTCCCTAATTCTTTACCTACTCACATTTTAGCCTTCAAGTCTTAGTTCAGATGGCTTTTTAGTTTCCCCCACCTTCCTTTGTGTTAGCATTTAGTCTCCCCTTCTCACTGCTGCCTCAGGAGAGCCCCTTAAGCTGTGCTTTGCTTTTTTGTCTGTTTCCTTTTGTTTTATTTCCTGACAGGTCTCTCTCTCTGTAGCCCAGGCTGGCCTGGAATTTGCAATAGCCCTTCTGCCTTCTGAATGCTGAGGTTTCACGCATGAGCCACCATTTACAGTCAGGAGTCTCTTGAAAAGCTTCAGAGGGTTCACTTTTCTGTCTTACAGTCCTTTAAGTTTGTGTGTGTGTGTGTGCACATGTGCAAATTCCATTGCCCATGTACATGCTTGCAGAGGCCAGAGGTCAATGTCAGATGTCTCGTCTAATGCTCTCTGCCTCAGGAGACAAAGTCTCACTGAATCTGGAGCTCCCTTGGCTAGGCTGGCTGGTTAGCTCTGAGAATCCCATTTCTGCCTCTCCAGAACTGAGGTTACACCTGTGCTCCACCATGCCTGACTTCTGTGTGTGTTTGGTGGGTCCAAACTCAGGTCCTCACGCTTTGGGTCGGCACTTGACCAGCTGAGCCCTCTCACCAGCCTCCTAGGGCTGTAAGGTTTTAACAGTCCCCAGCAGAATGGGATAGGTAGTGTGTATTTTTGTTACTGTGTTTAATAAATGACTCAGTGTCTTAAATTTTCCCATTCCTACCTCAAAGAGCCCATTAATACATCATTGAATTCCTATGGGAAAGCTACCAGTGCTCTTAAAGCTTTTGTTCAAGTAGGGACTGATAGGACATAAAGAAGAAAACCCAGGGTAAACATGATTGACATCAGTTTATGATACACAGGGAGCGAGGCTACACAAATAGCTACATCAGGAAAAGTTTATCTGACTAGGTGACATTTCTCAGTCCTAAAATACAAGAAGGAATCAGCCGTAAACTACCATGAAACTCCTTTTAAAAAATGAGAGGATGAGGTGATGGTCCAGCTGATAGGAGCCTGCCTTGCAAGCATGAGGCACTAAATCCAGCACTCACATAAAAGTCAGGCATGGCAGTGTAGTCAGCTAGTCTAGTCATATTAATGAGCGCGTTCAGTGAGAGATCCTGTGTCAGACAATGAGGCTGAGAGTGATGGATGAAGATGCAGTGACCTCTAGTCTCCTTGCATATGTGCACACACCCACACGAATTCCTTTTTTTTTTTTTTTTTTTTTTAAGATTTATTTATTATGTATACAGTATTCTGCCTGCATGTGTCCCTGCAGGCCAGAAGATCTCATTACAGATGGTTGTGAGCCACCATGTGGTTGCTGGGAATTGAACTCAGGACCTCTGGAAGAGCAGTCAGTGCTCTTAACTGCTGAGCTATCTCTCCGGCCCCCACATGAGTTCTCAGATACACCACACATAATGCAAGGTATTTGTTACAAAGGATGGGGGCGTGTAGCCCAAAAGGTAGATTGGAGCCAGTTGTTAAATGGTTTAGGCATTCTCTGGGAAATGGAGACTCATTAAAGATGACTTTTCCCTTTCTTTTCAAATAGCAGACACCGGCATTTTTGCAGTCTGTTAATGCCAAAAGGAAGTCATTTCTTGTTCCTATTTTGAAGGGAAATGACCTTTAAAATTCAATTAAGTGTAATAAGTTATACTAATGTTAAGTGAACAACTAGGTGATATTTTTGCTTATGTAACTACCACCCAAATCAGTCTGTAGAAGGTTTCTAAGCATTTCCGCTTTCCCAGTGTAACCCCCTTATCCCCAGAGAGAACCCCATTCTGACTTGTGTTATCATCCCGTAATTTACAATAGTGTTCTTTCATCTTCACACTCAGGTTTGAGGAGAATCCTTCAAATTCTTCATTAGATTTTCACATGCATGCATGAACAACTCTTTCGCTTTTCTATCTGCCGTGTGCGTGTGTGTGTGTGTGTGTGTGTGTGTGTGTGTGTGTGTGCGTGTGCAAGGGCTCTGCCCCGGGCTGCGTCCTGGCCCTGCCTTTCTATCTACTCTTGCAGTAGTCCTTAGTTCCCACAGGTTCTAGTTTCATATACTTCTTGAACTAAATATATAAGACTGAAGAAAATATGAGCCAGGCTTAGTGTATAGAGAATGCCTACAAACTGATTAATAAAATAATGGCCCAATAGAAAAATGAGCAGAGGAAATAAAGACGCAGCCTACAGATGGTGTAGTCTGGTTTTGATCTGGAGAAATGCAAAGACCAGATACCCCCCTTAACCTATCACGTTGACAGAGTCAGGTGATGTCATGTAGCAGTTGGAAAGCTTGCTGTGGAGCTGATTAGTTATAGCCTGTTGAAAACTGCTAGTCCATTTAATGAGACAGGGGACAGCACTGGGTGATTCTAGCAGTCCCACCGTGGGCCACTCCATAAGTAAAAGTGACAAAAATACACACGCATACTTAAAATTTCTTTTCTCAAAGGGCTTTCAAATTAGATTGTTAAAATGTATTTCCTGTGCACGCACATCTGCCTGTGCATACACTGTGGCAGTGTAGAGGTCAGAAGACAGCCTACAGTACTTGCTGGTCCCCGGGATTATACTCAGGTCAGCAGGTATGACAGCAGGCACCTTTACCCACCTGAACTTAAAGTTGTTTTTTTTCCAACATTTAGTTTTAAGTATGTGTATTTTGCCTGCATACATGTAAGTGCACTGCATGTTTGCCCGGTGCCTGTGTAGGTGAGAAGAGAGTGCCGGGTTCCCTGGAACAGGAGTTAGAGATGGGTGTAAACCTCCATGTGGGCTCTGGGAACTGAACATGGGTCCTCTCGGGGAGCAGTAAGCGTTCTTAGTGCCGAGCCATTTCACTAGCCCTGTTTAAAGATCCCAGTGCAATAGCATAGTAGCAAAAATTGGAAACAAAATAGCAGCCTGGTGCATGAGAATATAGTCTGTTGAATAAACACAGTCTGTCAGTATTCTTTTAGTTACTTAAAAAGTTACTAACATTACTAAAAGAATAAGTTATCTCTGTTCATACTTTATATGGCAGCTATCCATGGTGCATCTTTAACAGAGAGTGTAGTGACAATAATATGTATATGCTGAACCTTTTTATGATAATTCGATTATTAAATCCAGGACAAAGTCACAAAAGACACATGCTGTCTTCTGCCATTGAGTCCCACCCCAGCCCTCTCTTTTGTGTTAGTTCCTATCTTACTGAGCTTTGTTCAAGTGATTTTTTTTTAAGCCAGATTTACTCTGTGGCCTAGGAAGACCTGGAACTCACAGCAGCCCTCCTGCTCAGCCTCCTATGTGCCAGAATTTTACAAGTTTGAACCCCCGTGCCTGGCTACCACCAGCTCTGTTTCAAGGGCTGCATGGTCAGCCGTGGCTTGTTCCCGTCATCTAGGGCGGTCAAGTATGAGGTAGACCAGTGGCATGACTGCTCCAGCAGCATTCATTTCTCCGAGAAGAACAGAGTAACTGTGGGAACATGCAGTGTCTTCAGCTTTCAGCTCGCAGTACGTGCAGTGAAGCTGGCCCCGAAAGGAAGTAGTCTCTCAGTGTCTGAGCTCTGCCTTCACGTGGCCTTCATGTTTGCCTGTCATGCGGGAGAAGAAGCCTTTGCTTTCTGGTTATTTCACCTATAAAATATTCTATCTAGTAAGCAATATATAATTCCTTTACTGACTTCTTGCTTTCTAACAATTTTTATTTTTTTGGGGGGGGTGCACCTGTGTGGTGAAAGAGCCCCGAGGTTGACATTGGGTGTCCTCCTCCGTAGCTCTCCCCCTTAGTTTTTGAGACAGGTTCTCTCACTGAACCAACCTGGAGCTTATCGTGCATCTAGGCTGGCTGGCCAGTGAGCTCCAGGCTCCTCCTCTGTCCATTCCCCACCCCATTGCCAGCACTTGGGTGCAGACATTCCCCCACAGCTGACTTTGTACATGAATGCTCGGAATCTGAATCAGTTCCTTGTGCTTGCTCAACATGCACCCTCCTCAGCCTCCATTGTTTTGTTTTGCTTTGTTTAGGTTGGTTCGAGATAGGATTTCGTGTAGCCCAGGCGGCCTCCAACTCTGTAGCTGATGATAATCTTGGATTCTTCTGCCATCGTCATCCTATCCGGGGATTTGGGTACCATGCTTCCACACTCAACTTCTAACTGATGTTTCTTAACACTTCAAAAATCTTCCTGATTACAAAATCAGTTCCCAAGTTTTAAAATTCCATCCAGGGTGTGTATGTGTGTGTGTGTAAGACAGTGCAGGCATGCACAGCCACAGTGTGCCAGTGGAGGTCAGAGGACAATTTAAGGGAGTTGGTTCTCTCCTGTCGTGGAACCTGGGGATCAAGCTCACAAGGTCAGGCTTGGTGGACAAGCACTCTGACCCACTAAGCCATCTCGCCAGCCCCAGAGCACAACTTTTTAATACTCCTTTTTCTTGGAACACTTCTAACAGCACATATTATTTTTCCTTCTTCCTAACCCGCTCTCCAACTCTTCACGTGCTGGTGGGCTGTCCTGCAGTTCAGTTCAGTTCTGATACTACTTAGGGCCAGCGTTGGCAGGGTTAAGGATTCAGACCTTTAAGACTGCCCCCAGTTCCGATGATGGTAGTGAGGTGCTTCCCACACTTCCCTGGTCCCATCAGGACTTCCCATACTCTGCCTTCCCTTTCAGACTCTGTAATCTGTGCTTACAAACAAACTCTAGTAAACTACATCCTGTCACCAGGGTTTTTGTTGTTTGATTGTTGTTGTTGTTATTTCTCTAAAGCATGCCAATCATCAGCCAGTTGAAGTCGTAGGTGAGCTCCAGAAGGGGCGTCCCTCCCGATGGAGCTGGCTGTGTTACCATTGCTACACATGGCTGCATTCAGTGACTCAGGAAGTGGGTGGGTTGTGAAGTTTCATTGTGTAGGCCTTACTGATGAAGTCATTGGCCACTGGTAATTGAGCACACTCTCTAGTCCCTGTTGCCTCCTTAAAAGTCATAGCTTGGTCCTTCTGGTGACCAGTTGCGTGCTGAAGCCAAAAGGGTCATGTCACCAGCATACCGTAGAGTCTCTGTCACATAAGAGAGTTCAAGGATTTTTAGATTTATTCCAGGAACTAGAAACAAAGATCAGATTTTTTTTTGAAGGATGTGTTTTTACTTTTGATTATGTATATGCTTGTATGGGTATGTAGACAAAAGCATAGCTGTCTGTGGAGGCCAGAGGAGGGTTCAAGTTACAGTGGATGTGAGCCACCCAGTGTGATGCTGAGGGCTAAGCTCTAGTCCTCCACAAGAGCAGCACTTGCTCTTAACTGCTAAGCCATTCCCCCCCCCCAGATATTTTTTTTTATTATGCCACAGTAACATTAATTAGTTCATTAGAATTGCCTTTTTTTTAAAACACAGTGTCAAAAACTTGGTGGTAAACTTCCTAAAAGTGTTTACTGAAGACATACTAATTTAAAAATAAAAAACGTTTAAACACTTAGAGTCAGGCATGATGGTGCATGACATTTGGGAGGTAGAGGCAGGAGGGGAACTGGTTCAAGGTCATCCTTGAAAGATGTCAGAAGCCTGAAACTGAAGTTACAGGTGACTGTGAGCTGCCTGATATGGGTGCTCACAACCCAACCCAGGTCCTTTGCAAGAGCACCAAGTGTTCTTAGCCACCGAGCCATCTTCCAGGCCCAGCTACATGCATTCTTTAACAGGAGAGTAAATAAATGAGCATGAAAGTGTTTATGCCAACTTGCTTGTCAGATGTAATTTAGCCATGAGCCAGGCAAGGATCTTCCTATCGGTTATTTTTTCTTAAGATTTAAGAAAGAAGAAAAACCTAAGTCAGATAATAGTTTCAGAAATATTTTCTGGACATGTTCATACACTTACATTTGAGAATATATTACAGTTTAAACATATAGGTTATGTATTGTATAGGTTTGTATATTTACTTAGAGCTTAATATATAGCATTTATAGAGTTCCTCTATACATTCCAAGTTGCAGTTTTTCTCAGCCATTTTGAACCTTTTACATAGTCTTACATTTCTAACTGTTGCTTTAGATTGCTAAACTTTTTTTTCTTAACAGAGATAAAAACAACGGTGTTTGATGACTGCCGGAAAGAAGGCGAATGGAAGGTAGAAGCTGAGTAATTTGTTCTGCTGGGGGGCTTCCGGATATTGTACTTAGGGTGTTTCCATGAGGCCATAGGCCTAGGATATCGTTTTCAGACCTTACTTTCCTCTAAGCTGTGGTACCTTGAGCAAGTCACCTACCATTTCCCTGTTCCCTTGTCTAGTGGATGGGGATGGTGGTACATCATATGATTCTTGCAATACCAAATGTTTGAACAGTGCTTTATGGCAATAACATTTTTTGGAAAATTTGTCATTAAATATTAGATATATTTAAAATGTACAAACTCTGCTTCAGAATAGAAATAGATCTATTTCTTTACTTGTGTGTATATTTACATGTCTGTATTGAGAAAGTAAGCCACCACATCATGCAGTCGAGGAGGAATTAGAAATCCTGCTTCTCAGTGTTTGTAGTTCTGACAGGCGGCTCTGATGCTCTCTTCTGTGTTTGAAGATAATGCTGTTGGACGAGTTCACCACGAAGCTTCTGTCCTCATGCTGCAAAATGACAGACCTCCTAGAAGAGGGCATAACTGGTAAGTGTCCCACTGCTCGCTGGCGAGAGCCTTGCCGCCTGACTGGCAGTGCTGAGTATGATGGCTGTTTAGCTAGTAATTATGCTTCCAAGGGTGCTATGTGTTCTTTTTTAGAGCTCCAGCCATAACAGATTGGTCACGTCACTCCTCAGTTGTGAGAAGTGGGAGTAAATCCAGAATTCTCCAGAAAGCCTGACCATATAATGCTTATGTTTTGATATTTGTGAATAAAGTGATTTGTCACCTATTGCATATTCAATTTGCATTTGCTATTATAATAGCATGTTTTTAAAAATATAAATTTTTATTTTAAAATTTTATCACATTTTTATTGAGTGTGCATGCGTGCGTGCATGCGTTCTTCAGGAGTCCGTTCCTTCTGTCTGCTGTGAAGTCCTAGGGACTGAACTTAGGACATGGACTTGGCAGTGGGGCCTTTGCTTGCTGAGTCACCTCACTGGCCCCAGGAATTACTAATTAAGCCGTGTAACTTGTATAAATTTCTAGAGGCTGTTCTGATGGAAACTAGAGTGAGGACCATTTGATACACATGGGAGAGTACTATGGAACTGCAGAGTATTACGTACTGTGGGAGGCTTTGATCTTTAATAGACCATTGTTTCTTACTCTGGATCCAATGTTAATAGGGGTGTGTGTGTGGTGGGGGGGTGACAAGACAACCTGCTGGTGTTAGTTCTTCCTTTCTACTGTGGGGGATCCCAAACTTAGGACATCAGGCTTAGCAGTAGGTTCTTTACTCCTGAGCCATCTCACGGAGCCCAAGAATTATTTTACTTTTTGACGCATGTCTTGTTTCTTCTGGCACAGTGACTGCTTGTGCTGTACTCTGGTGCCCACCTGTAAAAGGTCTGCTCGTCTCTCCATGCCGACACAATCCCATGTAGAGTCTCAAAGAAGATACTTCTTAAAAAATTTTCTTTCCTTTTTTTTTCTAGGATTTATTCATTTAGTAAATGAAAAAAGATATATATATATATATATATATGTTTTTTAACTATTATTATAAAAATGGAAAATACAATGAAGTTTATTTAAAAACTTTTTTAAATTTTTCTTTCCTTTTTAATTATTGACTATATATTTGTATATAGTTACTGTACTTATTGTATATAGTTTTTCCATGTTTGTTAAAACCCTCGCTTTTTACTTAGATTTAAAAAAAGGGGAAATGATGCATGATATTTTGTGTTCTGACAAACAAAGCTTGCTTGGAGTCAGAAGGCAGAGCTAGCCACGAGTTAACCATAGAGTTCTAGAGGTCTGTACAGAGAGGAGACAGGAAGTGATAAGGTGGGGTGGTCAGAGACAGGATCTCTGCCTTTTTGGTCTGAGGAACCATAGAGATAGGAAGCGGCTGTGGCTGCTCCTCTGCTTCTGTGATCTTTCAGGTTTCTACCCCGATATCTGACTCCTGACTTTTATTGAGAAGATTAATTAGATTTACATGTCAGTTTATAAATGTGTTTCTTTATTATTATTATAAATGGAAAATACAATGGAGTTTATTTAAAAATATTTTAAACTTTGGTTCCATCAAATGACTTTTTGTTGTTGTCAGTTGTAGAGAATATTTATAAGAATCGTGAACCTGTCAGACAGATGAAAGCTCTTTATTTTATCTCTCCAACATCAAAAGTAAGTATTTCCCATCTTGAGAGTGAGTTTTGGGGCCGGGGTATAGCTCGGTGGTAGAGTGTGTATTTTCACGTGTGCAAGACTCATCAAACCTTGATCTTATGGTCTTCTTAATTGCTTTCTATTTTTGTTTGTGCACACACGTGTGCAGGTACCCACAGAGGCCAGAAGAGGGTATGGACCCCTGTAACTGGAGTTACAGGCCAGTGTGAGCTGCCCAGTGTAGGCACCTGGACAGTGAACCCAGGTCCTCTGCAAGAGCAGCAGTGCTTCTAACTGCTGAGCCATCTCTCCAGCCCCTCAGCCTTGATATTGAACACACAAACAATAGCCAGTGTCTTCACTAAGTATAAATAGGCCTTATTAGAAGATTATTTCTACTGACTGCTGTATTTATGAAAGTTTTTATGTATTAGGTTTTATTTGTACTCTTCCATAAGAATGTGAAGGAAAAATTTCCTTTCTCCTGTCATAATGAAAGCAGGGAACATGATATAAAATGATAGTTGCTTTACACCACTTGAGATTCACATAGCTCCTGTTGACCCTTAATTTTGGAAGAGATGGAAATGTAGAAAAATAAGATTTAAAAAATCTTTTTAAAAAGATATATTTATTTATATTTTATGTGTATGAGTGTTTTGCCTACATGGTGCCCATGAAAGCCAGAAAAGGGCATCAGGTCCCTGGAACTGGAGTTACAGGCCATTCATTGTAAGCCCCTCCCCTCCCCAAAGGGTGCTGGGTCCTCAGGAAGAACTGTAAGCACTCTTAAACTCTGAGCCGCCTCTCCAGCCCTGAGCAATAAGTATTTATCTTAGTCACTTTCCTGTAGTATACATGTTTATGTATAGATTATGTGTGTATGTATGTAGTTTTATGTCAAAGAAATTGCTTTTTTTTCTGACAAGTTTGATTTGACTTGCTTTTTGAGCCAAACTTTTAGTATTGGATTCATTTTTTTCTGTGTAATATCTTCTTGCTTGTTTGTTTGTTTGTTTTGTTTTGGTTTGGTTTTGGGGTTTTTTTTGTTTTTTTGAGACAAGTTCTCACTATGTGTCCTAGGCTGGTCTTGAAGCCACTATTTATAGTGACTTCAGTCAGGCTGGTTTTGAATGCATAGACTGCTGGTTTAGCCTCCTGAATGCTGGGATTACAGACATAAACCAGCTCTTTGTGATGTCTGAGAAGGCATTTCCAACACTTTTTTTCACTCCCACTTCTAACTCTGTTAGATATCAGGGAAACAAGCAAACAGAAAAACACTGCACAAAAAATACCTCTGCATGTTGACTGCTAGGAACATAGTGTTTGTTTTTTTAAAGATTTATTTATTATGTATACACACACCAGAAGAGGATGCCAGATCCCATTAGAGATGGTTGGGAGCCACCATGTGGTTGCTGGGAATTGAACTCAGGATATCTGGAAGAGCAGTCAGTGCTCTTAACCTCTGAGCCATCTCCCCAGCCCAACATAGTAGTTTTTTAATGATATTTTATAATTTATCCATGATACAAGACTATAAGAAAAAAATTCATGACTTGGAAAAATGCAACCTAAAAACACCATGTTTAGCTGAATGTGTGGCTCATGCCTTTAACTCCAGCTCTTAGAAGGCAGGAGGAGGTGGATCTCTGAGTTTGAGGCCTACCTGGTCTACATAGCAAGTTCTAGGCCAGCCAGGGTTACACAGTGTGACCCTGTCTTAGAAAAGAAAAGAAAAAGAAAAACATACTATTTTTCACCTAGTATTCAAATTGTCAAAAGGGTTTTGTGTGTGTGTGTGTGTGTGTGTGTGCGTGTGTGTGTGTATGTGTGCATGTGAGTGTGTGTGTGCATGTGTGTGTGCGTGTGTGTGCACGTGTGTGTGAGTGTGTGTGTATGTGTGCGTGTGAGTGTGTGTGTGCGCGCGTGTGTGTGCATGTGTGCATGTGAGTGTGTGTGTGCATGTGTGTGTGCGCGTGTGAGAGTGTGTGTACATGCACACACACGCACTCTTAGTTATTCTAGCCATCCATGGTTAATGAGGCAAAGCTTGGCATATACTCTTACACTGATAGTAAGAAATGGATGCACCATTTTCAAGAAGCTTTTTAAAATATTCTATTTGGAGTTAAGGAATAAATGGTTAAATTAAGATGATAGGAATAAATTGATTAAATTCTGAGAATTGATAAAAGATAGTATAAAAGACACGTGGCCATTAAAAATAAGGTTTGTACCAGCCTGGTCTACAGAGTGAGATCCAGAACAGGCACCAAAACTACACGGAGAAACCCTGTCTCAAAAAACCAATAAATAAATAATAAATAAATAAGGTTTATATAGATTGGATGACTTATGAATTCATTTTTAATGTTCATGACAAAAGAATGCACAATTACATGTTCAGTAAAGTAGCAGACAGTTTAGAGAAGGCAGTACGTGATGTGTCCCTCATACCTACTCACAACCAGCTCAGCATCTCTTCTCACCTTGAATCAGTTGTCTGTAGGCCCCAGAGGCCTCTGTGCAGGTGAGTGAGGCCTGGAGGTCTCTGGGAACACTGTGAAGACTGTGAAGATTGTGAGATTTGCTTCCCCATAGGCTGGCAGAGCCCGACACCAGCACCAGGGTTCCCAGATGAGAATCATGGACAGACTTCAGGAGGTTGGCTGGAGGAGATCTGAAGAGCCCAAGGGGAGGTCAGCAGCTTCCAGAAGGGAGGGCCTTAGTGATCTGTGTACTTCACTTTGGTGTTGCCCTTGGGAGGAAAACGTTGCCTTCCTGCTCCTGTGGAAGTGGCTGTATTTAGGGTGATCCCACAGTTGACTGATTCCCATGTGTGGTAAAGAAAAGCATCCAGCTGCACACCTAAGGAGGTCCAGCTGCTAGAGAGAGTAAAACATCTAGCTAGGGAAAAGGCCACTTGAAGACTTTGCTGTCCTCAACAGAAAAGTAGCACAGCATGGAGAGTCCCATATAGCTTCTGAAATGCTTCCTGCAGCCCAGGGTTCGACTGCTAGTTGAAACAGCTGTGGAAGGGAAAGGAACTCTCCAGAAATGTGAATCAGTAGTCTGTGAGATCAAAACGGTGTATCTCTAAGGCAAAAAGACAAACGAATGGTCAGAGACTTACCGATAGATCTCTGTAGTAGTATTGCAAGAGAAGCCGCATCGGAGGGAAGAGAGAGCGTTAACTTCCTGTTTTCATTTTCCCATCCACATCAGTATCTTTTTTTAAAGAATTTAATGATATAAACAAAGCTCCTGTTTATTATTTTCAAGGAGCAGATAGACAAGTCTAACAGTGGGAGCAGGGCCATCTTTGACTCTTCTGCTGACTTCATACTGGGTCACCATGCCCAGCCTTAATACAAGGGGAGGTGCTTAGTCTTACTGCAACTTGATATGCCGTGTTTTGTTGATATCTGTGGGAGGCCTGCCCTTTCCTTAACAGAAACAAAGGAGAAGTGGATTAGGGTGGGGCAGAAGGAAGGTGGCAGGGAGGGATGGGAAATTACGTTTGGGATATAAAATAAATAAAATTTTTTTTAAAGATTTATTTTTATTTTACACGCATGTGCGTTTTGCCTGCATGTTGGTCTATGTACCACATGTGTTCATGGTACCTGCAGATCCAGAAAAGGTATCAAATCCCCTGACACTGGGGATAAGGACAGTGATGAGCACCATGTATGTGCTGGGAGCTGAACCCAGGTGCTCCGTAGGAGTGGTCTCTCCAGCCTGGTACTCTCTTTTTAGTGGAGCACATGAAGGCACATACATACTGCACATGAAGGCACATACATACTGCACATGAAGGCACATACATACTGCACATGAAGGCACATACATACTGCACATGAAGGCACATACATACTGCACATGAAGGCACACACTGCCAGCCGTGTTCCTGGTGTCCTCCTCCCGAGGAGCTACTAGACCTCCTTTTTAGTGGAGCACATGAAGGCACATACATCCTGCACATGAAGGCACATACATCCTGCACATGAAGGCACATACATACTGCACATGAAGGCACATACATACTGCACATGAAGGCACACACTGCCAGCTGTGTTCCTGGTGTCCTCCCCCCGAGGAGCTACTAGACCTCCTTTTATTGTAATGTTAGCAGTTGTCGCTCCTTCCTTACTGACACTTCTCCGTGATCAGTCTTGGTGATTTCTTTTTCATGGGATACCGCCAGCACCTTGGCCTCCCAGTTCCTGATCCGTTGTCATCCAGTAATCTTGTCATCTGTTGTTTGTGTCCTGGACCTCCTCATTGCCAGGAGTACCATCTGTGCACTCCTAGTGCCTTCTTGCTGGTTCCCTGAGTCCGTTGCCTTAATAGCTGACACTGGCTGGAGAAATGGTATCCTTAAAAATCAGCCGGGCAAGTTCAACTTTTAGCCAGCCAGAGCTTATTTTATTGAAATAAAATAAACTTCAAAGCCAGCATATTTAAATGAATATTTAATAAAATATGTGTTAACATCTCACTTCTTTTTAAGTCTGTAGATTGTTTCTTGCGAGATTTTGGAAGTAAATCTGAGAACAAATACAAAGCTGCATATATATACTTCACGGACTGTAAGTGCCTTTGTAAAGGTTATTACCTCACTGTTTAACATGCTGGTACTTTTAGTGTCTGCTTTTTAGTTTATGTCCATGAGCATTTTAGAATCTTAATCAAAATTCCAATTACCAGAAAGAAGCCTATGGGAAAGTACCAAAGAAAATAGCCTTTTTGTTTGGCATATTTTATGGGAGAAAAAAAATCTATCATATTTTCCCCATTGTATCATTTACATGGAAAGCAGAGGAGAGGAAAGAAGTCCTGAGACATTTATGTTTATGCTTTGTTACATAACTATATTTCAATAAGAAGTCTGAAACCAGACGGTGGTGGCACACACCTTTAATCCCAGCACTCGGGAGGCAGAGGCAGGCGATCTCTGTGAGTTTGAGCACAGCCTGGGCTCGAGAGACCTTGTCTGGGAAAACAGCAGCAACAGAAGCCTGTTATCCTGTGTTTCATGCTTTGTACTGACCGTCTGTCTGCGGGATGGTCTGCTTTATAAAATGCAGCTGCTGTGCATAAAAACAGTACTGCACGTTAGGGAATGTATTCAGAAGGAGTAAAGACTTACGGACGTGTGCTTTCCTCCTCAGTTTGCCCGGACAGCCTCTTTAACAAGATTAAGGCATCTTGCTCCAAGTCAATAAGAAGATGTAAAGAAATAAACATTTCCTTTATTCCACATGAGTCTCAGGTACTGGTCATTTTCATTTTTTAATTTTTGCTTATAATGGATTTTCACAATTAGTTTTATAAGCTTGTTCCTAAAGCATGGTCTTAGGATGTTTTATGTATTTATTGGTAAATGTTGTGCCTAATCTCCAAGGAAATATTCCCATAATAAATAGAGAAACATGAACAAAGATTGGAATACAACATGAATGATGAAAAGAGGAGCTTACATTGCATATCTGGCCCCAAATCCCATGTCTGTGAAGTCTCGTCACCATTCATTAGATTACGAAATTCAAAGATTCTTTTTTAGCTTTTGTAACTCTTTGTGATATTTAAACAAAAGTTTTAAATAAGTATTTGATACCATATACCTGGGCACTGACTGTCCATTTGACACAGTTGATGAGTCTTTGAGTAGTGATAGTGGTGATGGGAATAACCACCAGTAGAGTGCTGCTCTGGCAGATAGTTCTCTTGGTCGCTTTACATAAATTTAGAGATTTCAGCTTTCCACTAGTCCGTGGATACTTCTATTCCCATGGTTTTGTTGTTGTTGTTAGTTTTTTTGTTTTTAAGACAAGGTCTCACTGTGTAGCCCTGACTGTCCTAGAACTCACTCTGTAGACCAGGCTGACCTGGAACTATAGAGTCACCTCAGCCTCCTGAGTGTTGGGATTAAAGGCGTGCACCGCCGTGCCTGGCTTGTGCACCCATTTTAAAGGCTGGAAATTTAAGAGGTTAAACAACAAATCCCAAGTTACATACCAGTGAATAGATAGGCTTATTATACTCAGTTCTCTGTTTAGATTTTAGATTATACAAAGGAATAGTTGGAGGTTTTTTTGAACTACCAGGTCAATATTTGGGAATAGAAAGATCCTAGATACAGCATTCCTCTTTTAAGCTTTGCTATCTGTGACAAAGACTATAATTCAAATTGGAAGATTTTAAGATTCAAAATACTTAAGTTTTCTTAAAATTCATCCTTTAATACAATATATAAGTTTAGTGTAGGATGAAAATAGGCTATCTAAAAGCATGTGTAAACAGTGAATTTAAGCAGTAGTGTAGTAAATGCTGTGGACATTTCACTTCACAACAGATACTAGTTTCAGCCCCAGAATTCATTCAGAGCCTATATTTGCTGTGTTTTCAGGCAGGAATTCCATAGCACTGTGACTTAAGTTGATGCTTTATGGCAGAAAATATCTATGTATATAAAGAAGTCCCTTGAGAAAGGTTACTGCCAGTCTGTGAAATATGATTATTTAAGGTCCTCTTGCTGTGTTTTTTCCTACATTTTTCTCTCCTAATTTACTTCCTTGATATACATCTTATGAAAATTTTCTTACAAAAATTATTTTGAGGTAGTGTCTGATTATACTAATAAGTACTAGGATTACAACTGTCTAATACCATGCCTGACTTTACCTAATAAGTTTAATTGATGTGGAAAAATTATGATGATAATAAAAACATATTAGAAATACATGTGACATACTACTAAATTTAAACTTTGAGCTAGGAGCAGAGGCTGATCTGACATGCTATCATAATATTATTTCAGGGCAGGGTGTGATAGAGCATGCCTAAAATAGCAGCCCTGGGGAGGCAAAGGCGATAGGTTGGCAGGAACAAGGCGGCCTGGTCCACAGAGACTGGAGACCGCTGGATTTAGGGTCCACATAGACTAGAGACCGCTGGATTTAGGGTCCACAGAGACTAAAGACCACTGGATTTAGGGTGTCCCCTGTGAGATGATGAGCAGAAGAGCCATCTGTTCTCGTTCGATGAAAGAGATACAGATACAAAGTATTCCAAAGTCGATCAGTTAGGATTAGGTTCAACTGAGCAGAGCAGGAAAATCTAAACTTCAGTGGCTTAAACAGTGTGAAAATGTACTTCTTCCTGCATAAAAAGTCAGGAAATGGGCTTTATAAACCTTACATAGTATAGTAGCTCTACAAATGTCAGGAGCCTGTTCTCTTAGGCATTCCCTTCATGAGCCAGATGATTATAGAATTATTATACTCCTAATTGAGGCAGCAGGATAAGAAGATAAATAGCAAGTAGAGAGACAGAGTGAAATAAGAACCTTCATTTGTACTGTATTCGCTAAAATGTAGTCCCACAACAACCCTAAGCACATGGGAGATTGAAAATGTCTTCTTAGATGGGCGTGTGTAGCTGTGCTTCCTGGTGACCTGGAGTTGTCACTGTAAAGTAAGGTGTGTTTGTTGAGGACACCTGGCACAGTCAGCCACAAAAGGAATATTTACTAGGAGATTGGGGATTCATTTGTAAAATGAATAGAATTTTTCATGGTAGCAATTAAGAGGTCCAGTCTAAGGGGTAAGAATAACCTGAATGCAAAAACAGAAGCAGAAAGATATGGGGACAGTGGGAATATGGGTCACAAGGAGTGTTGGTAGAATAGATAGGTCTTACCATAAGCTGGCTGAGACTGTAACTACAGGAGGCTCCAGCTTCCTCAAGATAATAGCGACAGGTGAGCTGGTACAGCAAACTTTGGACTGATCCTCAAGTCTTAGAAGTCACTATGCCCTTGTAATGCCCCGTTCTTTGTTAGCTGAGCGAGTGAGTGTATCTGAGATTTCTTTGTATTCATGTTAAGTCTTTGGTCTTTCACAGTGACTTCTGATTGGGGAAGAAAATCTTTAAGGATGTGATTCTAAGCTAGACAATTAAAGAGGTGTATATCCAGCCTTGGGAAGTACTAGGTTGTGATTTTTACAGTTTTCTTTCTGCCAGGCATTGGATGTTTTCAGTTTGGGACTTCCGACTTCGGACTCCTTTCTCTGTTGCACAGGTTGTAAAGCAGTCAGTACACTCTGTATTTGAGCAAGACTTGAAGGAGGGAGGCAGACTACACAGGAGAAGACTGAGTCAGATGAAGGGTAAAGCTGAGCAATGAGAGCTGAGTAAGATACAGACAACTGTGTCAGGAGACAGGCCGCAAGCACGGGTCCTCTGATGCTCAAACACAGCTGATTTTTCCTACTAGATGTTTACAATGGAGTCTCCAGATTGACAGTGTAACTTTCCTTGACCTAACTTAGGTTTATACTCTGGACGTCCCGGACGCATTCTATTACTGTTACAGTCCAGACCCTAGTAACGGCAGCAGGAAAGAAGCAGTCATGGAGGCAATGGCTGAGCAGATTGTGACGGTGTGTGCCACTCTGGATGAGAACCCTGGAGTGAGGTATAAGAGGTAAGGCACCGCGGTGTGCTCATTGTGATAAGGTATGGCTTTGCAGAGTAGAGTTCCCCTGCACGGTTGCCAGGCTCTGCAGGAAGAAGATGGAGAGTGTAGGCTTCAGAGTAACCACGGCCTCTGTTACTAAGTTCCAGAACTAAATTCGGTTTTGTTTATTGATAGAGAGTTTTGTTTGTTTTATCGGCTTATGCTTCGAGAGCTCTTTTATTGGCTATAATCTTGGCATTTAATAATTTATCATTGCATTTCCACCAAATTTAAATGGCTTTATTATCTGGACACTTGTTACAATGTCTAAACATTTCTAGTATTTGATCCCAGTGGGCATTTTAAATACATTTTAGAATCTTACATACCTTTATTTACTTTTTCTTTACAAAAACAAAGTTCACTGTAAAGTACATTCATTTTATGTATAAGGTTTGTTAGGTTAGTTCATTCCAATATGAACAGTAGCCACTTGACCCTCCTGTGAAAAACAGCATCCAAAGTACCACACCACCCACCTGATTCCTCCTGGCCACCTTCCCTTTTCCTCCCCAGAGCAAACTGCTGCTCACCTTTGACATGTGGCTCAGTTTTGTCTGATTTTGAACTGCTCTAGATGAGGTCATAGGATTTTGTTTCACAGTTTTTGTTCAGTGTTACTTTGTAAGGACTATGTGTTGTCAGTCACTTCGGGCTTTAATCCTGGCTCTGCTGCCGGCTGTGTTTACTCTACTCTTAGAATTTATAATTAGAAAACCAGCGGTGATGATAGCTCTCTCCCGGGGTGGTTAGAATGAAGGGCGTTCACCTGTACATCACTAAGAGATGGCAACACACACACTGCTGCTACATGCAGTGAGTGCACATTGCCTGTTCCTTGAGCACGTTCGTTAGCTAGATATTGGCATTTGTGCAGTTGATTGTGAACCATTTCATTGCAAGTTTATGTACTACTGTACACTCCATCACTCTTAATGTGGGCATTTTAAAGTCCGCTATTGGGAGCTGGCAGGATGGCTCAGCAGGTGAAGGAGCCTGCTCCCCAGGGTCTGGTACCCTGAGCTTGAGCCACAGGACCAACATGGTGGAAGAAGAGAATCACTTATCATAAGCTGTCCTCTGACCTCTGTACCTGCACTACTCCATGCTAGTATCCACAAATAAATAAATAAATGTAGAAAATAGTAACATCTGCTGTTAATTATTAAAGCAATATCATCTCTAGCTCAGACATCACCAAACACGCTTTTTACCTTGGGAATTAGAACTTGTAAAAAATATGCTAGTTATGATCTGGCTTAGTGGAGCTGAGCTAAGTGGTTTGCCTCTTACTAGATAGAGTTTAGTTGCCTTTAAGCTTCTACTATTGATAGTTGGTTATGCTCAGAAAAGTGAGTAAGCATAAACCATTTTATAATCTAATAGTTTGCATACAGACATTTATTTATTAAAAAATGAAACAGCAGCCATAGCTTTGGCTCCATTGGTAAAATACTTGCCTTGCAAGCATAAGGAACTGAGTTCAGATCCCCAGCAGTCACAAAAGCCCATGTACATGTGTCTGCCACACCAGCACTCAGGAAGTAGCCAGCCAGTCTAGCTGGAAGGGTAAGCTCAGTTTCAGTGGAGACCCTGCCCCAAACAAACAAGGTGAAGGGTGACAAGAAAACCCCAATGTTAACCTCCAGCCTCCACAGACACACAGATGGGCTCACCCATACACACACACATATCACTACATCGTAAATACACAAATTCTACCTGTTCTCTAACAGAATTTTCCTTTATGGTGTATAAACTGTTAAGGTAAATTCTAAAATAAAATTACCTCTTTTTCACTTTTTGATAATTTTTTTTTTAAATTACTCTTTGTAGGTATGCCTTTATTTTTAAAATATAAAACCAAAAGATTCTTAAACACTTTAAAAGCCTCATATGAGGACCCCCCTTCCCCATTTTTGAGGTTAGTGTGCTAGTGGAAGAGCATTTTCCCCCATTTTTCTTGTAGGCTTAGAAAATAATACTGATACCCCTGATCATGAAGTTACAACTTAAAGTATGATGCTCCCACTCTTACTGTTCATTATTAAATACTTACTTACTTTATTTATGTTTGTGTGTTTGTGCCTGAATGAACTTATGTGCACCACATGTTGCCCCAGAGGCCGGAAGAAGGACTGGAGTTACAGGCAGTTAGCTGCCTCATGTGGGTTCTAGGAACCAAACCCAGGTCCCCCACAAGAACAGTGAGCACTTGAAACCACTGAGCCTCTCTGCCAGTGCTGCCATTTTATAAGACAGAGCATATAAGGTTTCAGTCAGTAGCTATACTGCAAAACTGAGCAAAGGAGAGAGTGTGAGGAAATACCACACTGCTTCTAAGGGCATAATTGTCACTTCATTGGGAAAGCAAAGTTGAGCGTGCAAATACCCTCTGACCCAGGGTTCATCCCTCCATATTCAGTGTACCTAGAGAAATGCATACATGCAGAAATGTGCCAAGCATATTTTTCCATGTTGTTTTTAATAGTATGAAATTGAGAATGGTTTCAGTGTCCATCTACTTTCAGGGGTGAATATATATAATCTGGTGTAGTGATGGAGGGAGGGGGTATGGGAATGGCAACTTAATATGTAATATTTTATTCCTTCATATTAAAATATCTGAAGCACATGCTGAAGCTATGGCAGTTATGTGATATGTTTAATATCTGAAGTTTTCCATATTTGTAAATTTTTGCATTTTATAAACATAAAGTTGCAAAGTCTTATTTTAGAATTTAACTTTTACAGTATTGTAAAGTGTGTCCTGAAAGATAATTGTTAAAACATTTTTTTCTATTTCTAGTAAACCTCTAGATAATGCCAGTAAGCTTGCACAACTGGTTGAAAAAAAACTTGAAGACTACTACAAAATGGATGAAAATGGCCTAATAAAGGTAATTTATAAGTGGCAAGTAATGACTACACGAAGTCTGTACTTCTTTTGTAAATCCGAGCAGCCTGTGTTCATTCATTTTCTAGTATGGATTTGGAGATCATAAGGTGGTCTACAGTTCTGATCTGAGAGTCCTTAAGCAGAAACCGTAGTAGATTGTGTGGTTTGACGGTGTACTCTAGGAGGAGGCTGGAGGCTTTGAAGTCATTTAGTGAATAATCATGTTAATTAAGGCATCTTCTTTGAACTACATTTTTGTCTCTAGAAAGTGGAAATGATAATGCCTACTTTTAAGCTAATGAAAGGATTAAATGAGTTAATATGTATGGAGTCTTCAGAATAATGGCTTCCACTAAGTTAATATTTAATAAATGCTGGGATTCCCACTATTAATAGCTCTGCAACCTTGAGTTGTTTCTCATCTCTGAAATGAATGAGATAATGTGTACCTTGCTTGATCGATATGAGAATTAGATGAGGTAACATCTAAGTATCTTGTACATGTAAGAGTAATAAATAGCAACCTTTGTTATTGTCTTCTAAAAATTATGTAATGTAATCAAAGAGTAAGGTTAGGACCTGGGGAATGCCAGCATATAAGTGTGGCTGGAGAAGGAAGAGCTGAGGGAGGAGATGGACAAGTGGTGTTGGAAGCTGAGAGGCTGTGTCACAATAGCTGGAGCATAAAGGCAGGAACTGCCTTAGTTCAGAAGCGGAGATGGCCAAGGAAACCACTGATTAGCAGTGCTGTGCCGTTAGCGGCTTGAGAGGAATACACAGAACACAATGGCAACACAGGCTGGGACTTATCTTACTCCAAACCAGTCTTAGAAGGCATCCTGCAGGAAGAGGCCTTGAGCTTCAAGAATGACTATAGCATGAGAAAGATGATAATAATATAATTATCTCATATTGCAAGAGTAACAGTTCTTTGGGTAGAGACAAAAAAACGGTAAAATTCAGTGTTAAACAACGTGAATGGAAGATGTCAGTTTAGAAGTTCTGCTGGTTACTTGAAAAGTTAGTGACTTTTGGCTTGGAGGTCTAGTGAAAGCTGTTGTTCTGTTACAAAGATAGAGTGGCTTAATAACCATAGTGGGCAGTGAATAAAAATATTTATTAAACCAAAGACTTTTAGTAAATATCTCTTTAGTACTGTATGGTTTCAGTGGAAAAAGGGCAAAATGCCCACTCGCTCTCTCCCTCTCCTTTTCTTCTTTCTCCTGGGAAATGACATGTCAGTACATCAATTGATTGATACCTTTCTTATTCAAGCACCCTTTTTTCGAAGCCTTTCCTGACTCTTCAAGCCAAGTGCTACTACCATGGTCTTTCATATCCCAAGCTTTTCTGTGAATGCCCAGGACTGCCTTTTACTTTGTGTTTCTGCAGACTCAGCTCATGGATGTTGTGTTTCATGGTAATGCATTTAACCTTCACAACAGTCTCACAAGGGAGAGGGTCTGTCATTTTATATCATTTTTGCCAAGCAAATACTAATGTAAGAAAGGTTGAAAAACTTAGCTGAGATCATGCAACAAGAAACCGACCATGACTGAACTTAAACCTAGATTTGATTCCAAAGTCTTTATCACTGTACCTTCCTGCTTCACCTTTATTAGGAGAGGAGGTAATTCAGATGTGTTTTAAAAGTCTAGCTTATGTGATTTACCTCTGTCTGCTAAGTGTAAAGTTATTGGAAATGCTGTCTGAATTATAGTTAGTTACTTCTTATTTCTTCGACTAATAAGCTAAAGAGTTAGCTATGTTTAAGAGTGAATTGTGAACCAGGATTGGCACCACAGGCCTGTAATCCTAGTTTACTTTGAGGGCTGAGGAAGGAAAATCACAAGTTCAGGGCCTGCCTGGGGTACAAAGTGAGCTCAAGACTAGCCTATCAAAATCAAAAGTGAATAATAGCTTACTGGTAGAGCATCTGCCGGGTGTGATTCCCACTGCCACCACCCTCTTCACCCCTCAGAAGAACTAATTCAAACATTAGCAGTAGAATTTTCCAAACACTGCTACTCAGCCACTGTTTAGTGGTTGGTGTTGGGTTTGAGTTAATGTTAACAGGGTTTTTATTATGATTTATAGTCTTAGTTGTCATTAATATAATCTGTTTTTTGTTTGTTTGTTTGTTTGTTTGTTTGGTTGGTTGGTTGGTTGGTTGGTTTTTTTGAGACAGGGTTTCTCTGTGTAATAGCCCTGGCTGTCCTTAAACTTACTCTGTAGACCATACTGGCTTTGAACTTAGAGAGATCCACCTGCCTCTGCCTACTGAGTGCTGGGATTAAAAGCGTGCACTACCACTGCTTGGCTAATATAATCTCTACTCTTAAAATAGCATAGTAGTCAAAGTACAAGCATTGGATAGAGCTGACGTAATGCTAAGCTGTGATGGCCTCATTGTCATTGGGTATGATAATGTCTGTCTCAAGGGTTGCTGTAAGAACTGGGAGGTAGTACCGCTGTGAAACAAGTATGTCTTTGTTGTCTAGCAAATGTCTAACACAGAACTCAAGCAGTAGCTACTAGTCATCATTTATGTCAGCCCTACTTTTGTGGAACTGAATGGACAAGAAGACAGCTTTGGCCAGGAGGAGGAAGAGTGTGTGTCTGTAGGCCCAGCACGTGAGAAACTGAGGAAGGATGGCGAGGAGACCAAAGCCAGCCTGGGTTAGCTACATAGTGAGATCCCGTCCTGGAGCAAGAAGAAAAGAAAAAAAGACTATTTAGGGAAAGCTAGATGTTACTTCTTCAAAGAAAATTAGGGAATATTATATTGATGTATATAGCCTCTTAATCTAATTATGAAAATGTTAGTTGTGTAGTCTTGTTTTTCCCGACTGTGACACTCATGTTCTGTTTGTTTTAATATAATTTCACATCTTAAAGCAGTTAACCATTTGTTTTATTGTGTGTTTTTGTTGAGGGAAAGGATTAAACTTACTTTTATTAAATATTAAAATTATTATTAAAAATTTAAAATATTAAAAATGTGTTCACATAAAGATACTGAAATTTCTTAAGATAATTTTATCTTGTTATTCTAGGGTAAAACTCATTCCCAGCTCTTAATAATTGATCGTGGCTTTGATCCTGTGTCCACTGTCCTGCATGAACTGACCTTTCAGGCAATGGCATATGATCTACTACCAATTGAGAATGATACATACAAGCAAGTATAAATTGAAGGGCTGTAGAGGGCTTGTAGACAGACTCTCTAATGACTCACGATGACAGCAGAAATCTGAAAGACCTGTGACCTGCTTGTTCAGAGAGCGCTCGCTCTTGCCCTCTCCCTCTCCCTCTCCCTATCCCTCTCCCTCCCCCCTCCCTCTCCCTCTCCCTCTCCCTCTCCCTCCCCCCTCTCTCCTGTAACTGTAACCCTGACAAAATCTTCACTCTGTAAGCTAATGGGCAGCTTCTTTAGAGCTTTTAAGTACATTTACCTCGTTAACTACTCCACAAGAGAGATGCATTTAAACAAGTGGAATTAGGACTTTTCACTTACATTCAGAGCTAATGTCAGGCCCAGTATTATATTTCTTTTTTATTTGTTTATTTTTGTTTTATGTGCATTGATGTTTTGCCTTCATGTATGTCTGTGTGAGGGTGTCGGATCCCCTGGATCTGGAGTTACAGACAGTTGTGAGCTGCCATGTGAGTGCTGGGAATTGAATGCAGGTCCTCTGGGAGAGCAACCAGTGCTTTTAATCACTGAGCCATCTTTCCAGTTCCCCATTATTATATTTCATATATATTATAGTCGAAATGATTTGGCTGTGCTTATTCTAAATCATATACCCCAAAGTGTCTTGTCAATGTAATTTACAGTAGCTACTGAGAATAGGCACAGTTTTACTGTTTTCATAGTTATTGATGTAATATTTAAGTAAGGATATTACTTTTCAAGTAAGGGCAAGTAAGTGAAGTGAGATAGCTTGTCTTGAGAAGCCATTTTACTTACCATCATTTAATTTACACACATACACACATACTCATTGTGCTTTTTGACATCATGATCTCTAAATTCCAGATAGTCATTTTTCAGCCAAATTTGAAGCCAGGCACACAGCACACCTCCGTGACTCCAGCATTTGGGAACATTTAGCAGAAGAATCATGACTTTGATGCCAGCCTGGACTACATGGCAGGATTCAAGCCAGATTTACCACTTGAACACAGTAGTAAAAATGAGCATTTGTTTTAGGAAATTTTGTGTATATTGATTTAGTAGAGTTGGGTCAAGTGATTCAGACCTATAATTCCAGATGCTTGGGAGGCTTAGGGAGGCTTAGGCAGGAGCATCACAAGTTCAAGGCCAGTCTGGGCAATATAGTAAGACCCTAACTCAAAAAAAATTTTTAACATTTAAATAAATGAATAAAAAAAGGACTTAGTTGTAGCACACTTGCCTAATATGTATGAAGCCCTACGTTAAATCCATTTTACCACAAAAATAACCTAGTTAAGTAACAGTAGTTTATTAAATAAATGCAACTTTTGACAATTATGATACTTTGCAATTTTTCTTAAATTGTGTATTTTCCATTGTGTTTTTTAAACCTTGATTTTTTTTTTTTTTTTTTTTTTTTTTTAGTTCTTCTGTATTGTTTGTATCAATATTAGCCAGGAAATCAATAGAGCCATTTTTCTATTGTAAAAATTGTTTTCAGTTTGGAATTTTCAGAAGTATTATCTACACCCCTGTTACCCTCTAGGTCTCCAATCTGCATTGTTCAGTAGGTTTTGAAAAGAATCTGGTGTCAGACAATAAAGAATTTGGTTTTAGACTTGCCAGAAGTTTTAGACAGCACTTACCTAGTATTAAAATGTGTTCTCTCCAGGTTTAATTGCTCAAGAATAAGGAAGGTGGTTAATTTTTTAAAAGACAGCAATACCCTCTTTGACCAAGTCACAGAAGTTCAGAGAGAAGACCGATACAGGAGTCTAAACTCCCTGTGTTCATGAGTTCTGTTTTCACATAGGACATGACTCCCATTAACAGTAGTGTTGTGGTATTTTTGCCGTGTGTGTGTGTGTGTGTGTGTGTGTGTGTGTGTGTGTGCCTTGCCATGCATTGGAGTTCTGAGGACCGTTATGCAGAGTGGGTTCCCTCCTTCCTCCGTGAGTCCCAGTGGTCGAACCCAAAACTCCAGCCTGTCAGCCTTCTATTGTGTGTGCTTTCATCCACCAAGCCAGCCAGAAAGTCTACCTCTGTCACTAAATCCAAAGTCTGGTCTTACTGGTTCCGAGGGTTGGAATGTTGTTCTAGTGTTCAGTCTGGGGACTCTGTTTATAGACTTTCAGAAGCACGCTTAGTGTCCAGGCTTGTCTGCCCTTGGCTCACTGAGCCTTAACTTCAGATTCCTATCAGCCCCCAGTGACCATCTTTATTTGAAGTGTCTGGTGAGCATCTTCTCCACGTGTGTCCACCGGAGTTGCTGGGGCCCCTCAAAGCATACCATGCTCCCCTAGTAAATGCAGCTCCTATCTCGTCGTTATTTACTCAGTTATGGCCTCAAGTTCAGAACCACTCAAGTTCAGTAGTACATCTTTAGGACTACATTTTAAAGGCCTAATTTTCTAGCTGGTTTGTGTCAGCAGACGAAGCCTCAAGCTCATGAAGTTGCCCACACTCACTGTCTTCTGTCTGTGGGTCCCGCCCACTTCAGTTTTTCCCCAACTCAGGAGAAAGAAAATCTTAGTCAGATCCAGGTCAATGCATATCACTTCACTCAGAACCTTTAAATGACTTCCCATTTTCCTCAGAGAAAAAGGAAAGTCGGTACAATCGTCCCCAAGCCTCACATCACCTGTGTCCCCCCAATGGAGTCTGATTTGATGTCCTGCTATTCACCCCTGTGTTCCACACACTGTAGTGGGGCTCGCCTCCCTGCTAATCTCTATCACATATATCCTCCCAGGGCCTCACTATGGAGCCTGGCTGGTCTGGATTTCACTGTGTAGAGCAGGCTGGCCTTGAACTCACAGAGGTCCCCCTGCCTTTGCCTCCCCAGTGCTGGAATTAAAGGCGTGCCACCCTGCCTGGCCTCCATCACAAGTTTTGCTGGAAAGAGGAGTTTCTGCTTATTCAGACTGTACTTCTATCGTGGGGACCTCTAGATTTACTCTAATGGGCTGTTGTTATCTTGGAGGAGTGTTGCCCTCATGCTCCTGGTTTGCTTATAATCCACTCAGCTGGCAAAGGTATTACGTAAGCACACACTGGTATTCTGCATGACAGAGGGCTTCCATGCTTAGGTCAGCCTTGTCATTAAACACAGCCATTTTATCTTTACGTATCTTAGACCATGCAGGAAGATTGTTTTGTCAATGAAGCCTATAATTTGGGGTTATAGAAATTACTGCATTCATAGAACAGAAATGGACATGTATTGTCCATAGTTCAGAACTAAGAAAATGCTGTGTAGTCCCTAATCTGCCTCAGGAAATTGACATTCCCAAGGACAGTGGAGTCTTTTCTACCTGCACAAATAGAAGAAGGGTATTTGCACTAAAAAAAGAAATGGCATTGTAGAGACCAGTTAAAAGCCCATTTCATGGGTTCCGTGAACCTCGAATTGCTGCTTACTCTGGGAGAGCTTGGTAAAGCTGTCCAGTGTTTCCACAGCCATATTACCTTTTCTCATTTCTTCTGTTCTTTAAAGGAGGTGTGATTATAGGGTTGGTTAGGGTAAAGCCTCAGATGATGGGCTGTGAACTTGTACCAAACACTCCCAGCAGGCTAACAGGGGCCATAGCTCCTAGCAGATGTAAGCAGTTAAAGACACAGCTGCTTGTATATTCAGCCTTGTTGTCGCTTGACTAATCTTTGTATTTGAGACAGGGTCTCCTGGAACCCTGAACACTGTTATCAGGGTGACCTTGACTCCGGTCCTTCTAACCTCTGCCTTCCAGGTGACGCTGCACCTAGCTACTTTTACTCTTTTTTTTTTTTTGAGCCGAAGATTGAACCCAGGGCCTTGCGCTTGCTAAGCAAACGCTCTACCACTGAGCTAAATCCCCACCCCCACTGTTTTATTCTTAAAGCTCACTGTGGGCTGTTGAATTTTTGCTTTGTAAGATGACATTCTGCCAAGACTAAACCTAGCATCTGAGAGGGAGAAGATGTTTTCCTAAATTAAGGGTTCTGACCTGCTTTGGGTTTTGACCCACTCACATAGCAGACTGAGTCTGTACTCTTCAGTTTGTTTTTCAAAATTGTTGTTTAGAATGTTTCTTCTGCTTTCTGAGGAAGAGAATCCCAAACTATTCTCCTTGATCTGTTTAGATACAGAACAGATGGAAAGGACAAGGAAGCCATTCTCGAAGAAGACGATGACCTGTGGGTCCGGGTGCGGCACCGGCACATCGCGGTTGTCTTGGAGTATGTGAGCCTGTTCTAATTTACTCTGTAGTTTAGGTGCTAAGTTATTAAAGGATATTGGATAACTTTAACATAGTTTTGTAGAGAATTAACTTAGAAATTTTTCTCACATATCTGACAGGGAAATTCCAAAACTTATGAAAGAAATTTCATCAACAAAGAAAGCTACAGAGGGGAAGGTAAGAGTCTTTCAGAGTGATAGCAGAGGTACATTTTTACTGTTAGAGACAAAGTCTCGTGAGGATGACCCTGAACACGAGTTCCTGCCTCCGTCACTCAGGTTCTAGGATTGCAGCTGTGTTCTGCACAGGTCATTTAGTAATCATAGGGTGTGTGTCTGTATGTGTGTGTGCATGACTCTGTGTGTATGACTCTGTGTGTGTGCATGACTGTGTGTGTCTCGGTGTGATGTGTGTGTAATGCCTGTGTGTGTGTGCGTGCACGCGCGCATGACTCTGTGTGTGTATGACTCTGTGTGTGTGCATGACTGTGTGTATGTATGACTGTGAGTGCATGACTGTGTGTGTCTCAGTGTGATGTGTGTATGTGGTGTGTGTAATGCCTCTGTGTGTGTGTGTGTCGTGTGCGCGCGCACGCACATGATTCTGTGTGTGTGTATGACTCTGTGTGTGTGCGTGACTGTGTGTATGTATGACTGTGAGTGCATGACTGTGTGTGTGTGCATGACTGTGTGTGTCTCAGTGTGATGTGTGTGGTGTGTGTAATGCCTGTGTGTGTGTGTCGTGTGTGCGCGCACGCGCATGACTCTATGTGTGTGTGTATGACTGTGTGTGTGCGTGACTGTGTGTATGTATGACTGTGAGTGCATGACTGTGTGTGTGTGCATGACTGTGTGTGTCTCAGTGTGATGTGTGTGGTGTGTGTAATGCCTGTGTGTGTGTGTCGTGTGTGCGCGCACGCGCATGACTCTTATGTGTGTGTGTATGACTCTGTGTGTGTGCATGACTGTGTGTGTATGACTGTGTGTGTCTCAGTGTGATGTGTGTGTGTGTGTGTGGTGTGTGTGATGCGTGTGTGCGTGTGTATGGTGTGTGTGCGCACTCATCACTCTGTGTCTGTGTGTGTGTGTGTGTATGACTATGTGTGCATGACTCTGCATGACTCTGTGTGTCTCAGTGTGATGTGTGTATGGAGCATGTGATGCGTGTGTGGTGTGTATGTGCATGACTGTGTATCTCTATGTGCATGGCTGTGTGTATGCATGACTGTGTGTGTGTGTCTGATGTGTGTGTGGTTTGTGTGATACGTGTGGTGTGTGTGTGTGATGTGGCGGTCAGAGGACAACTTTTGGCGGTTGGTTTCTCTCTTACCTTACATGGGTTCCAGGGCTAAGCTCAGGCTATCAGGCTTGCACAACAAGTGCCTTTACCCACTCTGCCACCTTGTTGGCCCTGCAGAGGCAAATTGTAAACAGTTGAAAATGAAAACAATGAAAATTACTGTTAGCTTTCCATTTGGGGACCATTCTAGCACAGAGAGAAACAGAGAGACTCCTGTGTACCCATTATGTCATCTTTGAAAATTAGCAGCGTTTTTCCCTGTGTTACTACCATTACAGTGTAGGTTTTACAGGCCATTAGTCAGTTTCATCAGTGCAGAGATGAGGGTTGGTGGGGTTTTGTAAGAATCTCACTGTGTCACCTTTGCTGGCTTATAAACAGGGCTGGCCATGAACTCAGCTCAGTCTGCTACCAAGTGCTGAGATTAAAGTCCTGTGCCACCTTGCCAGCCCAGATAGGTGAGGCTTTTAGTATTGAAGTACAATCCGTAAGCTTAGTGCACAAACCTTACTGTGTACCAGTAGTTTTCCTTACATGTACACATTTCCATGTTGTTTTCAGTCTAATGCTAGTGCACATTTTCTTTTTGCTGTTATTATAAATAGCATTAGTTTCAAAATTCTACTTTGTTAGCATATAAAATTTAGCTGATTTTGTAAATTTTTACTATGGATCTCATGATCCTAATCAACTTATTTTTTTAATACTAATACTTACTTTAAAGGTTTATTTATTTATTTATTTTTATTTTTATTTTTTTTTGAGATAGGGTTTCTCAGAATAGCCCTGGCTATCCTGTCGTTCAATCTGTACACCAGGCTGGCCTTGAACTCACAGAGATCCACCTGCCTCTGCCTCCCAAGTGCTGGGACTAAAAGCGTGCGCCACTGTGGCCGGCTTCTTTCTCCATTAATCAGTTCATGTGATGAATCACAGTCACTGTTTGTCTAGCGCTAACCAGCTGTCTCTCTGAAATGAACCTTGGTCATGATGCTGGATCCTGAGTACTCATGGGTTCCAGTACTGCGCACGTGTTTCCTGTCTATGGGAATACTTCCTGTAACATGATTCTTTGTGACGTTCTTATCTAATTGTCATATAAAAATTAAGTTAATCTTATAAAATGAGTTATGATTCTCTCATTTTATCCTGAAAGTATTTGTGTAACTTATTGTTCTATTGTGATTTGAATTCACCATTGAGATAGAGTATCCTTCCCAAAGGTCTTTAGTTATAATTCATGTAAGTTCTTTAGCATAAATATATATATATTCATACCATATGAATATATATATATATATATATATATATATATATATATACATATAGCATATACATGCTGCATGTGTGTGCCTTTACCAAATTTTTATTTCTTGTGTCAGTTTTGAGAAACTATATTTTTCAAGAATTTGTCTCCTATGCTTAACTTTTGAACTATTTTCTTGGCCTTTCAGTGTGAATAGAATGTATCCTAATGTCCTCTTTATGAATCTTGATATTGTTAATTTGTTTTTCTCATGATTTTTAATGCTCCTACATTGAATATTTTGACTATTTCAAAGAGCCATGGCTATAGCTTAGTGGTTGAATGCCTGTCTAACATGATGATTGCCTGGATTCAAGCCCCAGTACTGCTTTTGGCTTGGTTGATTTTTCTCTACTGTAAGTTCGTTTTGTCTATCAATTATTGTGTGTATGGTGCATGTGTGGTGCCTGAGTGCCGTGGTGCACATGGAGAGGGCAGAAGACAGCTTAGTAAAGTCACTTCTCTCCTGTCTTTGTGTGGGTTCTGGGACAGTTCAGATCATCAAGCCTCCATGGCCAGCAGTTTACCTGCTGAGCCATCTTGCTGGCTCTGTTATAGGCTAGTTTTAGATTTAGTTTATTTGTACAGTCTTAATGTCCTTCAGTTTTGTTTGATTGAATTTTTTGTAGGTCCTTGAATTGAACATTTAGAGTCTTAATTTTTAACTTCTCTCTTATTGTGTCTATTTAGAGTTATTTCCTTCTCAACATTAGCTAAATCACAGGGGATTTGGAATGGCTTTTTTCCTCTTTCTTTTGGTTTGAGTTTTGGTTATTTAAGATGTGATCTGGATGTTTGGAGTGTTTGCTTAAATCTTTTTGTTTTGTCTGAATCAGAGAATGCTACCATGTCCTTAGCACTGAGACTCTTCTGAAATCTCTATCCACTGAACTACATAGTTAGTGTTTTCCTCCAAGCCTGTGAGCACAGGGTCAGGACAGCCACTGCGCTCGTGTTTAATCGTGTTTATCTTGTGTTCTGGCTGGTTCCTCTCTCTGTGACTCTCAGCTCCTGAACCCTACCTCGGCAACCCTGGCATAAACGTCCCAGGGGACAGGCAGGCTGAGCTCAGTGACCACCTGCCCTGCTTCCCCCATCTCCCTCCATTGCCCAGAAGGTACTTTTCATCTGTCCCCAGAGAAGAGTAGCCCAATATCAGCTGCTTTACTGTGATCGAGTCAGAAGCCCCCTAAAGTGCTTTTCAAACTTAGCTCAGTTACTAAATTAGCCGAGTCTATTAAGATTTAAGAGTTCTGGATTGGAAGCTGTAATGTGAAATAACTGAATCCTGGGTTTGCTTAAGTTTTTTGTTGTGTGTGTGTGTGTGTGTTTGTTTCTAGACGTCACTTAGTGCTCTTACCCAGCTGATGAAGAAAATGCCCCACTTCCGAAAACAGATGACGAAGGTAAGCAATGGCCTGCGTGAGATGCTCTGCCTTTGACGTGGTCAGGCACAGCAGTGTCCCTGGAATACTTAGTTGCTGGTTGTTGTCCTCCCAACCTTTACTGTAGAAATGTCCAAACTAACCAAACTACCACTGGCTTTTCTGACAATGTCATTTGCATTGTTTAAACCTTTTTTTAAAAATTTTGTCTTAAACAGCTGAACAGAATAATTTTAGTATTTCTCAGCCTCATAGAAAGATTCAGTGAAAGATTATCTAGTGGCTGTTCTGTTTGTTTCCAGTGCTGGACACCAACCCATCCACTTAAAATAATAATTACAGATTAGATTCAAAATCATTTACATCTTTCTATTCTTTTCCCTCCATCCCTCCCTCTCTCCTTCCGTCCATCTGTCCATTTATCCATCAGTCCATCCATCTTTGGTAGGCTGAGATGAGTCTCATTTTAGCTGCACCGGAACTCACTCTAACCCAGGCTTGTATCAGAGTTGTGGCAGTCCTCTGACCTCATCCCTGAGATTGCTGTACTGTAGGTGTGAGCCACCATGCCTAGCCCAGCCTGTGCTAGCGCCCGCTGACTCTTCCCATTTCATAATGCCGTAGCCCGTTAGGAAGCAGTAATAGAACAGAAAGCTTTTGTTGTTGGCTTTAGGAGTTGACTCTTCTTTTCCCTCTCCAGTTTTCAGTGCTCTTCAGACCCCACACAGACTCAGCACTGAGTTCTGTTCTCGGTGTCTGCTGACGGTGGCTCTCACTTCCTTCCTTGAGCTGTCTGTCTTTCTGCATTTAAACCCAGACCATCTTAAAACTTTAATTTGGGGCTGGAGAGAAGGCTCAGCAGTTAAGAGCTCTGGCTGCTCTGCCAGAGGGCCCAGGTTCAGATCCATCCCAGTGCCCACCTGGTAGCTCACAGTCATTTGTCACTCCAGTTCCACAGGATCTGATGCCCTCTTCTGGCCTCTGGGCACCAGCTCACACACAGCTGGCGCATAGACATGCAGGCAAAACACCCATAGACATAATTTTTTTTAAAAGTTTAATATCATCGGTTACACAAAAAGTAATTAAAATGTTATAAATAATCACTTTCCTCTGTTTTTCAGCAAGTTGTCCATCTTAACTTAGCTGAAGATTGCATGAATAAGTTTAAGCTGAATATTGAGAAACTCTGCAAAACTGAGCAGGTGTGTACAGAGCCAGAAACACCCACTTGTGCAGTGCATTTCCAGAGCGACTCTGTAAGCTGGCATGTAACTGTTGGCTCAGTACAGTGGTTCGGCTCCACAGACTCTTTGAAGGGGACTAACCCGGGTGGGATTGGCTGCCTGGTCCCTGCTTCCTTCTCACACACACCTGACCCAGAGACTTCTAGTGAGAAAAGGCTTGTTTGGGCTCACGGTTGTGTTGGGTTGTGTTTGGTTTTGGTGCTGGGGCACACTTGGTTGAGAATACTTGAGATTTACAGTTTCCTGATCAGTTAGCTTCACTGCTTTTAGGCATGTGGCACATCACAGCAGGGGTATCCCTAGAGGGCAGCCAAGAGACAAGCAGGAAAGGACAGCAGCCCACTGTCCCGACAGAGGCACAACCCCAAGACCTGAAGACTTCCTTTAGCTCTACTGGGACAAAACCTTATCACATGGCCTTTTGGGGTCATTCCAGATCCAAACTATAGACCCACCAACATCAACAACTCGGCCCTCCTGCTCTGTGGTCTTGCAGTTTGGGTTGTGGAGTGCTTTGAATTATTGAAGCACCTTTTCAAGGCTTTCTCAGGGGGTACAGTGTAAGAGCACTAGCCTGCAGGACTATGCACAGCATGTTTTTGTTTGGAGATTTATATATATGATTCCTAAGCTGTTTAGAGTATCACATTAGCAGACGTTGAATGAAAGTTGCATGTACTATTAACTATTCTGGTAGCCACATTACAAAGATGAGAGGTGCAACTAATTATTGTTTCAACCTTTAATTAATATAAAAGAGTTAGGCTGGAGAGATGGCTCAGAGGTTAAGAGCACTGGCTCTTCTTCCAGACGTCCCGAGTTCAATTCCCAGCAACCACATGGTGGCTCACAACCATCTCTCATGAGATCTGGCACCCTCTTCTGGCCTGCAGGCATACATGCAGGCAGAACACTGTATACATAATAAATTAATAAATATATCTTTTTAAAAAAAACTGTTAATGGGATATTTTCTGTTTTTCACAAGTATTCAGAAATCCATTGTTTTGCACCCAGAGCACACCCTGACTCAGATCGAGCACATCAGAAGTGCACGTACCCTCATCTGTAGTGGCTATCACAGTGGCTAGCCAGGTTTTGTGATTTTCCTTCCCCTCAGACTTGCTTTATGACCTTGTATTTGTGCAATGAATAGTTCCAGCTACCGTTCACGTTTCCTGTGAAATACCATCAGTGTTCCACCAGGGTTTGACAATTTACTAGTGGGCACTTTTTAAGAGAAAGTGGGGTTGTAGAGCACTGTCTGCATCTCCCTGTCGCTAAGGACCTGGCCCTGGGGACGGATGCAGAAGGGCAGCGGGTGAAGGACTCCATGCTGGTGCTCCTCCCAGTGCTGCTCAACAAGAACCACGACAACTGTGACAAAATCCGAGCCGTCCTGCTCTACATCTTCGGGATTAATGGTACGGGAGCCTCCCCGTGTCTGTGAGTGTAGTGAGTGGGAACCCTAAAATCACCAGGGTCCTTGTACAGTGAGTTGTTATATGTTGTTTATGTGTGTGGTGGGGACCCTACATGTCACGGCCTGTGACTGGAGGTCATTTGATAGCGAGGCTTTGGCTCTCGCCAACATTGACCAGTACCCACACAGTAGCTACTCTGTGGTCTTGCACCTTGGGTGCATTGTGAGGTTCTTTGCCCTTCCACCGTGTGGGTTCCAGGGACCCAGGTTGTCATCTTAGCAGCAAGCACCTCTACCCACTGAGCCGTCTCCCTGCCCCCAAGTCACATTTTAATAAACAGCTTGGCACTCACCACGGGAGTCTTAGACAAGCCAAAAGTAGATGCAGGGTAAGGTGAGTGGAGGAAAATAGGAAGCAGAGAGATGACAGGGGAGATAAGTTTGCTTTTTTAACCTTAGTCCTTGTATTGTTACTTCAAACCTAGAATCAGAGTAGCAGTCATGTGACCGTGCACTCCTGCTTTTACTTCCTTAAGGAACGACTGAAGAAAATTTGGACAGACTGATCCACAATGTAAAGATAGAAGATGATAGTGATATGATTCGTAACTGGAGTCACCTTGGAGTTCCCATTGTTCCCCCAGTAAGGAGTGTGTGTCTGTGTGTGTGTGTGTGTGTCTGTGTGTGTGTGTCTGTGTCTGTGTGTGTCTGTGTCTGTGTGTCTCTGTGTCTGTGTGTCTCTGTGTCTGTGTGTGTCCGTCCGTCTGTGGTATATGCATGCTTTAACTACTTCTGGAGTCAGACACACTGCCATTGCACGCTGAGGTTCTTGAATTAATTACTTTTGTTTATGGGAATCTTATAGACATTCTTGACTTCATCTTACAGAATTTGATTATTAAGTAAGCAATTGGGGTTTTTGTTTTCATTTTCTGAAACAAGGTCTCATGGAGTCCAGGATAGCCTCAAACTTACTCTGTAGCCAAGGCTAGCCTTAAACTCCTGTCTCTACCTTTCAAGTGATGGGTTAAGTTCTGCGCTCCACACCCAGTGTGTGTGCTGCTGGGAATTACTAGGCAAGCTCTCTTACCACCTCAGCTACATACCCACCCTGATGTTCTGTTTTCATAGGTAATCTGAATTAATATTTTCTAGTGAATTGGTATTTTCAGCTTCTATTATAATTTGCTACTTATACTTTTCTCTTTATTGATTCATTTGTACCAGTGGTCGAATTTTACATCCAGCCATTTATACAGCACAGAAAGAAATTACATTCTCTGAAAATAATTTAGACTCAGATTGGGCATAAAACTTGATGTTATAGCACTCCCTAGTATGTTTGAGGTCCTTGGTTCAATCCCTAGTATATATAAATAAATAATAATCAAATAAAAGTAAGGCTCAGAGTTAAATTCGAAAGAACTCTATTTAGAACCCTATTCTTTCCCAAGTTATATAATACTTTTATGTAAATTTACACCTTATGACACTCTTACAAATTTACTGCCAAAGTACAAACATTCAGTAACCCAGCATGTGCCAACCTGCTCTGATTTCTTTTGCTTTTTCTTTTTTTCTGTTGAAGTTAAATGCAATGCAGATTTGCTGGTAATGAAATCTTTGTTAGGAAATGTAAGTTATATTAATAAAATGATTTGTCCCTTTCATTCTGTTAGTCCCAACAAGCCAAGCCGGTGAGAAAAGACCGCTCTGCAGAAGAGACCTTCCAGCTCTCCCGGTGGACACCCTTTATCAAAGACATCATGGAGGTAAAACGCCAGCCTTCCACTGACCCTGAGCTCCGTCTAGGGCTACTCCTTCCTCTTTGTCGCCTGTCATTGTAAGCAGAACTCACATGCAGGAGTTTCTGGAGTGCTTGGAGGGGTCACAAAAAGAAAGCTTTATCTAGGGAGATGTTATAGGCAAAGAAGCTTTCGAAGTCTTAAGGACCTCAGAAAAATTCACCAAATAAATAAATAAAAATGAGCACATACACGCTTCATGGAAAACATTTCTATTCTTTTAAACAACTATGTAGCATAAATTAATTTAAATGACAGTTGAACACAATGACATAAATGTCTTAGTAAAAAGCCAGGCAGTAGAGGCACACGCCTTTAATCCCAGCACTCAGGAGGCAGAGGCAGAAGGATCTCTGAGTTCGAGGTCAGCCTGGTCTACAGAGTGAGTTCCAGGACAGCCAGGGCTGCACAGAGAAACCCTGTCTCAAAAAAAACAAAAACAAAAACAAAAAACTGAAAGTATGTGATTAAACTGTACACCCCACTATAGTTTATTGTTAAAGTAATCAGGTGAGTATGCTTTAAGTACTGTTTGCTCTTAGAAAATAATATTAATTATAGGAGTTATAAACTTATTTTAAAATTGCCTGAGGAGCTCAATAAAAACACTTTTCCAGCTTTCCTTTGACTAATTGTAGCTCTGATTTCTACTTCCCTTTCAGTGCTAATCTTTTACTATCACTCTGCTTTTCAAAACTAATTTCCATCATTTGTAAATGCATGAACACAGCCGAGAAATATAAAGAGCTTAGACTTTGTCTCCTACAACGTAAGTTGCCTCCCACCCCAACAATGATTATGCAGAAGTAGTTTTTCTTAACTGGTTATTTTTTAAATGACAACAAACTAGTTCAACTCTTTAAGAAGGTTTTGCATGCTAAATCCAGAAACTGCACACTGGATCTGTGGCTGCCTTAAGTTAAGATTCCTCCTAACGTAAAACATCATTTCTTCCTCTTGAATTGCTTTGCCCTCCTGTGTCCACTTTTCAGTATCTTTGTGCATCATCTATAAAGCAAATTGCATTGACTAATAAAAATGTAACCATAATAAATTTTAAAATATGAGCATGAACTTATTGGTTGACCAAATATACATTATTGTATTGATAAACATTCATAATCTGTTTATATAATATAAGCATATACATGAGTATGTCATAAAATGTAGCACTGAGAAAGGGGGAGTTTTTTTGTTTTGTTTTGTTTTTTTTTAGCTGAGGACCAAACCCAGGGCCTTGTGCTTGCTAGGCAAGTGCTCTACCACTAAGCTAAATCCCCAACTCTAAGGGGGAGTTTTTTAAAACTCCAGTGAACAGGAAGACACTGCACAGTCATTGGACTGTCTTCAGTATCTCAAGGTTAGATGTGCCTTCTCTTTCAGAGGCACTGCTGTGGAGGACAGTGGCCTGGGTGCCATTTACAAACCTTGAGCATCCTGAGAGCTGAAAGAGTCTCATACCATTGCAGAACCCTCCAGGAAGGCAGTTCTGAAATACATGTGTTTAGTATGTGAATACATTAGCATATTAATGTTTTATTTTAATTATGTGTGTACATGTGTGGATATGTGCACACGAGTGCAGGTGTCCATGGAAGGCAGAGGCATTGGACCCCCTGGAGCTAGAGTTACAGGCAGTATAAGCTGTCTGGTGTGGGTGCTGGGAACTGGATCTCGGTCCTCCAGGAGAGCAGTAAGTGCCCTTGAGCACCGAGCCATCGCTCCAGCCCTCGTATGTTGGTTTTTACTGCAAGTAAGATGTATGGGGTAAAGAAAGGCTCTGCATCTTTAATGTTCATAGAGCTGTACAAAGCAATTTCTGATACTACATCTTGTTGATGGTGTTAATGGTTCTCTTCCCTAGGATGCCATCGATAATAGATTAGATTCCAAAGAATGGCCATATTGTTCTCGGTGCCCAGCAGTGTGGAACGGCTCTGGAGCTGTGAGGTAAACCATAAACAAAAGTCACAAAAACATTTGTGCTAGGATACTACAGACCAGTAATTGAAAATGCTGCACAGTGTTCTCTTTGAAGCATATAGTAACATAAAAGGTAGTTTTTCTTCAGCTATAACCTAATTAAATGAAGTCAGGAAAGCCTAGCTTATAATACAGAATCCTTTCATAAATCTGTCACCTCCCCACACATCTGTGTCCTTATATAGCATAGTTCCCTTCCTGCCTTCCTTCCGTTTGTGCTCTGGTTTATTCTGTTTTTCTGATCTGAGTTTAATCGTCTACCCATATGTCTGTACTTTTTCCTAACTATATTTCTGCTCTATGTCGTGTACTGAACTGTGCTTTGTAGGGTTGCGTTTGTTTTTAATTCTGTGTGTGGATGTACAGATGACACAGCACATGCACAGAGATCAGAAGACAGCTCCACCCTTTGATCACACTGAGGACCAAGGAATACCCTCTAACACGCCAGCTCTCAGGCTCACTCTTTTCCTCCCCATCTTTTCCCAGATGGTCTGGAGTCTCCCTGCATGTAAGTAGTTGACAGTTAGCCTACAGAGCCTACAGAGCATACCCCTGGGTTGGGTTGGGTTTTAGTCCTTACTTCCTGGCCGTTCGTGTTCAGATTCTGACAGATGTGATGGACATTGCAGGTGTCCTTCCTCAGGCCCAGACAGTTTTGGCTGTCATCCTGCTGTGGAGACCCAGCAGTGGTTGACCCAGTCAGCCCCTCTTCTCTTCCCTTCTTGTCTTTAGATCTCACTCTTGCAAGACTACATCCCTGATTTCCTAACAATTTCAGAGATAATAGGTCTTCATATAAAATAGAAGAGGGGCTGGGAGAATGGCTCAGAGGTTAAGAGCACTGGCTGATCTTCCAGAGGATCCAGGTTCAATTCCCAGCACCCACATGGCAGCTCACAACTGTCTGTAACTCCAGTTCCATAGGCACTGCATACACATGGTACACAGACTTACATGTACACAAAACACTGTACACACAAAATGAAAATTAAAAATATTTTAAACATTTTTAAATGAGTGGTTTTTATTTTAGTTCTTAGAAATAAGGTTTTTTTTTTAATATATATCCATGCATTCATCTCCGAGGCTAGCCTTGAATTCTTGTCCTCTGTCTCATCCTTCCAAATAAAACTGTAAGTGACTTATTCAAAGTGAAATCTGAAGTGGGCTGTGCTGCCTTTCTCTAACTGGTAAAATTGTACCGTGATTACATCCTTCATTAAGACCAAAACAGTTGGTTCCAAAGGGGAGTTTGATTGAGTCTACATACAGTGTGACTTTAGGAATATTTACAACATATTTGCTTTATTTTTTACTTTCTAGTGCTCGCCAGAAACCCAGAACTAACTATTTAGAGCTGGACCGGAAAAATGGGTCAAGGCTAATTATCTTTGTAATTGGAGGGATTACATACTCTGAGATGCGTTGTGCTTATGAAGTTTCTCAGGCACATAAATCCTGTGAGGTTATTATTGGTAAGACTTTCATCTTTTCTGTTTCTTAAATGTTTAAGGCAAAATTATACATGGGAAAAAGACTATATTACAGTGTGTAGAAAAAGAATTAATCATGATAAACATGTTTTGTAAAATTGCTTTTTTTTCCTAGTTAGTATTTTGATAATTTTATTTTAAAATATTCTGATTTTTGGAGGCTTGAACTTGCTCCTTTAAAACTACATCTTCTGATAATATTTGCTGTAATCATTAAATGCTTTTGTGACATTAATACATTTTATTCAGAAGTATTTCTTTTCATGTATATGGGTCTAATATTGCTGAGGCCTGTGTGGAACTGAGTTTTAAAATACCAGCCGGGCTAGCAAGATGGCTCAGTGGGTAAAAAAAATGCTTGCCAAACAAATCTGACACCTCCAGGCCCAAAGGCCATGGTGGCAGGAGAGAACACACTCCCTGCGGACGCATGTGCCTGCGTGTGTGCATGCGTATGTGTACACACTAATAGTAAAGTAGATTAGAATTTTCTCCAGTGAGGCCACCGACAGGTAAAGTCCCCTAACCCAGAGAGCTGAAGAGCTGCGGGCCAGCTTTGTGCCATCACTGCTCAGAGCTGTGCTGGTACCTGCTGCAGTTCCCCGTTTCTTTCCAGACAAACACTAGCCGAGGGCAGTTACGTGAGCATGCTTACTGACAGGGGTTGATGTGGCTGCGATAAAATGCTGTGGAAGTGGTGTTCAAAGGCACCAAACATCGGGGCATGTGAAAGATGAGATTGTAAGCCAAGAAATTTTTTAATTCTGAAAATTTATAATTTCTTCCGCCAGGTTCTACACATATTTTAACACCCAGAAAGCTGCTGGATGACATAAAAATGCTGAATAAATCCAAGGATAAAGTTTCCTTTCTTAAGGAAGAGTAGCTTTTTTATTTTTGTTTAGAGGTTTTTGTTAATATGTTCAGCTAAAACAGAAGATGTTGTGTCATAATTTAAACAATGTAAATATTTTATGGAGTAGTATGCTTTTCAAGTATACTTTTTAAGGGACTTTATGTATTACTGGATTTGCCATTTCTAATAATTTAAATACTGTTGCTGCTTTGTACAAAATATGACGTTAAAATGCTTTCTAATCGGGAAGTTTTCACCTTTGGAGCAGAATCTGTTGGAGTTATGGGTGGTCTTAAGAGCCACCTGTATACATACTAATTACTACTGGATACTTATGCTGAAATATAGTGTTTGGGGGCAAAATAATTTTGAGTGAAGAGATTATAAAAGTAAAAACTGTAAATGTATGTATGATAGAATTATTATAAGTGTAGTTTCTTAAAACTGAAATTCATAATTTTTATGTATAAAATAATTCTAGTTATTAATATGATTTCACTGTGTATATTACCTGCAAAATGCTTCTAAAGAACATGGTTTTATATGTTTGAGATCATGTCTGCTTAAGTTAGAAACCAAAAATAATCATGAACATTCTAAGAAAATAAATCTATAGTTATCAAATTTTTCTGAGTTTTTATTTCTTTTTTGACTCTGAATTGGAGCCAGAAAGAAGAAAAAGAAGAGCCTATAATACCACATCAGTTCAGTACCTCATGATTTTCAAAAACAATCTAGGGTCTGTGTGAGGCTTGGCGATATAGATAGGTCTGCAGGTGTGTGTGTTACCTAAGGGAGCATCATTTCAGAGCTCTGCTTGACCATGGAGCATTCGAACTTTGAATTGCTCCTGTTCAGACTTGTTTTTACAAGTAGAGCTGCACTATCTGGTTGCGAACCTCTGCCAACTTGCATCAGTATTTCCATAATGCAGATGTGCTGCTGGTGGCACAGCATGTATGTGTAGACTGTTAGTGATTATTATTGCCTTTGGTGTTGCTGCTTTCTTCCAGTGCTGGGGATTGAACACAGGCTCTCACGTGCGTGACAAGGTGTCCTGCCACTGAGCTTCATCCCTGTAGCAGGAATCTTAGAAGGTCTTATTAATAAAATCAAACCTGAGGCCAGGTATTGGAGTGAACACTGGAAGAGCAGAGAAGCAGAACAAGCCACAGCTACCTCACCTCGCCAATTCCTCAGCTGGTCTTGTTTTCCTCAGACTGGAAACTTCTGTGTCCTCATTCCAATGGGTCTCAGCTGAACTGTGCTTCTCAAAGCCTAAAAGCTTAACCAGACAAATGCTTCTAGTTTCTGGTCTTCACGCCTTTTATGTCTTTCTGCCTTCTACCATCACTCCCTGGGATTAAAGGCTCACTCCCTGAGATTAAAGGCGTGAGTCACCATGCCTGGCTGTCTACAGTGTGGCCTTGAACTCACAGAGATCCCAGATGGATTTCTGCCTCTTGGAATGCTAAAGGCGTGGCACCATTTTCTAGCTTAAGTATCTAGTGGCTTTTCTGTTCTCTGACCCCAGATAAGTTTATTAGGGTACACAGTATTTTGGGGAACACAATACCACCACACATCCCAGCAGTCAGTGTTCTCTGGAATAACAGAATTTATAAGCTAGATATCTCTCTCTCTCTCTCTTTTTCTCTCTCTGTCTTCCAACTGATCCAACAATGGCTGCCTATAATTGGAATATCTAGCAATCCAGTAGTTGTTCAGTCCACGAGGCTGAATATCTCAACTGGTCTTCAATATACACCAGAATCCTGAAGAAGTAGATTGTGATGCCAGTGAAGGAATGCACTTGTTAACAAGGGCAAGAGCAGCCAGGCAAAGAATAAGGCCTCCTTCTTCCATGTCCTTATACAGGCTGCCAGCAGAATGTGTGGCCCAGATTAGAGGTGGGTCCTCCTAGCTCAAATGATCTGGATTAAAGGTAGGTCTTCCCAGCTCAAAGATCCAGGTTAGAAATGGTCTTCCCACTTCAAATGACTTAATTAAACAAAAATCCCTCACAGGTGTGCCCACCCATTTCTGGGTTTTAGTTAATTCCAGATATAGTCAAGTTGACAACTGAGAAAAGCCATTACAATTGTTAGGCAAACATTCATAACTTTTCTCTTGGCTTCAGAATTTCACTCTAGGATTATAAATTCACGCAGTTTCTAGTAGCCCGTTAGACTTTTTGCAGTTTACTTTCATCCATCTGGAATTGATGTTAATGTATGAATGTGTATGTTCAGTATTGGCCCCTACCCGTTGACATCATTGTGCCTTACCTCACCCATCATACCACTGAGAGGCAAAGCCGGAAGTCTGATAGACCCTGAAGTGGAGGTCCCTCATTCATAGCAGGAAGGAGGCAGAGGCCGTCTTCTGCGGCATGCTAGTGTGCCAGTTGTCTGGAGCAGTTAAACCCCAGTTCCAGAGCCTTGTTTTCTGCTTCCTGCCTCTCAGGCAGCACTCACTTCTATCCCTTGATCATAGAAAGTGACGGTGATCTTAATTCCCATTTTCTGGATCTATGGACCTTTCAGTGGTTTTATAAGGATCTAATTCTTTTTTTTTAATTATAATATAATTACATTTCTCCCCTCTAAATCCTTCCTGCTCTCCTTCAAATTCATGGCTTCTTTATTTTGCTAATTGTTATTGCATGCATATATGTTTATACATATACATATATATTCCTAAATATAACCTGTTCTCTCCATATAATGCTAATTTTCTCTTAAATCCCTTTCTATATAAAATAGAGGATGGAGCTAGAGAGATGGCTCAGAGGTTAAGAGCATGTTGATCTGGGTGGCCTATGCAGCCACTGGGGCCTTGGTGGCATCTGGCCCAAGCTGCTGCTGAGGACCATGTCTGGTCCATCATCCTGCTGCAGCTGGGGTCTGTGGTGATGTCCGTGGCCCGTGTTTGCACAGGGGGTCACCATGCAAACGATCCTGTGGAACCATGGTGTGCTGAGCCAGCCCCTCCTTCACTGGTCCTAGGATGGCTGGCCCTGTCCCTCGCTGGCAGGTGAGCTAGCCTAATTCCACAGAAGAGACCTTCCTCCCATACTCAAGAAAGATGGCCTCACCCCTCACCACAGGTGTGCACCTCACCTGAGCAGCACACTAGAGCTGAACCTGTGGTCTGGATGCAGGTAAGCTGACCCTGAGGGCATGAGAACAGGAGAGCTAACCCTGCCCTCCCCACCCCACCCCCAATACAGTCAGGAGAGCAGTCAGGAGAGAGGACTCTGCACCTAGCCTGGGCAAAACAGTAGAGCTGGTCCTGGTGATGTGAGTGTAGGGAACCCGGATCTGAGTATGTGAGAGCAGGAGAACTGGCCTCCTCCTTGCTGCAGGCTGCATTGGGCGAGCTAGCTGAAGTAGAACTGGAAAGCTCACCTAGGTGGTGATGATGAGGGAAAGCTGGCAGACCGACCAACCCAGCTACCATCCAGGCCCAGAACCAGGGCTATGAGTTGGCCTACCCCAACATCCACCGATCTATGAACTTTTAGAGCATGTGAAGGGGACAGACTTACAGCTCAAACAGCAGGATCTCCAGGATGCAGGGCAACAGCAGGATATCCAAGAGAAGCCCCAGTGAGAGCCTATTATTGGTGGTGTAGCAGAGACCAGAGGCCTCCAGCCAGACCAATGACTCATGACGAACACTTACAGTTTACCTGCTAGTCATCCATATTGTATCTCAGCGGGCCACACTGAGCTTCCATGACAAGAGTCTTCTTTTTTTGGTGGTTTGTTTTCTGTTGTTGTTGTTGCTGCTGCTGTTGTTTGGGGGGGGGGGGGTTGTTTGTTTGTTTGGTTGGTTTGGTTTTTGGTTTTTCTTTTAAATTTGGCTTTAATTGGTGGGGGGGGTTTTAAGGTCAGGGGGCGGATTCTCGGAGACAGGAGATTAAGTAGGATCAGAGTGCATGATGTGAAATCCACAAGGAATCAATAAAAGTTTCTAGATTTTTTTTTTAAAGAGCATGTACCTTCCAGACGACCAGAGTTCAAGTCCCAGTATCCACAGAAGTGGCTGCCACATGCATGTGGTGTGCCTACTACAGGGGTGCAAAACATTCACATACATAAGCAATTAATAAATCTTTAAGAAATAGAAAAAGATGCCCAGAGAGTTTGTTTCCTGAAGACTTCATGATCCAGCTTCACTATTTTAAGGACACACTGGAGGAGACTGGAGCCAACTATTGACTGCCACCCCGGCCTCAGGCAGGGAAGAGCCCCCGACTCAGTGTCAGGAATAGCTTTCCATAACTCGCTGGTCTTTCTGGTTTGCCAGTGGAACAGAATTAAGACGGGAGCACAGGTGACAGATTGAGCAAGTCCCCCTCAGATCAGAACTTGGTGGGTGCTTTCCCGGAACTTTTTTTTTTCCTTTTTGAGACAGGGTCTCACTGTCTTTAACGGCATTGTCACATCCCTTTACTTCTTAAATTAGCTGTGTTTCAGTGAGTGCTCATAATGACCCAGTCATTGGGAAAATGAAAAATTACACTTAGAATATGATTTAATAAGACAAAGATGGGACATGTTTTATTAAAAAAAAAAAAAGATTGAATTTGCAGGATCTAGGATTCCATGGACTTGTTTCAAGGAATCGATGATTTTTTTTATCTTTATTTTTTATGATTTATTTTTATTTTAGTTGTTTGTTTCACCTGTGTACCATGTGAGTGCAGTGCCTGTGGAGACCAGAAGAGGGTGTCGGATCCCCTGGATCCCCTGGGTCCCCTGGAACAGCAATTACAGACGACTGTGAGCCACCACGTGGGTTCTGGAAATCAAATCAGGACCTCTGGAAAAGCAGCCAGTGCTCTTAGCTGCTGAGCCATCCCTCCAGCCCGGATCCATGAATGCTTTAAAAAAAAAGTGCAGAATTGTCTAAGTACCAGTATCCCTTTTGTAGGAGGGCAGTGCATGAGGAAAGGGAGGCTTGGTAACTTTATCTGGGTCTCAGAGTGATGAACCCAAATGGTAAATTAAACTGAGCCAGAGAAGTGTACAAATTTTAAAAAATTATTGTAACTATTTGTATGAGTATTTTGTGTGCAAGTGTGGCTGTGCACCATATGCATGCCTTGTACCCACAGAGGCCACAGATGGTGTTGGATCTCCTGGAACTGGAGCTACAGACATTTGTGAGCTGCCATGTGGGTGCTGGAAATTGAACCCAGGTCCCCCGGAAGAACAGCCAGTGCTCTTAACCACTCCTGAGCCATGTCTTCAGCACAAAGTGTACAGCTTTAAATTTTCAGCTGTTTATTATTTCCTGTGGAGGGCTAGTGTGTGGGAAGGTCAGAGAACCACTGTGGGAGTCAGCTCTCTCCACCTGCAGATTCTGGGAATCCAGCTCAGGTTGCCAAGCTTGGCAGAAGGCGCCCTTTCTCAGCCATCTCAGCAGCCGCAGAAGGGTGCAATTTGCAACCTGAGGATGGGATAATGATACTTGGCGTACAGAATGGATTGCCAAGTTAGAGTTAAATGCACTTATGCTTTGTGGAGAGACAGCCCAAGTTACAGAATCAGCAAGTACCCGTGAAAGTCAGAGCCTGGCACTTTCCTTTTAAGAGCATTGCCTATGTTACAGTCTCAAATGAAGTGTTCCCAAAGACCATTTTTTAAATATGAGTTCCTGAGTTGCTGGTGCCATTTTGGGAAGCCAGGGAACCTTTAAGAGGTAGGGCCAACCTGATAGGAGCGGGTTGTTGGGAGTGGTGGGCCTTTGAAGCTGATCCTTGGCCTCAGGTCCCTGCTGTGCGCTCTGTTTCCTGGGTGGTAATGCCCGTTTTCGGGTTCCTCATGGCGTTACCCAGCAAGTCCGCTTAGAGGATGATTAGGGCCATGGGCCTGAGTGCAGGTGTCTGAGATGGTCTGCACTTGGCTGTGCTGGGGGAGGTCTTTTGCTCCACCCCCTTGGCGTCTCTATAAATACCCTGGGGCAGAGACAGTTGGGGCCCATTAGAAAAGGTTCCAGGCCCTCTTGAGGCTATCCTGTATTTTCTATCTGTTTATCTCTGCACTATAAATCCTTCCATCTAATATTTCCTGCTGCTCACACTCAAGAAAACTCTGGGAGCTGTGGGGTTGGTGGGTAAACGCCCCACACCTGGGCCACTGACTAGGACAGCCTCTGTCACACTGCCCCCATTCATGAGACGATCTACCACACCTCCCACCTGTGATGATCTGAAAGCCTCAGAGACTGTGAGCCAAAAGAATCCCTTCCTCCCTGAGTTGTTTCATCAAGTATTTTGGTTATAGCACTGCAGAACTCACAATTTATCAAAACTAACAATTTTTTTTAAAACTATTTTATCAAAAAAATTTTTTTCAGGGAATTTAAGTTTGATGATCTGATTGGCTTTTGGAGTGTCCATAAACTGGGTAGAGTGTAAAGCATAGAAGAGCTGAGTGGAGTGAGTGAGCCGCAGTCAGAGAGCCGGGAACGGAAACGGCAGTTGCTACTTTTCCTAGTTGATAATTGCGTCCCTTGCAGAGGGTAAAGCAGGGATTTCATCATGCTAGCACAAGTTGACAAGCCCTCTTCTGACTGATGACTGTGAGTCCCCTGTTCAAAAATAAATAACTGGCCAGTTTTAAAGTTCAGTTTGACTGCTTAGCACGTGGCCCAAGTGGCTTCATTCTAGTCTGGTAGGTTGAGCTTGGTTAAAAAAAAAAAAGACCCTGCCCTCACTCTGCTTCTTGTTGTTGTTGTTGTTGTTGTTGTTTCAAGCAGGATTTCTCTGTGTAGCCCTGGCTGTCTTGGAACTCACTTTGTAGAGCAGGCTGGCCTCAAATTCACTTAGATGTACCTGCTTCTGCCTCCCAAGTGCTGGGAATAAAGGCGTGCACCACCACCGCCCAGCCCTCACTCTGCTTGTTTTAAACAAGTCTTGTTAATAGAGCCCTGGCTAGCCTGAAACTTACTATGTGCACCAGGCTGGCCTGGAACATGCTGTGGTCTGCCTGCCTCTGCCTCCTGAGTGCTGAGATTACTGGTGTGCCCCGTCACACCCAGCCACCTCCGGTCACTTTTGACAATGCACAGTTGATGCTCCCTTCCCGCCCTCAGGCTACTGCCATAGGCCTGTGCTCTCCTCCTGCAGTGTCTCGGCCTGAACTAAACATAGCCACGCAGTCAGTTACCTTCAATCGAGCCTCAACATTATCTCTAGGAAACCTGAACCTAGTCCCAAGCCCCAAAGCTAGAAATGGCTGCTCTTGCCGGGGTGGGGGTGGTGCACGCCTTTAATCCCAGCACTCAGGAGGCAGAGGCAGGCAGATCTTTGTGAGTTCGAGGCCAGCCTGGTCTACCGATCGAGATCCAGGAAAGGTGCAAAGCTACACAAAAAAAACCCTGTCTTGAAAAACCAAAACCAAAACAAAACAAAACAAAAAGGCTGCTCTGAGCTAGACAAATAGCAGCTGCCTCGCTTAGTACGAAGACCTCAAGGGAGGTGTGCCCACCTTCTCAGAGCTGCTGAGCCGAGCTGGGGGTGGGAAACCTATAGTTGAATGTTTAGGTGATGGAGTTTGGAGAATTGGGGGGGGGGGGCGTGTGGCAATAATTGGCCACTCTGTCATTATAAAGGAGAGCTTAAAGGATGGCAGGATGGGTCAGAGGGTAGAGACACTTGCCTTGCTAGCCTGGTGACCTTCATTAATTCCCAGAACCCGTGCAGAGGTGGGATGAGAAAACCAGCTCCACAGAGTTGTCCTCTGACCTTCACATGTGCCCTGTGGTACAGGTGCACCACTGCATGCTCGCATGCACACACGCACGCACACACTAATAACAAAAATAAGGTGTTTGAGAACTCAAAAGCTCTTCTGGTATTCTGTGGGGAATGTTACAAATTTTGACGAGCCCCGAGGTAGGGGCTCTTGGTTGTTGTCAACTTGACCACTCAAGCATTTAGGTGTACCTGTGGGGGATTCACTTTCCTTAATCATTCGAAGTGGCAGATCCACCTTAGATCTGGGCCACACCTCCCCTGGCAGCCCATAGAACGGACGCGGAAGAAGGAAGCCCGCACACTTGGAGGCTTTCTCTAGCTCTCACTGGCAAGTTTATTCCTCCCCTGGCCTACTTCTTTGGGATTCCTGTGCATACTGAAGACCAGCTGAGACATCCAGCCTTGAGGACTGAGCAACTCCTCAGTTCTTTGACCTTCTGTTGGTAGACAGCCATTGTTGGACTACGTGGATCCCAACCTGTAAACCAGTCTAATAAATCCCGTGTGTGTGTGTGTGTGTGTGTGTGTGTGTGTGTGTGTGTGTGTGTGCGTGTGTGTGCGTGTGCGTGTGTGTGTGTGTGTGTGTGTGTGTGTGTGTGTGTGTTCATTTAATAAGTTTTGTTCCCCTAGAGAACCCTGACTAATACAAGCCCTGATAAGCAGTTTTAATGACTTATTTTCTAAAATGTTATTTAGAACTGTCACTTTATTCATGAGTTCAAGAGATCATGAAACAACTATACTATAAACATAGTTCTGGTTAGGTTTTGTCAACTGGACACAAATGAGTCACCTGGAAAAAGTGACTCTCAGTTGAGGAATTGCCTCCAAATTGGTCCATGGACATGTCTGTGGGGCATTTTAGTGACAGATGGTTGATGTGGGAAGGCCCAGCCACTGTGGGTGATGCCACCCCTGGGCAGGTCGTCCAGGGTGGCATATGAAAGCAAGCCAGTAAACAGTGTTGCTCTGAAGTTCCCACCTCTGTGCCCCCTCTGCCTAACCTCAATGACAGACTGTGATTGAGAAGTGTGGGTCAAATCAATGATCCGCCACCCTGCCCAAACAGAAAGCAAACCAATACAGAAATAGCACAAGAACCCCACACAGAACAGGAAAGGCAGGGAAGCCAAAATTCCTTCTTTTCCCAAACTCAGTTTTATTTCATATAATTCAATTCATATTTCATATAATTTTGTGTGTCGTTCTAGAAAACATGCAAGCCCTGTAATCAGTACATAAATGCTGTCTCTGCACATGCTGTCAGGTGCCTGTATCTCTTGCTGTCATATCAGTTACTTTTTTCCCTTGTTGCTGACAAAACACCTAACTAAAGCAACCTAAGGAAGGAAGGAAGGGTTTATGTTGCTCACAGTTTTGCGGGTTCAGCCTGTCATGGCCAGTGGGAGGCATCTGGTCACATTGCAGCCACAGTCGGGAACAGAGCGATGAACACCCATGCTCCACGCACTTCCTCCTATTGACCCAGTGCAGGACCCTAGCCCGTGGAGGGTACCATTCAGGGTGGATCTTCCCTCAGTTCAACTCTAGAATGCCCGCACAGACATTCCCAGGAGCTGTCTCCTAAGCAATTCTGACTCCTGTCAAGTTGACAAGATTAACTGCCACAGCCTGCCCCTTTGATTTTAAACGCATTGTTTAAAATCATAACATTCCTCTCCTGAACCCCCAAGTTTCATGTTCATCTCATGCAAAATGCATTTAGACCAGCCCTCAACATCCTGTCCCAGTGTCGTTCTGTGGTGAAGCAGAGGGGACTTTGCCATGTCAGCTCAGGTTGACTGGAGACTGAAAACAATCTCTTTAAACTGTAAGCAAGTTACACACTTCAGGTGTACAGTGGTGTAGAGTACATACCATCCCAAAAGGGAGGAATGCGGGTGGGTGGGGGAGCATAATGCATATAATAGTCTTTTATTGTAACAGGCCCCCAGACATTAGCACAGGTGATGCCATGTTAGAGACACCATTCTGACCTTAAAATTCAGCATGTAGGCCCCAACACCAGCCCAAACAGCAACAAAGACACAATCTATCAAAGACCTGGACCATGGTTCCAGGATCCAGGAAAGTCCCTAAATACGCTAACCTTGCTATGTGGCTTCTGTAGTTCTGCTTCTGGCTAACTGTTCTTGCCAAACAGGATATAGATACTGTGCATAAAAGACAACTACCAGCTAGCTGGTGGTGGCGCACACCTTTGGTTCCAGCACTAGGGAGGCAGAGGCAGGTGGATCTCTGTCAGCTTGAGGCCAGCCTGGGCTACACTGCAAGTTCCAGGATAGCCAGGGCTGTTACACAGAGAAACCCTGGCTTGAAAAAAATCAAAAAGAAAAAGGAAAGAAAGAAAAGAGGAAAGACAAAGAAGTGTGGGATGAGGGCTGTATGATTTGGGCAGGTTCCCCACGAAGCTGCTGGCAGGTGGCAAAGACTTTCTGCTTTGAGAATGTCTGTGTGTGCTCTCTGGGGGACTTGCCCCAGACCACTACTGCTGAGATAAACACCATGACCAAAGCGACTTAGGGGAGAAAGGATTTCCCTGGCTTACAGTCTCTCAGGGAAGTCACGGCAGGAACCTGGAGGCAGGAACCGACAGAGACCATGAAGGAATGCTGCTGACTGGCTTGCTCCCAGTGGCTTGCTCAGCCTGCTTTCTTATACAATGAAGAACCACCTACCCGGGGGCAGCACCACCCACAGTGGGCTTGGCCCCCCCTACATGAATCGTTAATCGAGAAGATGCCCATGGATGTGCCCACAGGCCAGTCTGATGGAGGCAGTTCTTCAGCTGCGGCTCCTTCTCAGGTGACTATTTTGGGGGTGTTTAGGAATGGACTAAATGCCTTTTGCATTATGTGAACATGAGGCGTTAGGGACCAGGAGTGGAATGTTATGCTTTTTAAAAAGGAGAGAGGACTTGTGACAGTTAATCTTGGAATTGTTGAGGAGACATCTGTGGGCATGTCTGTGAGATTATTTCTAGAGTTTAACTAAGGTGGGAAGGCTCAGGCCAGGGAGTTTTGGAGGACACTGGACTAGGCATACTGGAGTCTGGCACAAGAGAGCCCTCTTCACTCAAGAGTCCACTGTCAACACATTTAACAGCACAGGACAGCTAACCAATATAATGCATGTTTCAGTCCCTTAATTCCACCTCACTCGAGTTCTCAAGACACGGGAAGAAAGGATGCAGCCAGATTCTTGACTAGAATGTAACATAAAGATCGCCAGGCCGGCGGCCAGTAAAGTCCTTGCTCCCCTCTGAAACCCCACGGTCCACATTTCTCTCAGCTCTCTGAGGTTTTTCCTCCCCCACCTGAACGGCTCTAAGCTCTGCTTGGCCTCTCTAGCATTTGTGTAGCTGACAGGGCCCTACTCCTCCACATTCTTCTCTCAAACCAGTTCCAAAGGGCCGTCAGCCACAGGGTCAGGTTTACCTCAGCAACAGCCCCAGCTCTGGGTACCTGGTTTCTGTAGTAGTTATTTTTCTCATTGCCCTGACAAAATCAAGTTCTAGAAGGAAGTTTCGGTCTGGTTCATGGTGTAAGAAGGGTTCCAGCCCATCGTAGAGTGTGAGGCGGCAGGTCACACTGTTCCCAGCCAGGAAGCGAGGAGATGGCTGCGGCCACTCCAATGTCTTCTTCTGTTACTCAGCCCAGGACCCCAGGCCACCAGGAGTGCCATCTGTTCGGGGAGGTTCTTCCTGCCACAGTTAAAGTCTCTGAAAATGCCTCCCTAGACCCGCCCAGGGGCAGTGACACAGGTGATTCTTAGCCCCATCAGATTTACACCCTTCACTACCACAACTGGCTCTTATAGCTCTCCACCACATTCTCTCCAGTGTCTGCAGAGTGTCCCTCGTTACTGCTGTGGGAAAGGCAGATGAAATGTCCTGTCTTTTCTGTTAAGAGATGCAAAGAAGTTTCGCCTTCAAGGAAACTGGTCAAGATGCCATCTGACACAAATCCCCACCTTTTTTTTTTTTTTTTTAATGTGTTCAAGGTTGCTTCCTGTGGTGCTATTTTATTTGTGCTCTAACAAACAAAGCTTGCCTGGGCATCAGAGGGCAAAGCCAGCCACTATATTAAACATAGAAGTCAGGCAATGTTAGCACACGCCTTTTATCCTAGTATTCGGGAGGCAGAGATCCATCCAGATCTCTGTGAGTTCAAGGCCACACAGGGAACAGAGCCAGGTGTGGTGGTAAACGCCTTTAATCCCAGCACTAGTTAACCATAGAGGTCTGGAGGTCTGTACAGACAGACAGGAAGTGATAGAGCTGGGCAGAAAGAGGAAGTGATGTAGCTGGGCAGAGAGAGGAAGTAAGATGGCAGGGCACAACGAGGTATATAAGTTATGAGTAAACCAGAAGTAGCTTTCTTGGGCTGAGGATTTCCTAGCAGTAAGAACTTGTAGTGTCTTGTTCTATTCCTCTGATCTTTCAGCTTTCACCCCAATATCTGGCTCCAGGTTTTTTATTAATAAGACCTTTTAAGATTTGTGTTACAGCTTCCTATTCTCAAAACACTTTGCCTAGCACCCACTTCTTTTGGGCTAGCCTTACACTTTGCTTTTCAGCTGAGCCCCTTCTAAGTTAGACATCAGCATGTGAGGGCTGAGCTCTGGCCACTAAGAGCGTCCTTTGCGTTAGGAATAGGAACCCAGCAGAAATGGCAGGGGATGAGAGCATGCTCGACTTACGGCTGCACACCTTCCAAGACAGTGTGGCCATTCTCCTAAGTCACCACAACTCCAAGTCATCATACAGGACGCTGGGTGAACCGGTGATCCTTCCTGTATGTGTTTGGTAGCATGCTTCAAGCTGTCTGTGAGTTTCCTATAAGTTCCCAGCAGAGGGATTGCTGGTCAGGTAAGTGCCTTTTGGAATTTGGTAAATACAGACCTCAATTTAGCAATGGTTGAACTTACACTTTTTTTCAACTAACTGACAGTGTAAAACTGGTATGCATGCCATTGAAACTATCTCTAATTTGAATTTTGTTTGTTTTTGTTTTTCCAGACAGGGTTTCTCTATGTAGCTTTGGAGTCTGTCCTGGAACTCACTCTGTAGAACAGACTAGTCTCGAACTCACAAAGATCCACCAGCCTCTGCCTCCCAAGTGCTAGGATTAAGGGCATGCACCACCACCACTTGGCTCTCTAATTGGAATTTTTTAAATGTTATATTTATTGTCTCTCGGGGTGTGTGTGTGTGTGTGTGTGTGTGTGTGTGTGTGTGTGTGTGTAGCATACACAGGTCAGAAGACAACTTTTGGGAATTGGTTCTCTCCTTCCACCATGTGGGTACCAGGGATCTAACTCAGGTTGTCACATTTTGCAGCCAATGCCTTTACCTGCTCAGCCATCTCCCCAGCCCTCAAATTTGGATTTTTATCTTTTCCCCAGGCCAATGGTAAGAGAGCACAGGACTGTCCTGCTCCTGGGCACCCGCAGCCCCACAACCCCCAGGCAGCTGTGGAGTTGCAAGGAGAGACAATATATTTATTACCTTACTTTACTAAGCAATTACGTTCAGTAAGTAGGTTGGCAGATTCCTAGTAATATTTACATAAAATCCTTTGACTTTACCGTGGGTTTGTCACGATGTAAGACGTTGTAAGTTGAGGAATGGTGTCATGTTGCTTTGCAGCAGCGTATGAGAGGGTCTGTTTCCCATCTTGCCGAGACAATTTTATGAAACTTCCCAGACTAATAGATAAAAGTGTTTGTTTTATTATTTTTATTTTACTGTGAATTAGGAAGAACATAGATTCATTTTCACATAAATACATAAGTGCCAGAGGGCTGTTTGGTTTTTTTGTTTTTGTTTTTGTTTTGTTTCATTTAAGAACTTTGTGTAGTTCATGTCTTACAGTTCTAGTATTTTCTCTAGAAAGCCATCTTCCCACATTGTGTCATCAGTAAAATACTGTGGAGAAGAAGACCCAAAAATGTAACCCTTGGTCGCCTGGGCTGGAGTTAGTAGTGTTTCAGTTGGTGCCTCCATTGATGCACTTTGGCGAGGTCCTCTGCAATGGATTTAATCATTTGGTCAGTGGTTTTTCTCAATACAGTTGCTGTCTTTAAGGCATGGTCCAAAGCCGAGTTTAAAATCTACAGAGGGAAAGTCCACATATTTCAGTTACAAAAACTTACTAATGGCTCTGATAACTGGATTCACTCATTATTAAACATTACAAGATGGAATTTTTGGAGCATTCTGTTTCCACACCATTTATTTCTGTGTTTGAGGGTTGGTCACCTAGGAAACCAGTCCGGGATGGAATGTATTTGTCAAGGGAAGGGAGTGATGAACAGCACGTGACTGATGAACATGAGTCAGAGGGTGGGGTCGGCAGCCTGCTGGCCTGTTCCTGCTGCAGAGAAAATGAAGAGCTAGGGACCACCGAAGGGAACCGAGAGTGGGTGCCTATGGGTACCGCACACGCATATCCAAGTAACCCAGGATTGCTGTTCCCAGTCTGAGCATAGGAAATGGCTGGCACCCCTAACCAAGGTCACCAGAACAGATTGCAGCCTTCAAGCCTGGCCCAGGAGAATCCTGCAGCAGAACCATCCACCAACCACTTTCTCCAGGAAGTTTCCTTTGGGTCCAGTTTAGGAATAATGCAAACCGTGAGGCTGTTGAGGCCCTGTGTTTTTAGGTCAGTGCTGAGCAAAAATTGTTTTTAGCACAACACTTTCTGAAAGCTAGCTGTTCTGTGCTCTTTAAGACCATACAGCTGAACTGCAAGGATTTTCTCAATCCTCACCTTAGATTCTGTTTCTTCCATGTTATTACGGTCACATAAGGATTGGATTCCGGGAATCCTGAGGAAGCGGAGGTGGTTCGGGGGTGTTGTAGGGTCTGTGTTACAGGTCAGGAAAATCTTGGGATGTTTTCTAGAAGACAAAAGCACATTGTTAGTTGTGTATGGCACCACCCACATACGCACTCTCCCATTAGGCTCAGTAACAGCTTTGTACGTGTGCACAAGAGTGTGTGCATGCCTGTGTTAGCACGATCGTGGAGGGGGGTGAGGGTGTGTCTGTGTAGTTGAGGGACCCTGCCTTTCATAGCACTCATGGTCCGTGGGGCCTAACCTTCTACCCTGCATAATCATAAAACAAAGACACACAAAAAATTGCCAATGACAATACCTTGGCTTGAGTTCACTCACACACCAGTGATCGTGCATAGCAAGGCAGCCAATGCAGAGGGGAAATGAGAGCCGGGTCTCTTTAAGTCAGTGGGGCCGCCTACCCTACCTGCTGCCCTCGGAGGAGGACACTGAGTCTGCCTGTGATGGATGCAGGACAGGACCACTGGTGTTCAGGCTGTCTCCTGCATGGCTCTGAGTGGTTCAGTCCCGTAGCCTATGTGAAGAGCGGCTGCCACCAGCACCTGCCTGTTGTCGGGTCTGGTGTGGAGCCTCCTGCTTTGGTCCCTCGGCTAAGTCTCTTTTGGGGGTGGGGTGGGGGGATGGACACTTGTGAGCAGTATCATCTTTAGGGAGTCACTTCAAATGCCTGTGACCTCAGAGCATGTCTCTGCCCCTATATCTTCATGTGTGTGTGTGTGTGTGTGTGTGTGTGTGTGTGTGTGTGTGTGTGTGTGAGCCATCCTCCAGATGAGAAGCACTCTGTCTCAGGGGGCTTCTGACTCATTAAAAACACCAGGGGGTGGCACAGTAGTGTAGTGGGGAGTGCAGGGGCCTTGGAGCCCCCCCCCCCCCCCCGGACTCACCCAGCGCCTTGAACAGGATTAATGGTATTGCTGAGTACATCACTTGTTTTAAGTCTTATACAGTTCACTCACAACTCCATACGTGTATGTACTACATCTGTGTAACGTATTCTGATCACACTCATCCCTCTACCTCTCTACCCCCCCATCGGCTCCCTCCCGCCCACTGCCGAGTCTCCATCTCGCTTTGATTTTTTTGTTTTACTTTGAGACCCAGCATACTTTTTAAGCCAAGTACCATCCTTGGTGTTTTATATGTAGTCTCGGTGAATCTGGTCCCATCGTCTCCATTTTCCATCCAGGAAAGTAAAGGCTCAGAGAGGGTAAGTAACTTTTCCAAGGAAAGAGACACAACAGGAACCCAAGAAGCCTCCAAACACTACTTTCTTGTGTGTGTGTGTGTGTGTGTGTGTGTGTGTGTGTGTGTGTGTGTGTGTTTTCACAGAAGCCAGAAGAGGACCCTAGAGCTGGAGTTCCAGGCATTTCTGAGTCACCTGGTTCCGGTGCTGGGAACCGAACTTCAGCCCCTTGTTTTGGTGGGTTTTGGGGTTTTGTTTGACTTTTGAGACAGTCTCATGATGTAGCCCCTCTCTGTCCTGGTACTTGCTCTGTTGCCCAGGCTTGCCTCAGACTCTCCTATGCTCTTGCCTCAGCCTCTGAGCTGTGATCACAGGTGAGCCCTGCCAAGCCTGCCTTGCAGTGTTGTATTTTAAATCACTGTACTTTTCTGGGTAGCAAGCTCAGGCTTGAATTGGTCCAGGGGAGGGGCCTGAACCGCTGCCACTCTGCTCTGCTGTTGGTTTGTCTTCAAGGGCTCCCGGCACCAGCTTCATCACCCCAGTCAAGCTGCCGCGGTCCGGGTGGACTCTCCCCTTGCTGCCTCCTCCCTCGGCCTCTGGGCTCCCGTTTCTGCTCCTCTAACCCGCCGCCGCTGCTCATTTCTCACTAGCTACAGTGACGTCTTCTTGTTTTGTTCTATGAGAAGGTCTCCAGCTGGCCTGGAACTCACTGTTACCCAGGCTAGCCAGAACTACTACCTAAGCCTTCTAAATGCTGGGATCGCAAGCGTCAGCCACTATGCCTGACTACTGCAGTGATTTTTTACAATTCTACACCTTTCCCATTGTTCTGAAGAAGCCTGCCTCCACCTGCTTCATCTTGCCCCTGCCGCTCCCTTTGGGCTCCTGACACATTGAAGGGTTCCTGAGCTTGCCCAAGGGCCTTTTCTCCTCAAAAAGCCTTAGTCTAGAATGTTCTTCACATCTATCCTGATGTCCTCTGATAGTTCATTCTTACTTTTCCTTTGAGCTCAGGTTCCCAGATCCCCCCAGTAAAGGACTGGCAATCTTATCTAGGTAGTTAACAGTACAGTGCATGCACCTGAATGATGAAAGTCGACCACGTGTGTGTGTGTGTGTGTGTGTGTGTGTGTGTGTGTGTGTGTGTGTGTTTCTAGAGTCTTACTCTGCACCCCACACTGGCCTCAAACTCACCACAGAGTCCAGACTAGACTTCACCTTTTGGCAAGCCTCCTGCCTCAGCCTCTCAAGTTTAGAGATGGTGGTCTTGAGCTGCCACACCTGGCTCTGCTTTTGTTCTTAGTAATAATAAACTACTCACCTTGGGCTGGAATCATGCTCATCTCGAAAGGGTTCTGAGTTTACTCTCTGGGAACAGATCCATTCTGATGTTGAGCAAGCTGAAAAATGTTAGCTGGGATTAAATTCAGAGTATCAAAAATGGCCTCCACAGATCTTTGAGTTAGAGGCCAGCCTGGTATTCACTGCAAGTTCCAGGGCAGCCCGGGACACATAGTGAGAGCCTGCCAACAATAAAAAAAACAAAAACCTCCAAATGGTGGGAACGTATCGCATCACTTCCTCAACTTTGCAGTATGGATGAAATAGTTCATAAAAATTTAACAACTACATAAGGAACACAGAAAGCAGAATTTTCTTCCAAGAATTCTGAGTTCATGAAACTCAGCTTTCAATTTTTATTATTTATTGATTTATTTTGTGCAGGTGCACACATGCCACTGTAGTCATGTAGAGGTCAGAGGACAACTTGCTGGAGCCAGTTCTCGCCACCATGAGAGTCTCTGGGATTGAACTCACGTGGGCAGGCTTGGCAGCAAACGCCTTTCCCAGTTCAGTCATCTTGCTGGCCCTGTTTCTGGTTTGTTGATAGAGTCTCACTCTCTATCCCAGGCTGGTCTTGAACTCAGAACTCACAGCAGTTTTCTTGAGTGATGACCAGCATGAAACTCTGACATAAAACTCTAATAGAGTTCAGTAGACTGAGGCAGGAGGGTTGCCACAAGCCCAAGGCCAGCCTGGACTACAAAGTGAGACCCTGCCTCAAAATACTAAATAAATAAATATTTATTTCTTAGTAGATAAGAGAGCAGGGACTTATATTCCTTGGGTGTTCACTGTGTGACCTAGCATCGTTTACAGCTGTGAGTTTCTACTTCACCTAATAAGTGCAAGGGGTATAATTTCCAAAAGGTGAAACCTAGACTCTCCACCAACTTCAGGAGTCAGAAACTAACCATTGGGTTAAGATAATTCCAGAAGAGAAACCAACTGATAAAAAGAAACATGGAAAGTCACTATGGAAACCAAGGAGACAGCCAGAAAGGGACAAGTCAGTGGGGAAAAGAAACTTGCACTGTTATAGTATATATATCAGACCACTTCCGCCCCAGCCCTAACCTGTTACAGTGTGTATATCACTTCTGCCCCACCCTTAACCAGTTACAATGTATGTATGAGATGCACTTCTGCCCCCATCCCTAACCTGTTACAGTGTATACATGAGATGCACTTCTGCCCCACCCCTAACCTGTTACAGTGTGTATATGAAATGCACTTCCACCCCACCCCTAACCTATTACAGTGTATACATGAGATGCACTTCTGCCCCACCCCTAACCTGTTATAGTGTATACATGAGATGCACTTCCGCCCCACCCCTAACCTATTACAGTGTATACATGAGATGCACTTCCGCCCCACCCCTAACCTGTTATAGTGTATACATGAGATGCACTTCCACCCCACCCCTAACCTATTACAGTGTATACATGAGATGCACTTCCGCCCCACCCCTAACCTGTTACAGTGTATACATGAGATGCACTTCCACCCCACCCCTAACCTGTTACAGTGTGTATATGAGATGTACTTCTGCCCCCACTCCTAACCATTTGGTGGGGTTGTTTTAGGAGCTGGAGATCCTTTAGGTGGAGGTAGGACTTGGCTGGAGGAAGTGGCTCACTGGAGGGTAAATGGGCAATAGGCTGGCTCTGCTTCCAGCCAAGGCATCCCCCCACTCACACCATCATGCTCTCTCCACTGTGGTAGTCTTTACCCTTTCATCCCATGAGCCACAATGAACCCTCCCTCAAGTTGTTTGTCAGGAATAACATGGCCACAGTGAGAAAAGTAACTAACACTTTGTTCCAAGGACTCCCCCTTCCCTCTTCCCCTTCCTCCTTCCTCTTCATCCTGTCATAGGCACTGGTGTCTCATAGCGAGGCTCTGCTCCCTTCCAGAGGGTCCCACTGGAACAGCAGAGACTGTTCCTCAAACATGGGAGACAGGGTGGATGCCAAAGGGTTTGGATTTAGGCAACTGGACCACCCAATGTCGGCTCATGAACACAGATGCTTATGAGTTCTATCTCATTGTCAGTTGTCTGTAGCACAGTTTCAAAGTTTACTGGACACAGACTTTGAAATGAGCACAGTATGGTGGGTTTTAGTTCCGGACCAGTCTGCAGATGGACAATGGACCTCTCAGATGAGGTACCTGATAGTCATTTCCATCAGCTCCCTTTACTGAGGGTTCCTTTCCAAGGCTGAAGGAAAGCTGTCTTCCCATGCTGTCTCCACCTAAGCTGCTGTTTCCTAAGAGAGTTTGGGATCACACTTCTGTGTATTTCACTGTGTATTAGAAGAGCAAGTCCAGGGCTGGGATGTTCAGTAACAGAGCCTTACATGTGCGAAGCTCCGGGTTCTATCCCCAACACCGTAGAAGAGGAAAAGAAGGAAGTGGAGAGAGGAGCAGGAGGAGGGGGAGGGGGAGGAGGAGGAGGAGGGGGAGGAGGAGGAGGAGGAGGAAGAGGAGGTGGAGGAGGAAGAGGAGGAGGAAGAGGAGGAGGAGGAAAAAGAGGAGGAGGAGGAAGAGGAGGAGGAGGAAGAGGAGGAAGAGGAGGAGGAAGAGGAGGAGGAGGAGGAAGAGGAGAGCCTCAAAGAAAATGGAGAAGAATTCCACATTGTGGCTTCTGCAGAATCACAGTGACTCCCTTTGGAAGAATACATCCAATTGGAGAATTTGTCAGCTGGTGAGCATGGGAGAGGACCCACTGGTTGAGTCAGGTAAATGACATTCTTTGGTTTGGGGCATTGGCAATTGTGAAGAGCAAGAAATGTTCTGCCTGGTGCTTGCCTCAGAGAGGACAACCTCTAAAAGGATGGAGAAGGGACGTGCCTCTGTCAGAGAAGTGATAGCTGGTTGCTGGAGTGGAACAAGATGCATCTTCTTCCCTGCTCCCTGTCCCCACAGCATCCTCTGGCCTTGCTTTTAGTACCTGCCCTATTTGCTTTGAGCTTCCTTACTTAGGTCCAAGTCCCTTTCAATTGGGAACTTCTTGGGTGGTTGGTGCTGTGCCTTAGTCATCTTTAAAAATAAATGTGGGGTTTCAGTTGTTTTGTTTTGTTTTGTTTTGTTTTTCACAAAGATTGAAAATGTTTGCATTGGGAATTAACAATGGTATGTCTAAGGACACACTGGGGAGGGATGGAAGAGTCGAGTTAGCCGCTCATTGGTTCAGAGTATACGCTTGCTGCTAACTTGCCTGTGGTCACTAACTTCACAGTGATGCCTCCACCACTGGCACTTCCCAGTTCCCAGCCCCTGCTCAGCCTCTTGTCACCCACATATAGACCTGAATTTGTGTCAATTAGTGCAGGAGACCTAGATAGCCGTCTAGAGAGGGCCTGGGAGCCGCGGTTATTAACACAGAGAGGGTCATACAGGAGATGTACTTACAAGATGAAGACATTTTATTTTCGTGTAAGAAGTGGGGCTGGGCAGAGGTATATCCTCCATGGTGATTTAAGTCATCCTGGCCTGGAGTGTCATATTTATAATGAAATTCTAGAAGGAAAAGGTTGAAAGCATAGCTCCTTGCCTGGGAATGATGACTGTCCCTGCCCACCCCTTCTGGAGTCCCCGAGTTGGCCTCACCTCTTGGTGGTTCTTCACTGCAGACCCTCTGGGAGTTCCGACTATCACTGCTGCTGTCCTCGCCTTTTTTACGCTGCAGTCCAGTGCCAGAATCAGGACGGAAGCTGGGCCCCGGCTCAGAACCTAAAAGGGTGTGTAGAGTCTGCGTAGGTTGGTTGCCCATGAAGTGTGGAAAGTTAATGCCGACATGCACAGTGTGCCTCAGGCACCAAAGGGTGATTTCCTCAGTGGTGCTTCCAAGGGGGAGGTGCCAACCAAGGGTGTCGTCTCAGACCCCTGCTGACAACAGAGATCTTTCTGATGTGAAAGTCCCCAGATGTACCCAGGCCATACAGACACACAGGAAATATCTGAACCATTATGGGATTTGGTCCACTGGGTTATTGGGTCCTCTTGCATTTGTAGCTGTTTTTTCCCAGATTTCCCCCCAATACACCCAAGTTCTTCATCTCAGATTCTCTTAGGGCCAAGACTTTGCTCTGTCATTCAGGTGACTGCAAAGACAGTCCCCTCCTATAGAATATTCATGGACTCACAGGAGAGGGCATGTGTCGCTGGTGCTGATCTAGAACCCACTGGGCAGGCAAACTGTGGGCTGTGGAGGTGCCAGGGAACACCAAGGTGTTTAGAAGTATAGGGCCAGGCAGGGGAGGTTGTAAGCATAAATTACAGATTAAAGACCTGGGCTTGAATCCTGGCTCTGCCACTTATTAGCTGTGGTGACTGAAAATATCTACATTAATTCTTTGACACCTGCTCTATCTATCTATCTATCTATCTATCTATCTATCTATCTATCATCTATCTATCTATCTATCTATCATCTTTCTATCTATCTATTGAGGCAGGATCTATCTCTCTACATGGTCCTGGCTGCCCTGGAACTCACTCTGTAGACCAGGCTGGCCCCAAACTCACAGAGATCCACCTGCCTCTGCCTCCTCAGTGCTGGGATTAAAGGCATGTGCCACCACACCTGGCAGATAACTTGCTTTGAAAGGTGGCACTTGGCCTAGGGACCATTTGCCTGGCATGCACAGTGCCCTGCATTCCATCTCCAGTACTGCAGGGGGAAAGGAAGGTCTTGGTCTGATTCTTCTGTCCTTGAGTATGGGTTCATATCTACCAAAATAAAGCAGTCATGACACTCCGAGAACCTCTCGTTCTGAGGTGCCTTGCTCATAAGGTAGCTGGCTGTCACATCTCAGTGGCCTATTGGAGGCTCCACTGAGTCTCCTTGTCAAGGACCATGTGAGTGATCCACTCTAGGCCCCAATCAAGCCTTCAGGCAGTCTCAGCTCTGACGGACATCCTCCTAGGGGACCCTGTGCCTGAACCATCCAACCCACTTGCTCCCAAGTGCCAGACCCACAGAAACTGTCAGATAATACTGGTCACTGTTTTGAGGCACTAAGTTCTGGGATACATTATTATGAAGTGGTCAATAACTAATATACTGGGACTTTGACCCAGGCTAGTTAGTTTCTTTGAGTTGTATTTCCTTATCTGTAAAATAAAGATAATACCCATCCTACAAAGGTGTTATAATAATTAAAAGATACTACGCCAGTTTTCTTTACACTAAAATCAAGGACCCAAAGGGCTGGAGAGACCCAGCAGTTAAGAGCATCTGCTGCTCTTGCAGAAGACCCAGGTTCTGTTCCCAGCATCCACATGAAAGCTCATAATCATCTGTTACTCTGGTGCCAGGAGATCTGGTACTCTCCTCTGGCTTCCACCAGGGTGAAGCATGCATGTGGTATGCATATATACACATAGTCAAATACTATGCACATAAAAACAAATGAGCCTGGCATAATGGTGCACGCTTTTAATCTCAGCACTTGGGAGACAGAGGCAGATGGATCTCTGTGAGTTTGAGGCCAGTCTGGTCTATATAGTGAGTTCTAGGACAGCCATGGCTGTGTAGAGAGACCCTGCTTTAAATAAATAAACACATCTTTTTAAAAGGGGGAATATAAATAACTTGTGTTGATATGGTTTTTATCTATTGTATATGAGAACATAAACCATTTTATATACCATAAAAAAAATTCTCCCCAAGGCAGGCGTGGTTGCTCAAGTCCATAATACTACCACTTGGGAGGCAGAGGCAGAAGGATCAGGACAAGGCTAACCTCAGCTACATAGGAAATTTGAGGCCAGCCTAGGCCACATGAGACCCTGTTTCAAAAAATAAAATGCTTCTCTAGTAAGAAATCATCATAGAATATTCAGTCCCCTGGCTGCAGATAGGCTCACAAAGGTATCTTGATATATAAAGTATAAACCATTTCAGTATCCAGGTCTTCCTAAGGCTAAGTGAACAGTTCTGAGGATTCTTTTAAGTTTAAACTGAGACATTATAAATACTTTATTTAAAAATAACAAGGGCTGGGATGTGGGTTAGTGGCAGCTCTCTTAGCCTGTGTGAAGCCCTGGGCTCAGTCCTCTGCACCACCAATGACAGCAACAAGAAGTGGCAGAGGGCCACCTGCTTGCCATCCTCATTGCCCAACTGAAGCAGGAATGTCTAGGAGTTTGGGGACAGCATAGGCAACATAGCAATACTTTCCTTTTGAAAATAAAGAAAAGTAGTGAATTCGTCCTATGTTAACAAAGTAATATATTTTAAGTAAAACAAAACATTTTTTTCCAAAAATGAAACCCAAAGCTACTGAGAAGGGTGTCATCATTTCATGCTTTGGTAACTATCTTGGTAACTATCTTTGGCTTCGAAGCTGGGACCTGGGTTCCAAGACTGCATCTCTGTTGACATGTTCTGATACTGGCCTTATATCCCTACAGTACAATTACTGCGGAGTAAAGGAAGGACCTCCTTAAAAGGGCTCTGACAGCTCCTGGTATAAGTGTGGAGTTTAGCAAGTGTTCAGTCCCTGAAGCCTATTATTTGAAGATTTATTTATGTGTGTGTGTGTGTGTGTGTGTGCAAGTGTGCAAGTGTGTGCTCAGGTGTCCATGGAGACCAGAAGAGGGCATTAGATTGCTTGTGAGCCTCCCAAACTTGAGTTCTGGGAACGGAATCCTAATCCTCTGCAAGAGCAACAAGTATCCTTCACCGCTGAACCACCTCTCCAACCCTCCAATGCTATTATTTGAAAACATACCATCCTCAGAGAGGTCAATTTAGAACCAAGTGGGGCCTACGGGAATGCTGAGTGGCCGGCAAGGCTCTGGGAACAGGGAGCATGCTCGTAAACATGCTGACTTCGTTCTCTGTCTGCACTTCAGCTCGGCAATGAGGATGGTTGGTTCTACTGATGGTGGCAGTGTGGGAGCTGGTCATCTCTCTGTCACCCTCAGCAGTTTGGCCAGAGGACATTTCTCTGCTCTACCCTGTGTCTTTGGAGCAAGGCTCTTATGACTGATGTCATTAAGTCCCCCGTGCTCACGCCCTCTTGGCTCCCACCCCCAGCTGTCTTTGCTTCTGTGAAGTGTATATGAATGAGTCAGCAGCACCTCCCACGGGCCTGGTAACCTTACCAGGTGCAGTTCTGGGTCTTGCCTGGAGCCTGATGACAGGCGTAGTGTCCGTCTAGAGGCGAGGATTGGTACTTCATTCTGCTGAGCCATTTCTTAGTTGAATGGCCCATTACTAGTTCTTCACGTTTTGAAAAAGGTTAACAAACACCACCCTAGTCAAATGCCGAGCTATGACAATGGCAGATGACAAGCTGGTACTCACTGTGAGCAGACCTCACACAGGGATCTTTAACAAGTACGTGCACCCCACCTGCTCCAGCTTACCGAGAGGTGAATCATGGCGCAGTGTTTTCTCATGGATGGTACTGGAAAACTTTCCACAGTTGGTCCTTCCTTGGCCCCCTTTCTCCATTTTCTGTTTCCTAAAAGAAAGAAAGAAAAGAAATGAAGTCTCAAAATTATAGTGCTAGTATGGGTAAGCTGAAATTTCTCTGGTGTTCTCCAGGCTGGTGAGGTAGTTCAGTGGGTAAGGTCATTTGCCGCCATCCTGATGGCTTAAGTTTGATCCCCACATCATGGAAGGGGAGAGCTGATGCCCACAAATTGACCTCTGACCTCCACATGTATGGCACACACCTACACACACACAGATACACACACACACACACACACACACACACACACACACACACTACTTTAAAATGTAAAAAGGAATTTGCAGTACAGAATTGTAAGAATTGGTGTTTTCTTCATAATGCTATTTCAAAATCAGTTTTTTGGACTTGGGAGATTTTGTTTGTTTGTTATTTTTCAGGAAAGATCTCACACTAGTCCAGGCTGGCCAGAAACAATAATTCTGCCTCTGACTCCCACAGTACTGGGACTTCAGGCCAAGCCACCACACCTGTCTCAGAGCAGTCCTTGTCTGGAGAAAAAAGCATGTTTACATTAGTACTGGATTACATCGATCGGATCCTCTAAGTACAAGCTAAACTGCATCCAGCAAAGTGGGTTTTACCTGTGTTGAGGAGCTGATGGGCTGGGAGCTTGGAGTTCACTTTAATAGCATACAGCCACCAGGGGGCGTCCAAGCACAGTCAGGAGACTTCTCTGTGTAATTTCAGCCTCCCTCCACACAGATTCTAACTCCTCCAAAAGAATTTTAATTACTAACAGCTCCTAACAATGTTCTTGCTCAGCCCTGGGATACAGTAACCACCCGTGGAGGAAAGTGTGCGTTCTAATGTGAAAGGCATGGCGTCCAGGACATCCTAGTGCAGACGGGACAGGGTTGCCCAACGCTAGTTAAAGGACTTGAAGCATTACTGAGCAAACACATGTCAGTCCAGCTGTGCCTAGGCCTGCTGGTAGTGGAGAGGGGACCCCATTTGAGGTTCCTGAGGTTGGGACTGGAAAGCCAGGCCCTTTCCAGCCCTTTCTTCCTCTTGGAAAAACATGCTCTCCTCCTGAGTCATGTATTTCTCACACCTCATTTTGTGTCTCCACCCTCTGACTCTGGGGCCTGTGAACATCTGCTCTCCGAGTGGGAAACTTGGATGTTGTTCAAGTACAGTCCAACGCATCAATTATGTTTCTCTGCTGCTTTTAGACTCCTTTCCACACTAAGATCTTCTGGCCAAACAGAGCAGCCAAGAGCAATTCTGCTGGAGAAGGCAGTTTTTCAGCAAGACAAAGTGGCTAACATATACCCTCCAATCCCAAATCCGGCATTAGACATAGTACATGGGGATGTGAATTAATATGTCACATCAGCGTATTTACATTTAGGCAATTTACAATTTGTGCATTATCAAGCTTCGTAAAGAGCGTATGTATCCCCCTGACAACAGTTAAATTGAGACTTTTAACACAAAGTGCACAGCTTTCCTTCAGGACTGTCATGGATGTCACCAAGATTTAGTTCCTAAGTCCTGTGTACCATGACCTCCCACAGTGGAGTCACTGGTGTGGTTTTATACTGGTGGGCAGGCTTATCTTCCCACCTTCTCCATTTTAAATGCTCACTCCGTAACACGAGTCCCAGCCAGAGCTGATATGTTTTTTGTAGGCCTTAGATTAGGAATTCGGAAAAGCAACAATTGGTACTTCAACGCTTAATCATCATCATCTTCTTCTTCTTCTTCTTCTTCTTCTTCTTCTTCTTCTTCTTTTTTTTTGAGTCAATGTCTCACTGTAGAACTATGTGGACCAGGCTGGCCTCTAACTCAGAGATCTCCTCGACTCTCCTAGGATTAAAGGTGTGTCACCAGGCCCAGCAATCAAAATCTTTTATAAATGTCAAAATATTTCATTAGACCTAATAAATTTTTTGTTTGTTTGTTTGTTTTTCAGACAGGGTTTCCCTATGTAGCTTTGTACCTTTCCTGGAACTCACTTGGTAGCCCAGGCTGGCCTCGAACTCACAGAGATCTGCCTACCTCTCTGCCTTCTGAGTGCTAGGATTACAGGCATGCACCACTTGAGCTTTAGGGTACTGAATTAATCAGCAATCCAGATTTGGGATCCTTAAGGATCCTTAAGGATTGCTGATTAATTCAATACCCTAAAGATCACAACCTGAGCTGCCCGGGTGAGCAAGCTTCGGGGCGGTGTTCTGTGCAAAGGCTTGAAGCACTGGCCCATCCCAGGCAATGCATGGTCCTCTGTAGCCCAACCCCACGCTGCTGTTTTTTTTCTAGGGGCGGGAACGTAATAAAGCACTCGTGACAGGTGGCTTCCATGGAGGAGCGCTTTCTAACAGGAAGTTACAGTCCTCTGGAGCTTGTCATCCGCTCTTATTGGAGCGCATTATGTACTTAAACAGTGTTTGCAAAACAGCCCTTCCCTCCTTGACCCTTGACCCTTCCAGGTAAATCAGCTGAGCTTTGCACCAGGAGGCGGTGCCTCGCTTAACTGATAGGAGCTGCGGACGTTCTGAAGGTGTACAGGCCAACTGCGGTTCCGTTGTGTGTTTCAAAGTGTCGCCGACTTCTCTTTAGGGTTTTTATAGCTTCCAGCTTGTTACAGCTGAAGGATTTCCTCCTTAGGAATTCAAAGGTCTGTCCTGAGAAGAGGAATGAGGCTTGTTTCCCGTGAGATTGGGGGCGGGGGGGCTCAAGTGAGACCCAATAGGAAAGACTGTGTGTGTATTGCAAGTACATGAATGAGTATGTCAGTACACATGCTTGCAGAGGCCACTGATCTCCAACTTATTGCTTTGAGACAGGGTCTCCTACTGAACCGGAAGGCTGGCTGACCAGTGAGTTTCCAGGTTCATCCTGTCTTTGTGGATGGACACACACACACACACACACACACACACACACACACACACACACCCGCAAATGCTAGGGATACAAACATCCAAAGCCATGTCATGCTTTTTGTGGAGGTTTGGGGGATTTGAACTCAGATCTTCATCTTGTACAGTAAGTATTCTTACCCACAGAGCCATCTCCCCAGCCCCAGGAAAGATTTTTGCTCACCACAGATAGCAGTCCAAGTGAGAGCTAGTCTTCCCTGTGGACTGTGATGCCCCAGCCGGGTAATGTTCAGTCTACAGACCATGGTGCGCATGCTGTGGCTTATTCTTCCTTAGGGATGCTCACCAGAATCACCAGGGAGGCTATAGTGAATGGCTCCTACCAGGCCACCCCTCCCAGCAATGCTGGCAAGGTAGGTGGGGTGGGGGCGTGTTCATTGTTGAAAAAACTTCTGCAAAGATTTTGGATGCTCTCTGCAGTAAAGAACCAGCGATGGCTGATTTTCAAGGTGAAGGGGAACCCAGCCCTGAGATCCAGGCTTCTGAAGCCAGCCAGTGGCTTAGTTTAGCTATTACCCAAGCTCACCGGAATTATGAAGCCATCACTGCCTTCCACCCGTCCTCAAGAAGCCTTCACCCACCAAGGAGCAGTCGGCAGAAAGCCCAGTGCGGCAGGGGCGCCATCATATCTGCATGTTCCTACCTTCCCCAGACACTGTAGGATTCTCCTGTGCCACAAAACACAGCTCAGACCTGGATAACTTTGCCACATCAGGACCAGAGAGAATTGCCAGGCAACTCTTACAGACAGGAAGTGAGCCGGGGGAACCAGAGGAAAGAGCTCACACTTAGCTCTGATATCTCTCACTGTGGACAGAGCCTCTCGTGGCCCCGTTTGGGGAAGGGAAGCTTCAGTCTTATTTGCGCTTCTTTCAAAAACATTTTGAAATCTAGAGTACAGATGAGAGAGAGTACATCCCCTCCCCCCATGCTCACCTTGTTTTCAAAGTCCTCCACCCTCCACCCCAAGATGAACAGATTTGGGAAGTCATAGGGATTTTCTTTTGTTGCAAGGATGTAATAATCCATGCCAAGCAAGTGATCTACAGCCTGACCCCCAAGATGCTTTTTAATCGTCTATTTGGAGTGTGTGTGTGTGTGTGTGTGTGTGTGTGTTTCTTTTCCTTTCTTCCTTCCTTCTTTCTTTCTTCCTTCCTTCCTTCTTCCTTTCTTTTTTTGATGTTTGTTTGTTTGTTTTTTTCTGAGACAGGGTTTCTCTGTTTAGACTAAGCTGGGCTGGAACTTGCTCTATAGACCAGGTTGGCCTCGAAATCTGGTCTCTCTTGTTTCTGTGGATGCCCTGTGTAGTTTGGGCTAGCCAGTACTCCCCTGTCTCCAGCTCCCAGCTCTCTGTAGGAGAGCCACTCCATCTATCTTTAATACCAGGATTCCCGGTTCCAGGGATCACATTTGAGTCCTCAGGTTTAGACAGCACTTTTACCCACTGAGCTATCACCCAGCCTCTAGAAGAGAATTTTTAAACCAGTCTGACCACTGGATACTCCAGGTCAAAGTTTTTTGTTTATTTGTTTTCCAAAGAAATGTATTCATTTATGAATTAATATGAGATCTAGGGACCACTGGTAGCCTAAGTGGTGGGGACACACAAACTCCTTAAACACGTATGACTGCACAACTGAATTGAACGGGCTGACAGCGCCTGCCATGTGGTTTGGCTTCGGTCTTATCCCTCATGTAAACAACATAAACGCCCCTTTTCCACCATTATAAACGATACTGGCACAAACATTACTGAACACGTGGGTTTTTCCACATTTTGAATTACTTCCTGAGGAAACATCTGGGCCAAAGGTTTTGAGCGTGTTTGTGTGATGACACGTCTTCCAGATTGCTTTCTAGAAGTTTCATGATTGGATTAGACAGCTGCCAGCAATGTGGGTGGCTCAGCTTGACCACACCTTTCTCAGTACCAAGAAGAATCTCCTGAAAATGTTTTCGCTGACTTAAAGTGGGGGGAGCAAGATGTGTTAGTTAGCATCTTCTCCAGTTTCAAAGAAGGTGAACGCTGCTCTCACTTTTTTTTTTTTTTTTTTTGGTTTTCTTTCCTATTCACTTTTGAACTCACATCCTGTTTGATCATTCAGTTTTTGAAGTGCTTCAGTATTTTTTTCTTTGTGGAGAGAAACAACTACAGTGCGTGCTGTTTTCCCGTTGTGTTCCAGATGCCTCCCACACACCCTCATCGGTGACTTTCTGTCGTCCCAGCTCAGCCAGCTCCACTTCAATGATGGACACAATTATACGCTGGGAACTTGACAAGGCCACAGGAGAGTAAGCTGCTGGGTGCCATCTACCCTTCACTGTGTGACTCATGTGCCTGTGTTCTTAACCCCAATTCTGCTTCCTTGTCGGAGCCCTGGACAGAACGAAGATTTTCACACCAACAATACACACTCTTGTATTTTCCCAACTGTCTGCCTTTAAAAAAAAAAAATAACTGAGGTTTTGGTGTTACAAATGTAGGTACAGGGTTGGTGTCTAAGAGAAAGTGTGAGTAGCCAATAAAGGAACACTGGTGAATTTCACAAATGGTCAACAGAAATGAAGAGGCAGATACCAGGTTTTACCTCCTACCCTTAGCAAAGGTTTCAAAGACAAGACTCTGGGGTGGGCTGTAGAGAGCCTGGCATTCCCATGTAGAGGTAGGTCCTGAACACTGGCATCCAACTGCTTCATGAGAAGGTTAAGCATGCACTGTGTGATCCATCCCCTGCAATGCTAAGATGTGACTCTAAGTCACCATGGACAAAAGCTCACAAGCAAGACCACGCTACTGACAACAGACGTATGACGTGCATGTTCGGAGGGCAAAGGCTGGAGATGCTACAGATTTGATCTTTCTCGGGGAAATTTCTCTTTGAGAAAGGTTATTGTTCTGTATCTCTAGTTGGCCCAGAACTCACTGTGTAGACCAGGCTGGCCTCAAACTTGCAGCAATCTTCCTGTCTCTGCTTTCCAAGTACTAGGATTACAGGAATGTGTTACCATTCCTGGCCGGGAACTTTCCTTTACCCTTTCACCATTCTGAGTGCTTGTGTAAAAAGAATATTACTTGTTTGTTTGTTTGTTTGTTTTTTGAGACAGGGTTTCATGTAGCCCAGGCTTGCCTTGATCTCCTGATCCTCCTGCCTCTACCTCCCACCACACCTGGCTCTCATATTTATAGTTCCCTTGCCATTTCCCCTCTTTTCTTCTTGTATTACCACTAAGCTCACAGAGTCATCCCCATACTTAACATTTAAACTATAGTCAGCGGCAGAACAGAGAAGTCCTCAAACGATTTGGGAGACCTGGGTTTTATTATCTTTTGTCCCATGTAGACCTCACCTCTCTAAAGTATTCCTCTTCAGCAAGAAGTCTTTATAAACCAAAGCTCCCAACCAACAGAATTATTGTATCATTATTATTTTCTGCCTGTTACAATTAGTACTGGTTGACTTTTGTCACTGGAAAGAGGAAATCGAATTTGAGGAAAGGCCTCCATCAGACTGCCTGCGGACAAGCTTGTGGGTCATCTTCTGGATTAATGGTGCCATCCCCGGGCAGGTGGTCCTGGCTGTATAAAGAAGTAGGCTGGGTAGGCCATTGGGGAGAAAGCCAGTACGCAGCGTTTCTGCACGGTCTCTGCTTCACTTCCTGCTCTGACTTCCCTCAGTGGTGGACGCGACCTGTGAGGTGTAACGAACTCTCCCCTCCCTACATCACTTTAGGTCACGGGCTTTATCATGGCAATAGAAACCCAGTGGTGACACAGACCCGAGATATTTACTCCAAGTATTTCCAACTCATTCACAGTGAACTACCCTGTAGATCCTGCTTACCCAAATGCTCATCCCCAGATGGGAACCAGCACCACTGGTACCACCTGGGCTCTAACTACGGAAGCACATGGTCATACCAGACATACTGAAACCATGCCCATTTTTCAATAAGATGCAGAGATGACTCCTAGGCACAGAGAAGCCGTGGTCCAGGTTCCCCAAGTCCCTCCAGAACTGAAAGGGTGGGAAACATTAGCCACAGCAGTATCACTAACTGTAACACCAGGCTGCCCAAGAGGTGAAGAGCCTGGAGCTAAGGAAGAGCTCAGTGGTAAACTGAGTTTGTGATGCCAGGGATCTGGGCGCAAGTGAGCCAGTCGATCTGACAATCCCAATGTTCATCATATTCAACAACAAGGTCTTGGAATTTGAGAGTTGGGGCACTGAGGGTTGAACCTAGGGCCCCAGGCATGCTAACCCCGTGCTCTACTCCTGAACCACATCCCCGGTCTTTTCCAGTTGTTTAAAATTTTGAGACAGGTGCTCAAGAAGTTGCCCCGGCTGGCCTGGAACTCACTCCACAACCTGGGCAGGCTTTGGATTTGTGACCCACCCGCTTCAGCCTCCAGAGTAGCTAGAATTGCAGGCACGCACCACAGGCCTGGCAACAGGAATTTTAATTAAGGAGCCAACAGAGCAAGCGGTAACGGAACCAGGTGATGCTCACAGGATCAGAGCAGCCTGATGGCTGCTTGATCCGTTTAATCCTGGGCAGCTATATTCCTACTTGGTCTATGTAGGTAAGTAGGTCTTATTGTTGTTTGCATTTTATATAAAAAGGAAGAGAAGGCAGTGTTCGTGTTAACATTAATTTCTTAACTTCCTTCTCCAGCTGGGGAAAGGCCCATGGGAATTTAGTTCAGTGCCCCTGGGCTTGTAGAAGGAGCCACCTATGGGAGAGTGTTGTGAGAATGTCCTGCAGCTACTTAGTCATTCTTGGCTGTGTGGGACCTTGACCCTCTGCCTCTGGGCTGTGTGGCCGGATGCAGACAGAGCCCCCACCCCATCCCACTTCAGGCTCGATGCCGAGTGGTGGAGGCATCTGGGAGAGGACTCACATCTTTGGGACCAGCTCCCTGAGCTCCTTGGAGGCGACTTCCTGTGGCCCTGCCTCTGGCAGCCCTGCCACCTCCCTTCTTCGTGAGCTCCGGGGTCCTGGAACACAGCCAGTGTGCTCCTTGGTCATCTGCAGGAACACACAGGAGCCGCCATTAGGACTGCGGGCCATAGGAAATGACTCAATCAGATCAGCACCCAAACACCCCCAAGGTTTACCTGGCTCCACCTCCTCCTGTCCTTGGCTCCAGGCTCTTCGCCTTACTGGGGTCTCACCTTAGGACTTAGTTTAAATGGCCCTGGCCACCATCTGCCCCTTCGGATGGGGCCTCCCACTGCTCACTCTCTGTCATATCCCATTACTTAATAGGCATGGCAAGCTAACAGCCAGGCGGTATGCTTACTCTGAGCCCTGCCCTGTTTTAAGTACCTGACATCCATTAGCTCATCTAAATGTGCTAACCACCTGCCAGGCAGGCATTGTTCTCCCCATTTACCAGAGGAGGGAACTGAGGCACAGAGAGGTTGCATAACTGTCTCAAGATCACAAAGCTGATAAGTGACAAACCAATCTTTGAACTGAGGTGACCGGGTTTCAGAGCCATGTGGGATGTATTGTTACCCCTCAAAGCCCTTTCCATCATTCTGCAATCATTCTGACTCTTCCTCACAGAGGCATAAGGATCTCCGTGGCAGGTGATTTTCTGTCCTATACTATATTCCTAGAAAAGTGCCTACAGTTTGCCAATAATCGCTACAAGGATGAATGAATTGCTGAATGAGTAGGGTTATTAGTAGACTCTCTCAGGACTATATACTTATTGGAGTATATAGATGTCATCCCTTCACAACAGTTGCTGTGAACTTAGGACCAAATAATGAGCAAATGCAGACTTGTTGGGCAATGGCTGGGCCTTCTCAGGCTCCTCCCACCGCTACTCAGGTTCAGGCCCAGTGGGACATCATGCTGAGAACCTGAAGCTTATTCAGATTCAGGCTTAGCAGGGTACCACACACCAGTGGTGGCATCTTGGGCAGCATTGAGACTGTTGTTAAGTCCAAAGGGCTCAGGGCTTCTGATATGGAGCCCCCACCCCATGTCAGGTATTTAGGATGTCTGGGCACACAAGTCAGACTCAAGCTAAGATCTCCCAAAGGCTGGGACAAGGAATCCTGCTTGGTAAGGGATGGGAGAGCACACAGAATGCTATTCCTGTGAAGCTGGCCTTTGACTAAGTGAGGTTTGGCCTGGAAGCAAGCACCTGGAGGAGGCAGGCATACTTCTTTGGAAGAGTTTACACTTATATAATATCTTGGCTTTAGCTGACAAAAGCTTCATTCAGATTTTGAATATCCCCTTCAGGCTGGGTCTTGAAGACTGCATGAAACTAAAGAGCCTGGTGAAGGCAATTATTTAGATGACTCAGTTTCTCAGAATTCTAGTGTCATCTAAATTGTTCTGATAATTGAAGCTGAATTGGGTGTGGTGGCTGGTGTATGTAATTCCTGTTCTCTGGGAGGCAGAGGCAGGAGAACCAGTCCAAGTTTGAGGATAGTCTGGTCTTTGTGGCAAGTTCTAAGACAGCCTGGGCTACATAGCAAGACCTCATCATAAAAAAGTTAAATACAAGGGCCAGGAGGATGCTCAGCTGATAAAGTGCCTATGGTGCAAAAACTAAACACCAAAGAGCAGAGAAACCTCCCGGAGGTTGATTCTTAAGCCTGCATGTATAGAAAAGCCAAAAGATTTTAATGTTCGAGACAGAATGCAGAAGGGGACTCAGAGGAAATCATTAGTTTACTGAACTTGCTTTTTTGTTTTTGTTTTTGTTTTTCATTTAAAAGGGGACTATGGTGGATGGAGAGATGGTTTGGCAGTTAAGAGCACTTGCTGCTCTTCCAGAGGACCTGAGTTTGATTCCCAGCATCCACATCAGGTGGCTCACCTTCACTCTTGCCACAAAGGGATCCTATGGCTCTGTCTCCCACAGTGCCTACACTCAGGTACATATACCCACACCCAGACAGGTACACATTATTAAAAACAATATTTTTAAGAGGCAGCATAAAATTAAGAGGAACACTCTTTATCCAGGCATGAGCCACAGAAGTTTTCTTACTTTGCACTGCAGTGTTAAATCCTAAACTAATGCAGTGTTCTCAAAAATTAACACTTGAAATAGCTTCCAATCATGAAAAGCTGGCTCCATTTCAAACAATATGACTCATGAGGCTTTGGCAAGTCAAGGATTAAGACAGAATCCAGCAGGCCCACGAACTGAGAGTCTACATGTACATAAACAGTACTTCTCCTGGTGCCGCGTTAGGCTGGCAGCTGCTGGATTGCCTCATCTGAGGCTGAAAAGGATACAGTTCCACATCCAGGGTGAGGGGAGAGCCCTGGGGGGGAGAAGGGGCCCAAAGGCACCGGTGTGCATCAGTTTTCTCTTTACTATCTTCAAGTAGTACAACTAACTTGAATACACCGTTCACTTCTTGAGTGGATACATACAGGCATATTCTGGGCTGTATAGTCAGCCCTCAAGCTAGGGACAACAGCTTATAAATAGGACGCTGGGCTATGTTATTCATGTCCCCTGTCTTCAGGCAGGAAGGACAATGCACATGTGCCCTGAGTGGCATCCTGTTTAGAGTTTTGTTCCAGCAGTCCAAGCTCCAATCCCCGTTCACTGCTTCCACCATCTCCTCTCTACCCTGGCATGACTAACCTTGCTTCTCTGGACCTGATGATGTCAAGGTCACTCACGCTTGCTTTTTCCCCCCCTATTATTATTTTGTATGTGTATATGTTTGTGTCTGTGTATGCAAGTGTGCCACAGTACTTGTGTGGAGGTCAAAGGCATGGAAGCTGGTTCTCTCCTATCTGTGGGCATCAGGCCTGACAACATTGGCCTTTACCTCCTGAGCTGTCTGGCCAGCTACTAAAGAAGCTACTCATTTCTCATGACTTGGATGCTAAGTCTTTCAGCTGAGTTGTTGAAAGGGAACCCAGTTTTATATTGAGGATCAAACCTAAGTGAGCCTGAGAAGCAAACCTCCTCCCCAGCTCCCACTCTCACAGTTCTAAGAGCTGTGATTCTGAGGAAATACTTGTTAATGTGAATTTATAGGAGGGCAAATAAAAATTGCCAGGTGGTGGTGGCACATGCCTTTAATCCCAGCACTCAGGAGGCAAAGCCAGGCAGATCTCTGTGAATTCAAGGCCAGTCTGGTCTACAGAGTGGGATCTAGGACAGGCACCAAAACTACACAGAGAAACCCTGTCTCAAAAAACCAAAAAAGAAAAAGAAAGAAAGAAAGAAAGAAAATCTACAAATAATCTAACAAGTTTGTTATGAATATATGTACATATATAAGAACATACTTTATCTAACACTCACCTAAATTACTTTGGATTAAATAGGAAAATTTTAAAAAAGGGAATCAGGGCTGATGAGATGGCTCAATACTTAAGAGCCTGACAACCTGAGTCATCATGTGAAAAACTGGATGCATATAATGGTGCACAGCTGTACGCAGCTGTAATCCCAGAACACCTGTGGTGGGATGGGAGCGGGAAACAAGAGAATCATCCAGGACCTTCAGACCAACTGGCCTGGCACAGACTCACCTCAACTATGAGGAAGGAGAGAACCAACTCTGACCGCCACATGCATGCCATGATACTCGTACCCACATTCACGTGCGCGTGCGCGCGCACACACACACACACACACACACACACACACACACACACACAAATAAACAAAAATTGGAAATGGGGGACAAGGAGAGACCATACCTTAAGACAAAGAAGTGAGGGCTGGAGACAGTTCAGTGGTGGAGTGCGTGCCTAAGACATTAGTGACTATTCTGATGCTGTGATGAGATACTATGACCAAGACAACTCACAGGAGGAAGGTCTTATTTGACTAACAGTGCCAGAGGGATAGAGTCCATCATGGCAGCAAGTAGGGCAGCTGAACTGAGAGCTCACGTTTTCAAATGCAAGCATGAAGAAAAATAAAACAAACAAAGAAACAAAAACAAAGCAAAAATGGACAGGAAATGATACAAGTCTTTAAAGTCTCAAAACCTGCCTCCAGTGACATACTTCCTCCGTCAAGCTGCATCTCCTAAATCTCCCCAAACAGATCTACCATCTGGGGACCAAGTGTTCAAATACATGAGCCTATGGGGGACATCCTCATGCAAAGCACCATATCTAGCACACACAAGGCCCTGGCTTCAAGCTCCAGTGGGAATAAAATGTGAGATGAAGGAGAACAAGACCCCCAGGTAGTATAAAGTGGAGGGCTCAAGGACATGCCTGGAGACCACAGGTGGTAGCTAAGGAAAAAAGACATGGAGATATAGGAAAGACATTTAGGAGGGAATTTATGATCTTTTCTGTAAAATGGAAGACAAGATTGTATTCTGGAAATATCAGGGGGAAGGACTAATGGAGGTAGACTAATTTCTTGACTACAGATTCTTCTGTTAATGTGTAAAAAACAAATGCCTATTATATTGATGCTAATGAGCAAGACACATTAGATCCAGAATTTTTGGATCCAAACTGTTGCATATTAATTTGTGTGTATGTGTGTTGCTAGGGCTTTGTGAATGCTAGGTGAGCATGGTGTCACTGAGGTATATCCTGTTTTTTAAAATCTATTTATCCGTTTCTTTAGTTGAGATGGAGTCTCATGTAGCCCAGGCTAGCCTGGAACTCCCAGAATAGCTGAGGATGACCTGGAATTGCTAATCCTTTTGTCTCCATCTCCCAAATGCAGCTGATCGGTGTGTGCAACTGAACATGCTTTATTTTAATTTTGATTTTGAGATAGGATCTTATGTAGCCCAGTCTGGCCTTGAACTCACTATGTAGCCAATGCTGGCTTTGAACTCCTGTATGCTGAGATTACAGGTGTTCAGCACCACACCTGGCTTCAAAAGGTAATATGGTTTTAATAAGAGCACAGTTACTGAAGAACCAAGCAATTACTCAACAAATTTGCCAAATTCTTGCCCCTGCAGAGAGACATTACCTACATTAGCTTTTGGGTAGACGTTTGCTGAAGTTCTGCACCCTGACATTGCATGGGATGCTGCCCATTGCCGTGTTAGCCCACATGAGGCTGAGAGCCTGTCTTGAGCTATTGGCCCTTGCTTCTCCAGACATGGCTCCAAACAAGTGTGGGGAAAGACCTAGTCCCTCCCTTCTCCCAGTGTAGAGAACTTCTCCCGTATATGGGATATAATTGCAGTTCAAACCCTTTTGATTTATATTCATACCAGACACAGTGTGGTTGTAGCTAGGATATAAATAAACACTGTATAACTTTGGTCTCAATGTGGACAGAGGCCTGTCTTGAAAATGGCTGCCAAAATGAGAGATTCCTTGGAAAACAAATATACTTACTCTATTAACATCCTTTAAAAAGCAGAAACATGTGGCAATCCCCCCCCCCCCCCGAACAAAAATAAAAACAAGCCTCTGGGGGGAAATCCAGTATTAAACCCACTGCCACTGGCTAATTACACAGCATTGGCATAAGGTAGGCTGCTTTCATTTACTTTTCTAAAAAGTAAAATAGTGCCCCAGGGAGAAATACCTCAGGATGCTATTTCCAAACGTCAATTGTTAAAATATTTTGGCATCAAAATTTCCTGTTAAAATGCCTTGAGTGGAAAGAGCTGAACTTGACAGATTCTAAGTCTACTTCATTCATACCAGGATATTCATGAAAACAAGCTTAGCCTGGAGCTCTGGAGTGAATTCTAAAATTACTTAGTGTGGAGAGGGAAGAGAATGACTCCACAAAAATGAAAGTTCAATATTAGGGTGAATCCAAGTGTCTAACATGACAACAAAAGCCATTCATTGTTTAAGCTTTAGCATTTTTCCTTTGTCGGGAATCCATGGGCCCCTCACCCACAATCTAAGCCATCTACGAAATGGGTATCCTGTTTGCATCATGTGGAGCTGAAAACCCATTAAGTCCAACTATCCTAAGTTGGTTTCATCTGCACACACTCAATAGATTGTAGCTGCTACTACTGCAGATTCCTATTAATACAGAAATGACTGGGCATGGCGGCACACACCTTTAATCCCAGCACTTTGGAGGCAGAGGCAAATGGATCTCTATGTGTTCGAGGCCAGCCTGGTTTGTACAGCAAGTTTCCAAGCCAGTACAAGCTACATAGTGAGACCCTGTCTTTAAAAAAAAAAATACTAAACATGACTTTGGAAACCTATTGGCTATTGGGTATACAAATGGCTGGGCTGTTTCCCCTTCTCCCTATGGGCGCCTTCTGTCTTTCTCTGCAGGAGGCTGGTCCTGGCTCCACTGACTATCAGGACCCCTCTACCCTGGCTTCAGTAGTTGTTAGCAAAGAAAGAGAGCAGCAGGAGAGAGGAGTTGGCTAAAGATGAGGCGAGAGTCCTGGTTTCTCTGATTCCCCCATTGTTGTACCATCACAGACAGACTGGCTGCATCCTTCTACCAAAAGCCACAGACCATCTCAGCTCCTCCTGCAGCTGCAGCTGCAGCTGCTCCCTTAGGCCCCAGGGCCACGCATTTCCTCTGCTCCTTCAGGCCTGGGGATGAGGTAGCTCCCCACAGCCTGCACGAGTTTCCCTTAGCCTTGCCCAGGCTGTTGGAAAGCAATGCCTTTATTAAACTCTCCTCGGTTACCACACTCGAGTCAACCATCTGGTCCCTGCCAGGACGCTGATTGATACTGGGAGTGTCACAGATGTCACTGGGGTTTTAGGATGGGAGGTGGAGGGGATGGATGGGACAGGTCTGACTGAAGTGAGGAGTGAGAATACCAACATGGGACAAAGCAGAGTTCACAGTGCCCATGGATGTCCAAGGGAAGAAGAACACAGACACTGAGAGTCAGAGACAGGAGAACCGTCTCAGGTTCTAGGCGTGCCTGGTCTACACAACGAGTTCCAGGCTAATCAGGGCTACATAATAAGACTCGGTCTAGAAGATCAAAGGGATTTTGGTATTTAAGTCACATTTCTGAAGGCGACATGATTTATCTCATTTCAATTGCTAACAGTGCTGAGATTAAGGACATGCTACAATATGTCTAAAATTATGTATTTCAAGTCCAAACTCCTTGCACTATGTTGTACTAAGAAGGTTGGTTTTAGCCCTTCTTCCAACACTGAATGCTGTGGGCCTGCAACTCTCAGACTGACCCCTAAGGGGCCACTTCAATATCCTAAAAGTCCCACCAAGAATGCCCGTTTAGCCTGTACAACCAGAAAGAAACTTCTTCAACTGAGGCATCTGAAGGCCAATGGCTCAAATAATTTCTGCTTTGCTGAGCCCTTTAAAAGTCTGCATTCTTGGGTTGGGGATTTAGCTCAGTGGTAGAATGCTTGCCTAGCAAGCGCAAGGCCCTGGGTTCAATCCTCAGCTCCACAAAAGAAAAAAAAAAAAAAGGTCTGCATTCTTGTGCCAGGAGGTGGTAGCGCATTCCTTTAATCCCAATACTCAAGAGATAGAGGCAGGTGGATCTCTGTGAGTTCAAGGCCAGCCTGGTCTCCAGAGCGAGTTCCAGGACAGCCAGGCCCAAACAGAGAAACTCTGTCTCAAATAACCAAAACAAAACAAAATGTCTGCTTTCTTCCATTTGGACTGTCCTTTGTCAATCATTTATTCCTTAGTCCCCTCTAGCCCCACCGGCTTCTAGATCTAGCTTCCAAGACTGGCAAGGGCCCTTAGGCTAGCTCGCTTGCTAAATCCACCCGTATCTTACTTTCCTTGAGCACTTGATGCCATGTTGCCCACTCTCTGCTTCTCAAAACCTTCTTTCCCCTGGCTTCAGTGGTTCTGCTCCTTCAGGTCTGCTTGATCCTGGGGATCCTTCCTCGTTTGTCCCCTTTGTGGGTTGCTGTTTTTCCCCTGTTCCCTGGGACTCTGTCCTTAACCCTTTCTACTTCTCACCCTGTGGCTGTTTGTTGGCTGGGGGCATCTCACCTACACCATGACTTCAACCATTTCACCAAAGCATCTATCCTGATCCAAATACCGCTAAGGGTCAGGTCCATTGCTCCAACTTCCTGCTGCTGCATCTCCTCCTTTGAAGGTCTTTAAGAGGACCTCAAACCTCCTAAGCTATACTCAATTTCTGGCCTGCTTGCCACATCCTTTCTGAACTGGATCCTCCACCTCAATTTCTGACTTTGTTTTCCACACCAGGACCCTGTAACAATCCACGCCTCCTCCTCTTCTTGATTTTTCCCCTTTAAATCTGTCACCCCCTCTCCATCCCCACTGCCAGCATTGGTTCAGACCCTTACAACTTGCACAGTATTGGCTTCCTGACCAGTCCCTACCTCCAGCCTCTCCCCATGGTGCCTGCTATGCCCTGGCTTCAATTCCTCCCCTGCTCTGCCAAGCTCACTCTGTTCCTCTTGTAACACCCAAATGAGCAGTCCCTTTGAGGACCATCCAAATGCCCCCCTGAATGGCAAAGGATGAACTTCCAATAGGCTGCAGTGTGCATCAGCTATCACGTCCCTCAAGCTGCATTTTAATGATCTCTTCATCAATCTGTTCCTAGCAGAACAAAAGACATTTGCAAAGGAGGTGTTTCTCTAACTCCCTGGTGTGGGACATTTAAAATGATGCTTGATAAGTGTTTTCTGAATGACAGAGCAGTTAATTAATATGACCAGTAAATGAATAAATAGATCAGCTAATTAATATGATGAGTAAACAAATAATCACTGGCTCCTTTCCTGGGTTTGGCCCATAGAGTGGGGTTTCTGCAACCCGGCTTGCCCTGAATATTGCTCAAACCTACATTAGGTCTTCTGGCTGTTCCCTATTGACCTCATGGCCTAAACTCCATCTTCCACATCTTCAGCTCATTTCAACCTTTGCCCCCTTGCTACACTTCCACTTCCTGTGACAGCAAAGCTTTTGTGGTGACAGCAGGCATTAGTCATTTGAGTGGCTGTGATAACAGGCAAGGGTGTGGAAGCGTGTTAGAGGTGACAATCTGCAAGCCCTGCTTTGAGTTTCATTTCTAGGTGCTTTCAGAGGCTTGCATATCGAGTTGCCAGATACCAGCTACTTTTTTTTGAGCTGAGGATCGAACCCAGGGCCTTGCGCTTGCTAGGCAAGCGCTCTGCCACTGAGCTAAATCCCCAACCAATACCAGCTACTTTTACAATTGGAATTTACCAGGGCCCGTTCACTATGGACAAGGTCACCCTTTACAGTGGCTTTCATGGTCTTCTCTGGAACATTCCATGGTCTCAGGTTTATCATGAGGTGACTGGTGGGGTAATTACAGCTTCTTTGAGAAGAAAAGAAGGATAAATACATATAGAAACAGAATTCTAAACCACGTAGCTCCAGAAGCTAAGATGGGTTCATTTTCCCTCCTCCTTTCCACTCCTCCTGCCGTGCAGACTGTCCAGTACCGTGGAAGCCTCCCATTTACCCGTTGGAATCCCCAAATAAAGACTGAAAAAACTGAATTAAGTTCATTACCAGTCTGATGTCTTGTAAATGGCAGAGAGGATCCTGTTTTATTCTTTTGGAAAATTCTTGTATCTGCAGTTTTAAAAAATGCAGTATTTCATTCATGGCGTGGCCTCTTTTGTTTGGTGCGCATGCATGCACTTTCTCTCTCTCTCTCTCTCTTTCTCTCTCTCTCTCTTAATAAGTATTACCTTAGTCTTCAGCTGGTCAGTCTGTTCTTTCAGTTTCTGGCACATCTGTCTTCCTTGGGAGATCTTTTGAAATGTGTAAGGATTTGGGGAAGGGTCTCTCTGAGTTGTTGGTGTCAACTTCAAGTGACATTTCACAGATTTAACTCCTATGCAAAAGAGGCCAAGTTTGGCTGTCATTCATTTCGACTTAGCACAGTTTTACTAAATATTACAAATAGGAATCTGTAACAATGAGCACCATTTTTTTTTAAGGTTTTAAAATGCTTCTCTAAATAATAGTTTAAGACACTACCTGGGAGAGCTTCTTGGCAGGTGTATGTGGCAGGCTCTATCTGCAAAAGTAAAGAGTGAGAAGGTATTGGTTGTGAAAATGAATTAGTACCACTGTTGTTCAGAATGCCTCATGTCCTGGTCATGGAGGAGGCAGCACAATGCTATGGTCCAAGCTGTGATTGATGTGTTCAGGTTGAATTTCTCTGTGACACTGTAACACTCTGACTAAATGACACTGGTAATTAATTGGTCATCGCTATAAGCCTCTGAGTTCTTGGTGGTAAAATGGGCACAGTCGAGAATGTACCTTACAGGGCTACTCTCAGGATCAACTGGGGCACACATTCAGTTGACATGAATGTGCTGACACTGGCATGTGGAATACTCCAGCATTTCTCCTAGACATAAGCTTCATGAGGACAAGGGCCACTGTCAATCACACCACAGCTCCATTGCTGATGCTCTCGTTAATACCAAACACAGCGGACAGATTCTAGGAATAATACCATATGCATTAAATGCTAAACACGTCTGGATGGTGGTGGTTCCTACGGCTGCAGGATGACTGGACAGGGGTTAAACTCTTGTGACTCACCTTTAGGGTCTTGAGAAACATACGCATGCCGGAGAGATACACGACTGTTCAAAATTGACTCATGGATATATCCAATAAAGAAAACTATTGGGTCCAGCTCTCAAGTTAAGCTGATAGGACTGATCGGGGGAAAGTCAGAGGCTTGACCTCAAGCACACTGACAAACTCAAGCACTGCTGAGGAGAGGTAAGTGGACATCTACTCTGATCCCACCATCCATGGGCCGCTGAGAGCTGGCCATGTATGAATGTGCTCTTGGAAAAAGAAAGAGGAACCCCGAAGCCTCCCAATATGTAGATTTCTCTAAGACAGGAAACAGCCAGTTAGGCCAGGAGGGCTGCTGGCCGCAGATGTGTGTGTGTGTGTGTGTGTGTGTGTGTGTGTGTGTGTGTGTGTGTGTGTCTATTATTAGTTGTTGTTGGGGTTTTTGTTTGTTTTTTTTTGAAAGAGTCCCTTTATGGTCCTGGCTGACTTGGAACTCAAAATGTAGACCTGGCGGGCTTTGAACTTACAGAGATCCCCTTGCCTTTGCCTCTAGAGTGCTGGGATTAAAGGCACACGCCACCATGCTCTCCAATATATTTCTTAACTTCATCAGTACAGTTAGGGACCATTCTCCACTTACTTGGGTTTGCTGTGAAGGTTCAGGAAGTTTCCTTTTTAGCTCTGGTTGTTGTCTTCCAACACAGTTTGCCCTAGACATGGTCCCTAATCTATCTTGCACAACCGTTGATTTATTTCTCGACCCAGGAGAAAAGCTGGCTTGGTTAGCTATTGTAAGTGGTTTGTTAGTTGTGGTATTTCTAGGGATTTTCACTTTGGGAGCAACCCTAGAAAAATCTGGAAGCTGGTAATGCACTTGACCTGGACTGTATTTGAACCGGTGGCCTGAACTTGCTTTTTCAGTCAGCCATCTCTGGGGTGTCTGCCCTTGGCAGTTTCTGCGTTCATCACCTGGACCTTTACTTCTGCTTGGAAAGCTTGCAGCTTCTTGGTGGCTCTGCCCAGCAGTCACTGGTCTTTCTACGGAAGGGGTACTTTCTCCTGCTGTGCCTGCAGAGAAGCCGGACCGGCTGCTGTCTTCTGTACCGCTTTTGGAACTGGTTTGGTCAGTGAATTCTGGACTTTGTTCTTTGGGGCAGTAGTTCTTTCCATAACGTGAAATGACACTTGTAAGACTGGCTGAGTCATCAAGTTGGTCAGCATTCAAGGTCTCTGGGAGACCTTCATAGCCAACGCCTTGCCCCCTTAAGAATTGCTCCCTGGAGAGTCGATGGAGTAAAATATCCGAAACGTGTGACTTTGAGGCATCTCCTTTATTAGCTGGAACACAAAAGGCCAAGGTGCACTGTTTATCTTTATCCTGCCTGTTGTTGGCAACGTGTGCAGTGACCTTATCCGAAGTCAAGCCCACAGCTGTGTTCTGGCACATCTTACAGCAGGCAGACTTTTCCTGAGGGTTCTCTCCTGACAGAACAACGTCTTCCCAGACAGCGAGGGTGTTGTTTGTTGAGGTAAGGTTGTAAGAGCTGCACATCTTCATCTGAGAGAAGACCCCATCGTAAGGCAAGTCCTCCTGTTGTTTACAGGTTGTGTCTTCTGAAAAGTCGGCTTCGTCCATGATGGTGTGGGCTGATGTCTGTGGTCCTCTGCTGCCTGGCCCTGGCATTCTTAATGGTCACAATAAGTCGTCGGCTTTTCATTGAATGTCTGCAATGTGTGTTCTATGCTGTCGGAAGAGAAAACAGCTTCATTAGTAAATGTATCAGAATAAAGTACGAAATGATGCTTATTCTGGTTTCTATGGAGAAACAGAAACAGATGTTTTTTATTTAGAGAAATTCATTTACAGATCTGAAAGCAGAAATCTCAACCAAAGGATGACTCATCCTAAATACTATTGAGAAAAGAATGATGGGAGGGTAATAATTTTTAGCCACTAAATTTTAAGGAGATGTGGTCTGTACTTAACCATATCTTTATCACTCTCTCTTGGGAGGTACGACTCGGCATTTGTTCTCATCGTTTCTCAGCCTTTTGATGAAGATCAAATGTGAATTTGTTCTCTCAGAGCGAAAGCTTCAAACCCAGGTGAAGGCCATTTAGAGCTGCCGCCCATCGCTTGTCCATACACCCTGACACCCCACGCCACGTGATACTAGAAGCGGGCTCAGCTCGGACACGGCCACTCAAGTTCTCCATTCTGTTGCCCTTTGTAAAGTGGTATTTTATCTCCTAATTGACACACAATAATTGTAAATATTTGTGGCACACAATATGATGTTTTAATATATGTATATGAAGTAGAAGCATTTAAAAAATACAGGGTCTAACTGTTTAGCTCTGACTGACCTGGGACTCACTATGCTAACCACGTTGGCCTCCAATTCAAAGATCTGCCTGCCTCTGCTTCCCAAGTGGTAGGATTAAAGGTGAGCAGTACCACACTGAGCCTAAGAGTACCGTATTTATCACCTTGAACACGTATTATTTTTTGGAGGGAAATATTAAAAATCTTCTCTGCTAGCTATTTTGAAATATTTATCATTGTCAAGTGCCTCATTGGGCAATAGAATATCAGGACGTATTCTTCCTAGACTAACTTTGTAGCCATTGACCAGGTCCTCCCCATCCCTGCTACAACTCTGCTAACCATTGTTTTGCTCTCTGCTTCTATGGGATCAGCTTTTTAATTTGTGTGTGTGTGTGTGTGTGTGTGTGTGTGTGTGTGTGTGTGTGTTGTGTATATGTGTACTGATTGAATGAGCATATGTTTGTGTGTGGGTATGCTTGCACATGTGTGCATGTGCATGTGGGTCTTGGAGACAGGATCTCTCATTGAGCCTGGTGTTTACAATTGACTAGACAGGCTGGCCAATGAGCCCCGAGGATCCTCCCACCTCTGCTTGCTCAGCACTGGTTCTACGGGCACACCAAAGCACACCCAGCTTCTTACATGGGTGTTGGGGATCAAATTCAACTTCTCATGCCATGCAGCGGGTGCTTTACAGACCCAGCCATCCCCCAGCATCAGATTAGTTTTTCTGGATTCTACATACGAATGATCTGTGCCTGGCTGACTTCACCTCACATAGGTCTCAGTGCTCTTTACCCTCTGCTGTCTTCCAGTGGTTTCCTCTTGTGTCTTAGACGAGCATAGAGCAGTGGTTCTCAAACTGTGGGTTGCGGCCCCTTTGGGAGTCGCATATCAGACACCTTGCTTATCAGATATTTATATTACGATTCATAACAGTAGCAAAATTACAGTTATGAAGTAGCAATGAAATAATTTTATGGTTGGGGGTCTCCACCACATGAGGAACTGTATTCAAGGGTCTCAGCATTAGGAAGGTTGAGAGCCACTGGCATAGAAGGACTGACAGAAATAGGCACAGGTGGGGTCTTTTGAACACCTGGAAGACAGGCTGCAGCCAAACATCCCCCTTCTACTGGGACCCAGGCAGGAAGCTTGCCAGTGAGGCTTTGCCTCAGCAAGTCCCTAGCCGCTGCCACAGCCAAGAGGGCAGGGTGGTGGCTGCCAAGTGTCTTGGGTGATATTACTGAAAAATGGTCAGGGCACATCTGGCTGCCACTGGGTCCAAATCCTTTTTGCTACAGAAAAATCTACAACAAGCATTTAGAAGACAGCTCTTCTTGATTGATGAACAACACCTTAGAAGTAGTAAAACCACCTCAGCTTGTAGAGGGCTCCTGCTCCACAAGAGCACCAGTCAGGTCCCGGGGTCTACTGACGCAGGGTGACCATGACCACTGGCTAGCCCCGCCCATCTGATGATGGGGTTAAGTGAACAGATCTTTGAGGTCCTTCCTCATCCAGATTTTTATGGCCAAGAACTTGTGATTTATTAGTTAACCTCAAAGGCTGAAATAATATGCTTGACAAAGAAAAACATTGAACTAAGTTTCCCTCCCCCCCCCCATCCCCTCAAAAAAAAAAAAAAAGAGCAGAAACTTAAGGCATGTGGGAAACACCAAACAAAGATCATAGTTTGTGGTTGCACACCAGTGTTACAGAGCCTAGATTTTAAAGAGTGGAAACTGCCTTGGAGAAGGGAGGAAGAGACAATGGCCACAGGATTACTTTGCCACTTGTATAGAGGCGGACGCTGACGGCAGAGTGGGAAAGGCACATCTGTGTGAGGAGAATTACGGGTTACTCCAGCCCAAGTCGAAGGCAGGAGGAAATGTTTCCCGGGACAGGCAAGACACAATGGGAAAGCTGGAGTCAGCCCTGGACCTGGTTCTTCCGCCTCCACCATTAGCTGGACGGCATCGAGTCTTTTAGTTTCTCTCCTCCTTCCTCCTCCTCCTCATCTACCTTTTCTGTGGTTCTGTGATAAGAACTCACTATAGCCAGCTGGCCTCAAACTCCTGGGCTTACGTGGCCCTTCCGCTTGAGCCTCCTGAGCAGATGGAACTACAGGCATGTATGTGTCTCTGTGGTTGGTTTTTATTTAACTTTTTCTGAGTCTGTTTCCCTTCTGGAAAAAAAGAAAAGAAAAAGGAATGAGTGTGCCCAGTTCCCAGGACTCCTAGAAGACGGCCTGACAGAGGCGTGTGAGGCGTGTGGCCCAGAGTAAGAGCACAGCAAGCACAGGCTTAAAGAAAAGCTCGCTGGGTGCGGTGGCGCACACCTTTAATCCCAGCACTCTGAGGCAGAGCAGGTGGATCTCTGTGAGTTTGAGGTCAGCCAGAGCAACATAGAGACCCTGCCGATAGATAGATGATAGATAGATAGATAGATAGATAGATAGATAGATAGATAGATGATAGATAATAGATGGATAGATAGATAGATAGATAGATAGATAGATAGATAGATAGGTGATAGATAATAGATGATAGATAATAGATAGATAGATAGATAAATAGATAGGTAGATAGATAGATGATAGATACTAGATGGATAGATAGATAAATAAATAGATAGATGATAGATAATAGATGGATAGATAGACTGATTGATTGATAGATGATAGATACATGATTGATAGATGATAGATACATGATAGACAAACAGATAAGGAATATAAAGGGCTGATGAAATGACTCAGTAAACAAAGGTACAAGCCCCATGTTATGTTCAAACCCTGGGAACCACACACAGGAGGACAAAACCAACTCTTGAAATTTGTCCTCTGACCTCCACACACATGATGTGGCACAACACATCATCACAGCCACAGTCACATCGATTCTCTCTCTCTTTCTCCCCCCACCCCCACTGTTTAAAGAAAAAAGGAAAGACCTCACAAAGATGAGCCAGAAGTCCCAGGAATTCCCTCATTACACACAGAAAAGCCAGCTTCAGAACTACTGTGGTCCCCCTGGGTGCCCATTCAGATGTCACAAGGCCTTTTTCTAGAACAAGGCACCCCACATCCTTTGGTCATCACAACAAGCCCCTTACAGGCAGCTGGAAAGAACTGGAACATCTTCGTGATGCCGCCCAGCTCAGCCTTGGAATCTGAAGGTGTCTTCTGAGAGATTCTGATGAGAGCTCAACAGAAGTTTTGACATCACAACTGCCCCCATAGTGATCTGTGCATTGTGAACTCAGCAGTGGCTCATAGTCACTCTGTGGAACAGAGGAGCCCTGGGGCCCCAGCCTGTGAGACACCTTAGTCGGGCCCTGAGCAGAGGTGTGCAGGTGTCCACCATGTTGATAGCTCTTCCCAGTGTGGTTTACGACATGGTAAACTCTGAACTGGATGCGGTAGTGCTGGCCTAAGCCCACTAACTTGCCTATGGAAGAGAGGATGGCTGGAATAGCTGGATTCTGAGAAATCAAAGATATCTTCAATTTGGGGGTAGGGGACCACTTAGTGTAGAGGCAAAGGTCGGTCAGCTGACCCTTGTTTCCGGCTGGTAGGTGGTATTTCTTCTGCTTACTGGGTCGGTTTCATGATAACATCACTTCACATCCTGGGAGGTCTGTTTTCATCACTGGGTCATGGGTTGGGTTTGTTGTTGATGTTTTTGTTTGTTTTGTACTGTAGTACCTGGGGCTTGAACCAGGGGCCTCATAGATGTTAGGTAAGTATCCTACTACTGAGCTACATCCCCAGCCTTCAATGCTGAGGATGACCTTGAACTTCTGATGCTCTTGTGTCTGTTAGAATTTTTATTACTGTGGTAAAACATCATGACCAAAAGCAACTGGGGGGAAGAGAGGGCTTATTTCATCTTACAGCTCTCAGGTCACACCCTGAGTCACTGAGGGAAGTCAGGACAAGAACTCACGGCAGGAACCTGGAGGCAGGAGCTGAAGCGGAGGCCATGGAGGGACACTGGTTCCTGTCATGCTCCTCATGGCTCAGTCTGCTTTTTGACCAGGACCACCACGATCCTCCTCCAAACATGGTCAGGTCTGTTAGCAATACTCCATTCCCGGTACTAACTTCTGTCTTAAGAGTTTCTATTGTTGTGATAAAACACCGTGACCAAAACTAACTGGGGGAAGAAAGGGTTTATGATACAACTCCAAGGTCACACTTCAACATTGAGGTAGTTGGGACAGGAACCTGGAGGAGGAACTATTGAGGCCACAGAGGAATGCTGCTCACTGGCCTTTTTGTTCAGCTGTTTGCTTTTCTTTTATATATATGATTTATTTATTCATTGTGCATATAGCATCCTGCCTTCATGTTTCCCTGCAGACCAGAAGAGGGCACCAGATCTCATGACAGATGGTTGTGAGCCTCCATATGGTTGCTGGGAATTGAACTCAGGAAGAGCAGCCAGTGCTCTTAACCTCTAAGCCATCTCTCCAGCCCCCAGCCTGTTTTCGTAAAGCACCCAGGACCACTGTCCCAGGGGTGGCACTGCCAATTGTGGTGGCTTGAATGAAATTGCCCCCCTTAGGTTCAAGGGTCATAGTTGGTGCACAAGTTTAAGAAGGATTTGGAGGTGTGGCCGTGTTGGAAGAGGTGTGTCACTGGGAGTGGACTTTGATGTTTCAAAAGCCAACACCAGGCCCAGTTTCTCTCTCTCTCTCTCTCCCCCTCTCTCCCCTACTCTTTCCCCCTCTCCTCTTCTTCCCTCCCTCCCTCCCCTGCATTCTGTTTGTGGATCAGATATAAACTCAGAACTACTGTTCTAGAACCATGCTTACCTTCCTGCCTGTTGCCCTGCTTCCCACCATGATGGTCATAGACTCAGCCTCTGAAACTGTAAGCAAGCTCCCAATGAAATGCTTTCTTTTATAAGTTGCCTTGATCATGGTGTCGCTTCACGGCCACAGAACAGTAACTAAGACACCAATAATAAGCTAGGTCCTTCTGCATCAATTACCAATCATGAAAACACACCACAGGCTTGCCCATTGGGCAACCTAGTGGTGGCATTTTCTCAACTGAGGTTCCCGCTTCCAAAACGACTCTAGCTTTTATCAAGTTGACATAAAACTAGACGGTACATCCAAGTTGTGGGATTACAAGTATGCCTCATCATGACAATCATGCTGGGGATGGAATCCCAGGGTTCATGTATTCCTAGCCAACACTTTACTGATAAAGCTTCCACCTGAACCCTCCTCGTAATTTTTGAGACAGGGTCTCGGTAAGTTGCCCAGCTGGCCTGGGACTCACTTTTACAGCCTCTTGAGCTTGTGATCCTCCTGTTCAGCCTCCCTCACAGCTGGAAATGTGGCCCTAAATCACCAGATACAGTTCCATGATCATCTTTTGATCTCAGAGACCCCCATGCCCTGCTCTGTGAGCCAGGTAGATGGGAAGATGTCTGTGGCCCAGCTGTGGGAGAGAAGGCCAGGATAACTTCTACTCAGACCTCATTTCCCTCCTGCCCTCCCCATGTGGTACCCATCAGCTCAGCCACCTCCCCGTCATGACCCTAAATCAACCCACGCTTCTGAGACCAATGGTGCCCACTGAAATGACAGTATGGCTTAACTATTAGAGGCATCGATGGGAAGCCCCACCCCTCCACCCCTCCACCCCTCCACCCCCCACCCCATGTTCTTTCTCATACTGTCAGTTAGAATATGACTGACTTAGAACCAGGAGTCTCGAGGACCCGTTCCATCACATTTCGTTCTGCACAAAGTAACATGCTGCCCTGTCATCAGACTCAGCAATGTGACAGTCACCACTGTGGGTAAAACAAGGGTGGTAGGAGAAGCTCACCTGCATCTTGGGGTCCCAACATCACACGGTGAGGAGTCCTGCAATGCAGATGAGTCAGCCTTTAATTCGAAATCATATTTTATTTCTTTCAGTCACTGGAAGTTGGTTGCAATTGAATGACAGAACAAAAGCAGCCCTTCAGAACTGTGGTGTGTCGCTTCTTGCGGGTCCTTTTAAGCACGGGATTGCTCTGAGAAGTCTCGGGGAACTTCTGATGCGATCTAAACTTTTTGTCTTTGTTTTAGGAGTAGTCAGAAAAACACGTGGTTCACTCTTAATCTTTATGTGCTCTGCTTTTCTTTCTAGCTGTGGATTTCTGTTTATCTATGAAGGGGAAAAAATCGGCTGGTTCAAAATAAGTCCTAAGCCACACCCAGGGGTCAGATAGTCGGGGATTTTTGTATCCAGTCTATGGTGTTTCTAGATCAAAATATTTGCAGAGGTAATGTGATGAGCCCGCCTCTGTGAGGGCTGCATTGGATTCTGAGCTGGCAATCTGATCCACTAACTGGCTCTCAGCCCTCTGGGCTGCCCACAAATGCAGTGTCTATGACCGTAACTGTATCTCATTCTGTGTGGTGGCCCAGCTTCCTCTTGTCATTGTGGAGTGACAGCGGGAAACTGGGATGGAGTAAGAGATCAATCCTCCCTTGAGAGCCAGGTGGATGCATTATTTATAGTCAGGCTTAGGGCCACCGTTCTTCCATGAGTGGGCATGAATGCGGAGACCAGCTGCTGGAGAGTGTTTGTCTAGAGGTTATTTTGAAAGTCTTTTAAACTGAGCAAACCAGCATTTGGAGAAACACCTTCTCTTTGCTGTCGTTTTATTTAGTTTTCCTGCTCATGTAGCCCTGTTATCGTCATAGATGCTTTCATCTGCACCGTACATAACCCATGGACCTTGACCATGCTCAAGGAACACTTGGAAAGCAATTGATTTTCTGAACAATAATTGTCACCATAGACTTGTTAAGTGTTTATGGAGTGTGTATACATTCACGTGAGGGGATGTGTGTGGGGGTGCAGGTGTGTGTGAAAGTTAGAGGACAACCTCCAGTGAAGGTCCTCAGGCACCTTCCACATGTGTGAGACAGTCTGTCACCGGCCTGGCATTTCACCACATAGGCCAGACTCTACTTCCCAGCTCAACGTCACTGGGATCAGACTGGTGGGTCATTGTGCTTGGCTTATCTCATGGGTTCTGGGGATCTGAATTTAGGTCCTCACACTTGCAAAGGAAAAGCTTTTACAGACCCATCTCTTCAGAAGATTTAAACACACTAGATTTTAAAGAAGTATTATACTAATAACTTCTGGGCCAGTAAGATGGTTTGGCAGGTAAAGGCCCTTTCCGCATAAGCCTGGAGACTTGAATTTGGCCCCTGAGACCTTACTGCAGGCATGACAGAAGCCCCTTTGCCAGCTGAGCCATCTCAAGGGCCCAAGAGATGGACATATGAACAATGCCAGCACTTAGGAGGCAGAGGCCAAGGATCACAAGTTGGAAACTAGCCTGTTGCACATAGCAAGTTCCAGGCCAGCCAGGGCTACATAGTGAAATCCCATATGTGCTAAGGGTGTTGGTAGAGTGCTTGCCTATCATGCATGAAGCCCCAGGTTTGATCCCCAGCATCAAATGAGCAAGGTGGCATGCACCTGTAGTGTTAATATCCAAGAAGTGACGTCAAGAGGATCAGGAATTTAAGATTATCCTGGGCTATATAGAGAGTGACTTCAGGTCAGCCTGGGGCATATTGGACCCATCTAAACAAATAAAATCAACCAACCAAACAAACAAACCAAATCTCTTATCATATCACTATGCACCTGATACTGTTGTAATCAGCTTACAAACATCCATTATTACATGTGATATTTAGAATGTTGTATATTACTGTGAATGGGAGCAAGGGCTGTGGGGAATAGGTTAGAAAAAAATCTCCAGAGAAAAACAATGTTAGAAAGAGAGAAAAGGTTTTCTTGTGAATGGCAAGGCAGGGAAGAGCTCTTGGAGGACATGCATTTCAGACTGGAGCCTCAGGGACTGGAGGGATCCAAAGTCAGCTTTGCAGAGACAGAATGTTCTAGGCTGAGATGACAACTATACAAGACCTGAAAGTGAGAAAGAGCTTTGGGTGTCAGCAAGTTGAAAGCCGGCATGGCGGCGGCAAGGCCTAAAGAAGTACATTTCAGTACACATAAAATAACTTAGAAACCAAGCAAGTGTCTGTGTGCAGTACATACGGAATAATGTGGGGAGAAACTGAAGTGTACGTGTCCAATACATATGAAATAATCTGTGGAGAAAGTTAACAGTCACTGGCAATGTGCTTGGGAGTGCGTAAGAGAAAAAAGGGAAAATGAACCCGCCTCCTTGGCCACACCTGCTATTGTCTGGTGTTGTACAACAGAGATCACACAGATCAATATGGAAATGACCTCAAAGGGCAGAAGATACGGAGTAACAGAAAGAGAAATATACAGGGCACACAGCCCTAGGAAAAGATTATCTGTATGTTCCCCTTCGTTAGAATATTCTGTCTCAGGTGCTGAACACATTTGTGGTCAACTAAGGTTTACTTTTTAAAATTAAAATTGTTTTGCGACAGGGTTTCATGTGTTTCAGGTTGGCCTTGAACTCACTATGTAACTGGAGGATGCCTTGAACTTTTGTTCCTCCTGCTTCCACCTGCAGAGTGCTGGCATTACAGGCACTGGGAGTCAAACCAAACCCAGGGCTTTGTCTATACCAAGCAAGCTCATTACCAACCGAGCCCACATCTCCAGCCCTACACCAGCACAGAAATATAAAAGCAAAGACAGGATGACTTTTTGGACACAGCGTGCCTCCCAGACAAAAGAGTTGTCTCAGTGACCTAAGTGAAGCTGCATCTTTGTTCTGTTTTCAAAACAGGGTCTCACTTTGTAGCTCTGGCTATCCTGGAACTTACTGTGTAGACCAGGCTGGCCTCAGAGATCTGTATGCCTCTGCCTCCTGCATGCTGGGAATAAAGGTGTGGCCCAGCATGTCCAGCCTGGAGATGTACCTTAATTTAAAAAATTCATTATTACTTATTATATGTGTGTGGATGCTTTGCCTGCATGTATGTCTGTGTACCAAGTACACGTCTGGTGCCTGTGGAGGTCAGAAGAGGGTGCTGGATCCCCTGGAACTGAAGTTACAAATGATTGTGAGCCACCATGTAGATGCTGGGAATCAAACCCTGGTCCTCCGGAAGAGCAAGTCCGTGCTATTAACCTATGAGCCATCTCTCCAGGGCCTATATATTTTATATATGTTGTTGTTTGTTGTTGTTGTTGTTGTGTGTGTGTGTGTGTGTGTGTGTGTGTGTGTGTGTGTGTGTGTGTGTACCTGGGTGTGTGTACCTGCATGCAGTGCCACTGAAAGCCAAAAAAAGCCAGACATCAGGTCCCCTGGAACTGGAGTTAATAAGCAGTTGTGACCTACCTGATTTGGGTGCTGGGAATTGAACCTGGGTCCTCCAGAAGAGCAGCAAATGCTCTTAACCCTGGAGCCAGCTCTCCAGTCGTGAAGCTGGATGTTCATACACATGGAGTCTGAATGAAAGTGACTCTGCTTTTCTGGACAATTTGGGACCACAATGAGGCTCTGTCTCAAAAACAGAAAAAAAGAAACAAACAAAAAACCAAGGAGGGGTCCCTTTGCGTGGTACTAAGAAATGGACAGCCACCTTGAAGACTTGAAACAGGTACCATATATCCATGATCTTCATCCTTGCCTGACCTACCTTGATCTGACCAAGTGTCTGTCTTTATGTTTGCACACCAGTTCTTTACAGCAGCCATAAAGGAGGTCTCAGGTTTTTGTTTTGATGTGTTTTGTCTTTTGTCTCAGATCTTTATACCTGGAAGAAGAGGCCTCCCTCCTGAGAGGCTCCACTGCCTTGCTTACAGGAGCGAAGAAGCCTGACCACATCTTGGCTTCCGTTAGTGTACATATCAACTTAAGACCAATTCTCCCTTACTCAAGATATCACAATTGCCAAGAACACTGTGCAAGAAAGACAGGCTCTGGGGACATCCAGACAAGGGTCTGAATCCTGCTATTAGAACCTTCTAGTTTTACCATTTGGCACAAGGTACCTAAATTCTGATTTTTATTTTTCTACCTTGTAAATAGTGGTTACAGCTGAACTTCAAAAGATTCTTGGCTGAGATCTGGAAATCAGACTCAGGAGACACAGGAATGAAGGACAGACACACAGACATGTGTACAGAAAAGCTGGGGTTAGGTGGGCTATGCCTGCTCTGATGGAGCGGCACCTACCACACACCACACAGCAAGCAGGAATGCCATCGTGTTGATGATGTGCTGCCCAGGAGGGCTAGCTAGTCTCTTTGCAGAAGACAGTCTCAGACTGTAAACATCTGGAGGAGGGAGCTGCAGGCCACGCTTTCTGGACACTCTGTCAGCATTCACACACACACACACACACACACACACACACACACACACACACACACACCAGAGGAAGGCTTTACCAGTTCCCTGACCCTGACCCTGACCTGGGGGAAGGCTTTACCAATTCCCTGACCTTGACCTAGGGGAAGTCTTTACCAATTCCTATGGCTCTGAGGCATTGGGGTTTTTCCATTATACACATTCACAGGGGTTTCCCTCTGTTCTCCACAATTCCTCTAAGAATAAAAGAAGGGGTTGGAGATTTAGCTCAGTGGTAGAGCGCTTGCTTAGCAAGTGCAAGGCCCTGGGTTTAATCCTCAGTTCAAGAAAAGAAGAAGGAGAAGAAGAAGAAGAAGAAGAAGAAGAAGAAGAGGAGGAGGAGGAGGAGGAGGAGGAGGAGGAGGAGGAGGAGGAGGAGAAGAAGAAGAAGAAGAAGAAGAAGAAGAAGAAGAAGAAGAAGAAGAAGAAGACGACGAAGAGAAAATGTGTTTACTTCCTATACTATTGTCATACATAGGAATGGACCAAAGTCCCGGGGCCTTACTAATCCCTCTCCACCCTCACCCCAGCATGAGCCATCCTAAGCCAGCTATATATTGGGAACATTGTAAACAAATAAATGCAGTGCATTAGGGTTGGGCTGTGTCTATTTTAGCTTTAACACACAGAATTGAGAGCAGTGCTTGCCATATAATGTCTCATAAATACCAGCTTTAAAGCAATATTAACTGGAGCCAGTGGGATGGTCCAGCAGATAAAAAAGGCATCGGCTGCCGAACCTGACAACCTGAGCTTGATCCCACAGAGTGAAAGGAGAGAACAGACTCCCCAAAGCTGTCTTCTGGCCTTCACACAGGTGTCCTGGCACAGGAGTGCCCACTAATTCAATGTATGCACACAATAAAATGAATTAAACTGTAACAAAATATTAAAAGGGCTGGGGGTATAGCTCAGTAGTAGAGCATTTGTCTAGCATCCCAGTGACCCCAAATTTAATCCCTACAACTGTCAGGAAAAAAAAACCCACATAGCTATTATATAGGAATCTTAGCCTTTCAGCCCATCTGTATCATTTTAAAAGCTAAGGATTTGAAATGCAAACCTGTTATAAAGTAAAAAAAAAAAAAAAGTTATCAGTACTCCCATAACCCTTGTAAACAAACAAACCTACATAACTCTTCAGAATAAATTAGAAACCTCCATGATTATGAAGAAAATATTAGCTCAGCTAATGCTGAAATGCCAGCTTTTATTGGACAATGTCAGCTTCTGTATTACATACCGGAAGTGGAAGTGACGCTCATACTTTAGGTAAACAATCCACATTTAGCTTTTTAATATAGGCTTGTATAGGCTTAATAGGCATTAATTAGTTAACTCCTAGGTGAGGTATTTCTTTCCTCTCTCAAGCAATGCCATCATTTCAGAGGTGGAAACAGTATGATGCTGAACGATTTTGTACTGGAAACTATGATCTGCTCAGAGCATAGCAGTGCTCTGTACCTAAAACATGCTTTTGGCCTCATCCAGTCACATCACAAACCTAATTAAACACTAGGAGGGAATTAATGGCATCACCATCTGCATTCATGGGCTGTTCAAGGGAGAGGAAAATGTTTAGCTAAAATTATGCCTTGATCAAGAGCCCTTAGTGCCCTGAAATCAAACATTTGTTGGGGAGTGAAGCAAAGAATATTTATTGAAGGCTTAGTACCACTTTGTAGGAACCATTTCGATATCTCCCACAGAGATCCGCCTGCCTCTGCCTCCCACAGCCCTTAAGGAGCCACCCAGCTACCTTTCCTATTATACCACGTGTCACAAGGCGGAAGAAACAGAATCAGACCCAGAGTTCTGCTTTTTGCTTTCCTTCCCCAAGATTGGTTATTTATTAGTTTATTATTGCTACTGTAACAAATTGCTAAACAAAAATATCAATGAATTCCATTTAAAAATTTGTGATGGTCCGGGTGGTGGTGGCGCATGCCTTTAACCCCAGCACTCAGGAGGCAGAGGCAGGCGAGGCAAACCTGGTCTACAAAGCGAGTTTCAGGAAAGTCGCAGAACTACACAGAGAAACCCAGTCTCGAAAAACCAAAAAAAAAAAAAAAAAAAAAAAAACAACCAAAAACCAAAAGCAACAACACAACAACAAACTGCCCTACTGCCGGGCAGTGGTGGCACATGCCTTTAATCCCAGCACCCGGGAGGCTAGCCTGGTCTACAGAGCAAGATCCAGGAAAGGTGCAAAGCTACACAGAGAAATCCTGTCTCAAAAAACGAAAAAAAAAAAATTGTGATGGTTACTCTCAGTTGTCAACTTGACTAGATTTGGAATGGTCTAGGGGACAAGCTGCTGGGTCTGCCTGAGAGGGCATTTCCAGAACGGTTTCCTGGGGGTGCTGTGCGGGCAGGAAGACTCACACTGTATGTGGGTGCTACTGTTCCATGGTGTGGTGGATTCCAGGACTGAATCAAATGGGAAAAAGCAAGCTGAGGACCAGTGTTCATCTTTCCCTGCGTCCTGGTTGCAGATGTGTGACCAGCTGCCTCGTGTTCCCCACCTGTATGGACTGTGCCCTGGAACTGTGGGCTAAAACCCTTCCTTCCCTACACTATTTTTAGAGGGCATTTTGTCATAGCCATGAAAAAGTAACTGAAAATCTAGCTAGCTCTTCTTCTTGGTGCTTATGAATGGGAACTTCAGACAGGAAGTTTCTCCTCTGAGCTGGACTGGAGCAGCAGGTTTTCCAGACAGAAAAGACTGGAGAGAGTAGAAACATGAGAAACAGGCCACTTGTTTCGAGGGTGGGTGGCCTCCGTTAAAGCCGAGAAGGCTTCCTTCCCATGCCCACTCATACAGACTGGACCCCTTTGGATTGGTGCCTACCTGTCTCTCAGGTGGTTTCCAGGCTCCTTTTGATTACCTGGCACCTAGCAAGAATGCTATCATCCTGGTTTGGTGTGGCCTGCTGAGGCTTCAGATAAGAGCTTAATACAAGATAATGACCTTCTAAATAAATCTGACATAAAATCATTACAAATTTAGCGACACAGAACAGAACAAACTGGTTGTCTTTCAGTACTTGAAGCTGGAAGTCGGACGGTAGGTCCACTGATCAGACGTCAAAGCACCGCATTCTACGTTCCCTCTGGAGGCTTCGGGGAAGTCTGTCCCCTTGTGTTTCCCAGCTTCTAGGGATTGTCTGCATCCTGATCCTGACCCCTTTCTCCATCTTTAATGACATCACAGCAGCCTCAATCCTGCTGCCTCTGATGTTCCTGCCTCATCCCTCTATCACTTATCAGGACCCTTGTGGTTATCTTGGACCTACCCAGAAAACCCAAAATAAAGTCTCCTTCTGGAGACCCTTGGTCATGTCTGCACAATCCCCCTTGACTTGGAAGGTAACAGATTTACAGTTGGGAGATTAGCATATGGACATCTTTGAGGACCATTTGATTTACTACAGTGCTCTTTGGTGTTTTAGAAAGTGGCTATCATCTCCTTTCATCCCCCAACAGCATCCTTTGTGTCTCCAGAAGACGCTTCAACCTCCAATGCCTATTCTGACATGGGGCTTTGTTACCCCATGGAATCACCAGAATTTGTTAAGGTGTACAATTGGAGGGCATATCTCAAAAATGGAAGTTTAAAATTAAAAAAAAAAAAATTGAGCTGAGGATCGAACCCAGGGCCTTGCGCTCTACCACTGAGCTAAATCCCCAACCCTTAAAATAAAAATTTAAAGTTTTGATAGATGCAAACACAAGGGTGAATCTTAATTATGCTACTTGAATTTTTTAAGGCTAAATATCACATTCTGTTTATACAAAACTTCAGATAGTACAAACTAGTAACTACAAGAAGTAGATGATTAGCTGCCTGGGACAGGAGTGGAGGTTAGGGGGCAGAAAGAGGGATTTCCAAAAGGCAGGAGGAACTTTAAGAGGTGTTAGATAAATCGGTTGTAGTGATGGTTTCGTTGGTTTTCTCTAAAGAGTTTGCCTCACATGTATGTATGTATGCCAGAAGGTGCCACGTTGTGCCTTTAAATGTATGCTATTTATTGTTGGCTGGCTCTAGTTGCAGGAAGCTGTTAAAGAATAACACAGTGTGGGCTGAGGATATGGTTCTGTTGCTGGTGTGCTTGTCTAGTGTGTACAAAGCCCTGGATTCAGGGCTGGAGGAAAGCTGCCTTAAAGGTTAAGAAGTTGTATTGCTCTTGCAGAGGATCTGAGTTCAGTTCGTAGCCTCCATGCCAGGGAGATCGGATGCCTCTGGCCTTTGAGGGAACCTTCATTGGTGTGAACATACCTCCTAGCCCCCTCATATACCCAAATAATTAAAATAACCCTCCCCCCCAAAGTCCTGGATTCAATCCCCAGGACTACGTAAACTCGGCATGGTAGCACACGCCTGTAATCCTGGCACTAGAGGCAAGAAGATTAGGAGTTTAAGGCTATCCTTAGCTACATAACTTGTTTAAGGCCAGTTTGGGCTTCATGAAATACTCTCAAAAAAAAAAAAAAAAAAAAGTGTGGAGGGGCTGTAGTAGTTCCTCAGTGGTAGAGTTTTGCCTTGCAAGCGTAATACCCTAAACTCACTTCCTAGTTCCGCCACGTAAGCAAAGCCTTACAACATTAAAATCCTCCAAGGCACACAAGAACTTCATAAATAAGAACATGTATCGCACTAGAGTAACCTAATCTATAAAGCTCAAATACCCGGTTCAGATACTGGTGTTTCAAGAGGAGTGAGGAGTTGAGAGTGTATTTCCCATGTAGTCAAAGCTCCTTAGCAGCGAATAGGAGCTCCTTTGTGGCCTGAGGCTGCTAACCCCGCCCACCTGCCCCTGGCCACACCCACTCGACAGTCAGGCTTCAGCAATCCTGAGCCTCCCATAGGTTCCCAAGCTCACCTAGTGCTTTATACCTTTATGTCTTTGAATATGCTGCTGGAAAAGCCCTTCACCTCTGGCCTCTTTAGTTAGGTGAGTGGTCCTTAATCCTACTCATCACCTCCACTTCCTGTCTGAGCTTCCTCACCATCTTGTTTTGTTTTGTTTGTTTTTTTCCAGTTTCTATGTGTAGCTTTGGTGCCTTTCCTGGATCTCACTCTGCAGACCAGGCTGGCCTCGAACTCACAGAGATCCGCCTGGCTCTGCCTCCTGAGTGCTGGGGTTAAAGGCGTGTGCCACCACCGCCCAGCTCCTCACCATCATATAACTAAGTCTTTTACTCTGTCCCTGTCACTATTATGTATTAGGTTCTGCCAACCTGGGCATGTAGTAGAGATTCAACATTTATTTTGTGGAATTGGGATTGGTAAATACTGGAACCATAAATGTGTCTATATGGAAAGGAGCTCTGGTAAAGAGTTCAAAGGTCACTGGAAGAAGGGACAAAACTACTTATAAAATTGGGGGCAGTCATCCTCCTGCATCCTAAACCAGAGCAGCTAGCTGGTACTCAGAAGGAAGGCAGGTCAAACCCAGAGGCTTCAGGAAATGGAGACTTAGTGCTGGTATTTAGTACCTGCAGATTGGGTTAGAAGCAAGACACAGAACAGTCCTATACAACAAGAGTCCATCCAAAATGCCAATGAGACTATTGTGTATTGAGAGAAAAAAAAGATAGAACCCGTTTGCTATGGAAAGATCACGATTAATCTTTTCCTGGGTAGTTTGGGTGAGTGTGGATACACTGAGTGATGACATTCAGAATCTTCTTCCCAAAGAAGCTGATTTCAAACCTACTCTTTCTTAGGCCCCTGGCCTGCCCTTCCTCACATACACTGTTCCCTGCCCACTGTGGGCCTTTTCTTCATGCTATTCTTTCTGAGTGAGGCACAGGCTCCACTTTCTTCTGCTTTCCTTCCTACCTATTTCTTCCTCATCTCTTAGCATGTCACTCACTCCAGAACCTTTTCTCACCCCAACACTCGGGCAGGGTCCTCTGCCACAAGCCTTCAAAGCTCTCAGTATCTCCGTAAAGACATTTATAAGGGCATAAACTATTGATGGGAAAGGAGAAGTGAATGAGAGCAGTGAGGTGGGGGAGGCGGGCGTGGAGAAGATCCACTTGTGTGCGTGAGGGGAGTGGAAAAGTACCTGCTCAAAAAATGCATGAAGCTGAGGTTGTAGCTCTGTTGGTGGAATGGTTGTTTAGTGTGCATGAAGCCCTGGGCTGGATCCTCAGCACGCGGAGGAGTGCACTTGTAATCCTAGCACTTTCGAGGTAGAATGAGGAACAGAGAAGTTCAAGGTCATCATCAGCTCTTTGGTGAGTTCGAGGCTATCCATAGATATGCAGAACTCTGTCTCAAATAAAACAAAACAGGGCTTGAGAGAAGATGGCTCAATAGGTAGAGAGGCTTGCTGCCAAACTTGAGGAACTGAGTTTGACTCCCAGGACACACAAGATAGAGAGAAATGACTCCTGCAAAGTGTTCTCTGACCTCCATGTATATACTGTATCCCTATGGATAAAACATGCAATAAAATCTTTGAAATCAAAACAACAATAAAAACTAGAATTGGGTTCTAAGCTCTGTCTTACCGAGAACCTTGGTAAGTTGTCTGAGGATATGAACCTTTTTTTCCTCATCCACAGGATGGGAATGGAGGCTTGTACAGGGATTAATGAGGTGAGTAGACAGAGTAGGTTCTCTAGTGTCTAACAAGTATGGGAGCTCAATAAATAGTGGATATTTTCCCCTTCTTCCCTCTTGTCCAAGTGCAGGCATGTGAAGGGAGTCACTAAAGACATCTGGATTGAAAGGGGGCTTTGGAGCTAGCATGGTAGAGGGAGGGAGTCTCTAAGACTTCTAGATGGCTTGACCAAGCTGACTTCAACAAAGCCTGTGGTCGGGACGTGGTGGCTGAACAAGTTATCAGTGGAGGTGATGACTAGAATTTGAGGCGCTCAGATGTTTTTACAAGAACAAATATTGTCTTCATAATCCCAACTATGCACATTGGCATGATGGTCTATCAGTATCCATGGGGGATTAATTCCAGGACCCCTGGGGATGCCAGAATCCACCTAAGTCCCTTACATAAAATGATGCAGTATTTGCACGTAACCTTCACACACTTCCTTTATATTTTGAGTTGTTTCTAGGTTGTAGTACTCAACTGAGATGATCAGTTTTAATTGTCAACTTGATAAAACATAAAATCATTTGTAGAGAGAGTCTCAATTGGGGATTGTTTAGGTCAGGTTGGCACATTTGTGGGGGAATTATCTTGATTGCCTTAACTGACTGGGAAGAACCAGCCTGTAAGTGGGTGGTAGATTCCCTGGGTTTGGGTCCTGTGCTGTGTAAGAGTAACAAAGCTGGCTGAGGAATAAACATGTATGTGTTCTCTCTGCTCTTGACTGTGGTGGGATGTGACTAGTTCCTTCAAGTTTGTGCACTGACTTCCTCAGAATGACAGCGTGTAAGCTGGAATTGTGAGTAGTTGCTTTTTTTTTTTTGGTCAGAGTATTTTATCACAGCCCCAGAAATGAAACTAAAACATTAATACATCACAAATGGCCTGACTTGGTTATTTTTCTATTGTGAGAAGACACCAGGACCAAGGCAGCTTACAGAAGAAAGCATCAAATGGGGCTCACAGTCGTGGTGGGGAACATGGCAGCAGGCAGGTGGGAGCATAAAGCAGTAGCTGAGGGCTTACAGGTAGAGACAACAACCATGAGGCAGAGACATGGAAGGGGAGAGAGGGAGGGAGGGAAAGAGAGAGAGCATGGAAGGTAGTGCCAACTGGGAATGGCATGGAACTTTGAAACCTCAAAGCCCACCTTCAGTGACACACCTCCTCTGACAAGGCCACACCTCCTAAATCCTTCCCAAACACTTCCACTAACTGGGGACCAAGTATTCAAATATATAAGCTTATGGGGGCAATTTTCATTCAAACCATTACATGGTCCATAAGCAGTTGTTACATTGTATTTCTTGGGAAATAATTACAAGTCTGAAAATGTGTAGTGTAACAGTATAGTATTTCAATACACAATAGGTTGAATCTATAACATATAGAATTAATCAGTTTGGAGGCCAAGAGTATCTATCTGTAGGACGACTGCACCTGGCTTCTTGAGAAGTGAGATCGATCTTAAAAATGACTTCCAGCAGGCACAAAGGCTTATTTTTGTAACCCAAGCACTCAGGAGGCTGAGATATGAGGACTGCTGTAATTTTAAAGTCATCCTGTGCTATATAGCCAGTGCCAGCCCAGCCAGAGCAACACATAGCAAGACTTTGTCCTTAAAAAAAGTTACTCAGTTCTTTAATCTCTGAGCTAAAGGTCCTACAGGGGTCATGCTGGTTGAAAAGCTAGTGTCTGGGAGCCTCCGTGACAAATAATTGGGGTGGTGTGTAACCACTAAGAGTAAAAAGAATTCTATATAATGATAATTTAGGTTGCTAAGATATGCCATCCAAAGGAACCTCTGGGCACATTTGCAATCCCATAATTAAGACTGATAATAGCACCATAAAACAGAGGAATTATCTTCAGAGGAGAACATCTGAGCAAGAGCAGCAAACCAACTCTTTAAAGTTAGGCTCAGGACAGTCATAGAGACTCCTGCCTCTCCTCGCTGTGACTTACCCTACTAAGTGGTCCTTTAAGCAACAGGGTAGTTCGTTTGCACATGGCACCACATGGATCAAAAGCACTTGGCTTCATCTGCTGCCTGGCAGCCTCCAGGTCGTCCCAGGGCTGTTTCGTTTGCATTATTCAAAAGCTGGTGAAGCTGACGCCCCTGTGAAGCCACACTATGGCCACTGGAATTCCCACTGCCAAGTGCTGGTCCAGCCCTGTGCTTTTCTCCGGGCTTGCTGCCTTTATTTATATTAGATCACTTAATTCCCTAATAGTTTTTTACATACTAAATATTTAGTATTGATCCTTTGTCAGTCACATATGGCTCTACTTGTGATTTCATTTTGAATTAGTCAGGGGCATAAAGAGAGGTAGCAAAAGAATAGCCTTGAGACAGATCGGTTCTGCTGTTTACTGGGCAGGTGTTATTTAGCTTTCTGTCACTGCCATGAAATACCTGAGATAATAATCAACTTAATAAAGAGATGAAAAGTTCTGGTGATAAAAGCATGCACCACTATACCCTGCAATATCTATATATCTGTATATCTATCTATCTATCTATCTATCTATATCTATATATCTATATATAGTTGGGAATTAAACAGGGTCATACATGTGCCAGGCAAGCACTGTGCCACTGAGCTATGTTCCCAGCTTTCATCTTTGAATTAAACTTTCTTACATCATTTTATGAGTGTTTTGCTTGAATGTGTGTACCACATGCCTAGTGCCCAGGGAAGTCAGAAGAGGGCATCAGATACCCTGGAATTGGAGTTATGGATGGTTGTAAAACCACCATGTGAGTGCTGAGCCATCTCTCTAGCCCTATCATTTTACATTTTGACCAGACATGTGTCGGACCATCCTCTTCTATTTTTCACACTTCTCTTTTATTTGAAAATATTTTGCCAGGCAGTAGTGGCATACTCCTTTAATCCCAGCACTCGAGAGGCAGAAACAGACAGATTTCTATGGATTTGGGGTCAGCCAACAGAGCAAGTTCCAGGACAGGCAGGGCACACAGAGAAACCCTAGCTAGAAAAAGAAAAACAAAACACAAATTTCCTGAGTTGTCCTGCCTGGCCCACTGCCTCTCCATTCATCTGTCTCTTAGTCTGTCAAATCTGTGCATTGAATTTTAAATTTCAGTTGTTTCCCTATTTGATATTATTTGTTTTATTCCCTATTATTTCAGTTGTTTCCCTAGAAGTTTTATTGGATTTTTTTTAAAAACCTGTCTTTTTTTTTTTTTTTTTTTGCAGTCTTAACCCATGCTTTTATTTCTTTAAATAAACACTCTCATTTTATGATCGATATCATATTTCATTTTCAAAGTCTGTGTGGCTGGATTCTGCTGCCTTTTTTGTCCTCTGTGGATCCTCGTATAAGCTATCATATTTCTTTGTGTAAATTTTGATTTGATTAAGCGTTCCCATTTCTTGGAACTTTTTTTCTGTATAAATTTTTTTGGGATCTGGTTAAATTTGGCTTCTCTAAAGATAATTTGTTTTACCTAACTGGTTGGGAATACCATCAAACCAAAATCAGGTTAAAGCAAAATGCTCCAGGTTTGTTTGTTTGTTTTATGACAAATTTTAATTTAAAATTAAGAGGCAGATAGGACTGGAGAGATGGCCTAACCCTAACCAAGTTTGGTTCCTAGCACCCACATCAGGTGGCTTACAACTGCATTTGACTCCAGCTCCAGAGGATCCCATGTCCTCTTCTGGTTCCCAGATGGCGTCATTCACATAGGCACACACATATACGTGAATAAAATAAACTTAAATTTTTACAATTTAAAAGTAAAAAGCATTCTCATAAGATAGAGTTTTCTGTCTTCTCAGAGATGTCCCACCAGAACTCTTAAGTAATTGAGTATTTTCCTTGTTAATACATATTTTGGTTTTTGTAGTCCTTCATTCTTGTTTTCATGTTTTATTTCTTTAAATATTTAAACATTATTATTTTATGATCTATGTCATGTTTCAGTTTCAAAGTCTGTGTGATATATATTATATATATAATGCTCTTAATTGCACTTATTAAAAAGTATATATGTAAATATATATATTTTGTTTTTTAAAGATAGGGTCTCACTATGTAGCTCTGGCTGTTCTGGAACTCACTCTGCAGACCAGGCTGGCCTCAAACTCAGAGATCCACCTGCCTCTGCCCCCCAAGAGCAGGGATTAAAGCAATGTGAGACAATACCCAGTTCTTGTTACTTTTTTTTTTTTGGACCATTAAATGTTTTCAAGTAAAAGAATGAACAGTCTGATGTATGTATGCTTTTGGAAAGATGATTTGCAAGACCCTTCAACCTGAGTGACTAGGAAGATGCACATAACTTATAGCAGAGACAGAAAGTCAAATCTACAGAGGAGAGATGCAGGAAAGAAATGGCTCACTTTGGCTATGCTGAATTTGAAATACTTCCATTGATTTACCATATCAATACCCACAAAGAATTTATGAGTATGGAAGAATTATAATACCTACCTCTGAAATAGTCCAAGCAGCTCATTCAGTTGTTTCTAAGAACCTGGTATTAAGGGAGCTGGCTGATAATAACAATAAAGGTACCATGCATTTATTGAGCAGCTTCGATGTGTCAGCAGCGGTGTTAACCATTTCATAAACTTGACCTCCTGGAGCATCATAACAAATCTTATTATAGGAGAGCTCATTATCTGTGTTTTACAAGTGAGGAAGCTAAGGCTACAGAGGACGCGTAACCTGCTCAAGGTCAGCCAGTCGGAAGGGGCCCCGAGCTGAAACTCAAACCCAGGTCTACTTGCTGCCAACACTATCTCTAAACAGTTTTCCATGACACACACCTAAGGAGAAAAGTTCCTTGGAACAGTGGTCATGGCCATCAGCAGAGAGACACTGAAACCAGGATTTCTTGTGTCCAGCCCAGTAAAAAAACATTAAAATTTCATCCCAGTGGAAAAATAAACAATGACTATAATATAATGTAACTGACATCATCAACTTCACACCAGAGAGACTCTAGTTTGAGTATTTTAAGAAGAACAAACTAAGGTGGTTTTTTTTTTTTTTTTTTGTGAACTCGATATGAAGACATAATAGAATGGGAATGTAGCTGCTGAAGCTGATTTAGCTCGCCACTCTGTTTTTCCCGGGAACCAGCGCTCCTGACTTCAAAAAGAGGTTTGCTTTTCCAACAGCTGGAAACGCCAGAATTGTGACACAGCCTCAAGAACTGAGGCTCCTTGTTCCGACTTTCACACGGGACCCTCTGTTCCTTTCACACAGGCCTCTTTCTTCCTCACATCTGCCTCTTGGAAGACTTTCCCGGGGCGGGACCGAGCCTGCAGGGAAAGAGGCACTGGAGTGAGGTTCCAGCGTTCAAAGTCTGAACTAGACCCGGCCTGAACTCTGATGTTTATTGCTCCACTTTTCGGCGTCTGAAGGAGACATTCGAGAACAATAAGCTTCTAGTTGGTGGCGGAGGATCGGTCAGAAGCAGAGCAGGACCGACCGAGCCCCACAGCTTGGGAGGCAAGCTAGCAAGCAGGTTTTTAGAAAGAGGGAACCCCGGCTCGCTTAGCCCCGCCCCCCACTCGCCTGGCCCCGCCCCCGCCGTCGCCATTGGCCGGTCCAAAAGACGCGGGGCGTTGTCGGTTTGAATGGGAGAGCCAGGAGCTAGGCGCAGGCGCAGAGGAGCACAGGCGCTGAGGGCTCCTCGCCGACGGTGGGACCCTCCGAGAGGCCCGGGCGGGTAGTCCGAAGCTCTGGCCCACGTGACCTGCCGGGGGCGGGCGCCGGGGGCGCGCGCCGGCCTCCCGCGGTGCCCCTGCCTGGCCGGGCGTCGCCGCGGGGACCCGCCTCGGGGAAGCGCCGTGGTCCCGAGTCCGCGGCCGGAGGCACTCACCCCCGCAGCGGCATCGCGTTCCCGGGAGCCGCTGGCCGGAGGGAGGTGAGCGGAGCCTGAGGGGCCGACCGAGACGGGGCGTGTGTCGGGGGTGGGGGGCCGTGTGACAGGGTCTCGGGCCACCTAAGCTCCGCGGGCTCGGGTGACGCTGGGACCTCAGGGCTCCGCCGGGGGCTTCGCACCCGCACCGGCGCCCGACCGTTTTCCTCGAAATGAGGGGAGACTGGGGAGCTGGTTCTGCAGATGTTGAAAACATTTGCTGGGAGGCAGCGACTTCACGCGTTTTCCGAGCGCAACAGACAGACAGACAGTAGGTACAAAGCCGGCTCCGCCGTGGAATCGAATCCGAAGCACGGTCGCCAGCCCCCGGTCTCCAAACCAGACAGTTGTTTCACGTCCCATGTAAACTCGTGAACTTCTGGAACTCAGACCTGTCGGTTTTCTACTGGCAGGTGAAATGGATACATTGTTGCAAACAGTTTTAAAGCAGGCGTAAAATGTTGAGACCTTTCCCCGAAACCTGTAAACTTAACCTTCAAATGCAAAGTGGGAAACCTAATTTGCTTGTATGTTAATGGCAAACAATTAGGTAATTTCAGCTAGTATCATTTGAACTCCGTCGAAACGAGAAAGGCTGGAAATTTTTATTTGCCTTGATGCATAATTTAACCGTACTGTAGAATTAGAAGAGGTACGTTCTTGACTTTCGGTGGCGCGTGTTGATTGGAGTGCTGTGAGTTGGAAGTGCCTGTCACCAACGGAGCTGAATTTTCAGGCTGCTTCTTTGGAAGGTTACAGTGAAAATTCCCCGGCATGTTAGTGACCATCGTGATTGCTTCGGATAAAGAGCACTTCTGTGTGGGGTTTCTACATGTCAGAGCACCGACTGGGTACCGGAGTACAAAGGGAAGGTTGCTGTTGTTTGGGAAGGGGGGGACGGGGACGGGGACGGGGGACCTCAGGGATGCCAGGCCGATCCCCTCACTGTTCTCTCCAGGCATTCTTAGGTTCCTCTTGCAAGCTATTTCTAACTTATAGTTCAAGGACTGGACTGGTTATGAACCTAGAAAATGTGGAGTGTTGTGGAAGCATGTCCCACAGAAAAGTAGTTTAACTGAATTTTCATTAAGTCAGACATACAATTTTACAAATATGTTTTAATGTAAATCTGAGATTTAATGCTAGGCTAATTACAAAAAGTAATGGAATATGATAGTTTTAGGCGTGGCTCCCACACGCCACCGCCTCTATGCTTGGGTTTGAACCCTGAGCCATGTGAACACTAGGCAAGAGTTCCATCACTAAGATGCATCCCAGCTTATTTGTTTATTTAAGACAGAGTGTTAGTAGGTTTCCAGGCTGGCCTGCAATTTAGAATCCTCCTGTCTCATCCTCCCCAGTAGCTGGGATTATAGCTGTGCACAAATTATACCTGGGGTAAAATGGATGACTTTTTTTTTTTCTTTCATTCATTCGTTGTTTTGAGACAGGGTCTCAGATAGCCCAATTTGGCCTTGAACTCTTTGATCCTTCTGCCTTTACCTTCCCACCATGCTTAGAGTCAAATCCAGGGCAGGTGTATGCTAAGCAAAAACAGCTACATCCCCAGCCTTTGCCTCTGCTTATCCGTAAAATATTCCAAGATTTACCTTTAAAAAAAAAAAAAGACACCAGCTGTGGGCATTTATTTTAAGATTCTATAATTAATAAGTTACTGGCAGGATTGGAACTGCTGCCCAGTCTCAAAGCACCAGCTGTATGCATTACATTTAAATACCCACGTGCCCCTGCCCCGTTTGTGGTACATAATTCTAATTAAAACCGCCTATAGGGTCAGTGTTTTGTTGCAAAGTGTGAAGGAATATTTCTACCTAACTGTGTGCTTGTTTTTATTGTCTTTTAAACCAAGTAACACTTCCCGTAGCTTTTAACCTTTCTAAAAACATGAGTAAAATATTCTTACTTTTTCATGAATGTAAATATAATCTTCCCTGTAAAATCAGAAATGTATTAAACTCTTGTTTTTGCATTCTGACAGAATTCTTTTTTGTCTTTGAAGTGCTGGGGGCTGAGCCCCAGTTCTTCCCCTCGAATGCTCCCACTTGTACTGAGCTGCACCCCCTACCCCAGCATTAGTGAAGTCTTTGCTGCCTCACAGTTTTTGTCTTCTTCTCAGGCAAGAACCCCAGGGAAGATGGTTGGACATCTGTTATGCACAGGATAATGCACTTGGTGTTCTGAGATGGCCAAAGGCTTCTGAGTTTTGCAGGGTTTTTCTCCTCTTCTTCTCACCCTGCCCCACATCTTCCTCACAGCTGATTTTGCCATTTCTTTGTTGAAAAACAGAAACAAAAAGAACCCTACAAGGTTCCCCATTTGCGGAAATATATTGCCAAATATGTGTCTCAGCCAGATAGTGAAGTCTCAGAATTGGGTCCTCTCCTACCTTCTGAGAACCTCCCTCCTGACCAGTGTGCTTGCCCAGAGCAGTCTGAAGACCCAACTCTCTGCTTTTGCTTGAGTCACGTCCCTTAAATAGAATGAATGCCTTGCTTCTGTTTGCCTAATAAGTTCTACCATCCTTCAGTGCCTGCAGTACTGACTGCCTGGCTTCCACAGAGGGTTCTTCCTTCCTTCCTTCCTTCCTTCCTTCCTTCCTTCCTTTCTTTCTTTCTTTCTCTCTCTCTCTGTCTCTCTCTCTCTCTTTCTTTCTTTCTTTTTTTTTTGGGTCCTTTTTAATCAGAAATTCTTCTCATATAACTTCATAAAATTAAACTGAGTAGAAACATTTCCTTCCATAGAAGATGATTAATAACTTATTATATATATACATATATATGTATATATATACATATATATGTGTGTGTATATATATCCCTATAAAAAATTCTAAACTCAAACTTTCTAGGGCCCTTCCTTCTTTTGTTGGTTGTAATGCTCTGCGTTTAGGAATCATGTTTGAAGTTGATGTTGCCTTGGGAAGTGAACCGACATAGTGCTGTTTACTGAGGAGGAACCAGTTCTTTTCAATCTTGCTGTTCAGTTTTTAAATTGTCATGTACATGTATTGACTGATTAAAGTTGGCGATTGACCCGCATTGTTACAGTAGCCTGCCTTATCCACAGGGGATACTTTTAAGACCCCCAATTTTGAAACCTTGAGCAGCACCTGTAGAGATGTAGGTGTAATACCTGTGATAATTAATTTATGAATTAGACAAAATAAGAAATTAACAACAGCTAATAATAAAACGGGGCAATTGTAGCAATATTCTGTATTGGAATTGTTGGCATCTCTATTCTTGTGCTTTGCAGCCATTACTGTGAGAAATAAAGATTGGTTGAATGAGGACTGCAATTCTGTGACATTTACTGATCGGGATAGTTACTGGTAAATGACCAACAGGGCAGGTAGCATATACAGCAGGGATACACTGCACACAGTGATGAGTCACTTTCTTGGTAGAACCAGGGAATTTCACCTTGCTACTCAGGATGGTTCATAAGTAAAGTCTTAAGAATTACTTGCTTTCTGGAATTTAGCACTTGATAGTTTTGGACTGCCTTTGATTGTAGGTAATTGAAACTGAAAAGGAAAGTCACAGATGGAGAACTACTGTGGTAGAAAATGGCCATGGGTCATGTTTTCAACTGGGCTTGGTAACTTTTTTAAAAGTTTTCTCAGAGTTGTATGCTTTCTGTTGTTGACTAATCATTGTTCCCTCTTTTCCTGTTACAGTAATAGTCACGAGACGATTTTACATTTATTTCTCTGAACACTTAATTATATAATGTTTGTTCAATAATTTGTGTGATCTCTAAAAAGGTAAAATTTAAACACATCCTTATTTACTAACAAAAAACTACAGATAGGAAAAAGAAATGACAAATATATATGGATTTTTTTTCCTTTTTAGAAATTGGGTTGAGTCTGTACTTTAGTAGTTTTGTGTTGCAGACCTTCCTGAGATCTGTTTGTTTTGTTGTTGGTTTATTCTGTTTTTTGTTCTGACATGAATAGTCCTTTAGAAAGTACTGAGAATGTGCTTAAGTAAAGTTTAGAATGTCTTTAAAAAGCTACAGAATTTTCTGCTGGCGCTGTGCAAATAACCTATGAAGGTCCAGGACGCCGTGCAGCAAGGTGCTTTTGAATGTTTGCCTTTTTCCAGCTCATAAGCTCACTCCCATTCTCACAGATGCCTTTTCTTTTAATAAACTACCTCTATTTTCACTCTTTTATAAAAGCTACCACGTTTTCTACAGCTAGTTTTTATATGACTAGATCCAATTAAGTATTAATTGTAGTTAGCTAGAGATCATCTTTGCTTAGGCCATTACAACTCATTGAAAGTACAGACATAGTGGAACATTCCTTTATTTCTAGCACTTAGGAGGCAGAAGTAGGTAGATCTCTGAGTTCAAGGCCAGCTTCGTCTACTTCACAAGTTCCAGGACAGCCAGACCTATATAGAAAGACCTTGTCTCAAAAAAAGTAAAACAAAAAAACAAAATCTAAAAAACCCAACTCATTGAAAGTTTGTTAATTTTATTGTTGGAGTTAAAAGTTCATGGCTATTTGAAATAGTTTTGGTAGAAATGAAAAATTTTAATTCTGAAGTTCAATATGATGAGAAATAAAACCAACTAATGGGGAAGTATTAGTTGTACTGTCTTGAACATATTTAGTGTAAAGCCTTTTTCTTTTATTTGAACATGTTTAATAGTCTTTGACTCCACAGTCGGGGCTAGGAATCAAACACCGTTTTTCATGAATGCTAGCCAGGTGTTCTTCCCCTAACACACCCAACCCTAGCACAACGTCATTTTAAATGTCAGTAGTCTTGTTGGAAACAAATCCTCACGACACATGCCTGTACTCCAGTCACAAGGGAGTGGGAAGGAAGAAGGTCAGGATTCAAGGTCTTCCCTGGCTACACAGCTACAAGGCTAGCCTGGGTGACAAATCCTGTCTCAACAGCCCCCACACACCCCCAAACAAACAAAACAAAACAGGTTGTGGTCCTGCTGTTACTAATGCCAGAGTGAAGGCTTGACCTACTCAAATCCCTTTCTGTTGGATTCCAGGTGGCATGGCGCTCCTTCACTTGGAGATTCCATGTATGGGTTTTGGCAATCCAGGCAGCTGGATTCCTTTTAACTTTATATGATGGAAAAAATATAAATATGTCCAACCAAGAAAGGAAGGTTCTACAGTTATCCCTTAGTACCAAGTGGAGTGGTTCTGGGACCCTGGAGATATCCAAGAATAAAATTTGTTTGAGGAGGCTGGAGAAGGGGCTTGGCAGTTAGGAGTGTTTGTTCTTCCAGAGGACCAGAGTTCCATTTCCAGTACCCACACGGCTGGTTCACAACCACATGTATCCAGTGCCAGGGGATCCAATACCCTCTTCTGGCCTCCGAGGGCACCTGTACACACTCATGCGCACATACATAATTAAAAATCATTAAAAATAGTTTGGAATTGTGATTTTACTTTCACGTATTCTTCATCATGACCCATATGAATTAATTTTAGATGCATTTGAATTAATTCCAGATCACTTTTGGGCCTTTTGCATAAAATTGAGTGAATTCATTTCAGATATTCTGTCAGGTATGTTCATTTGGAATCATTTCAGGTTCATTTGGAATCTCTAACTCTTGCCTTGACTGTTTGAATATTATCCTATTCATTTAGCTGGTTGGTTGATAATCACAACTTAAAGTTCTTGCTTTGTTTATTTTGTCCTTCTGGGACCAAACCTAGAGCTGTATATGATATACTAGGCAAGCGCTCTACCTCTCAGCTCCCCTCAGCCCTCAAGTTTTGAGGGGTTTTTGTTTGTTTGTTTTGTTTTTACTATTTATCTCATGCACATGCACACACACATGTGCATGAGTGTATGTTTGTGCACCACATGCACACAGGAGCCTGAGGAAGTCAGAAGAGGGCATCAAATCCCTTATAATGTGTGTTTGCTGCTCCTGATGCTATTGATTACATTTGAGTTTTTAAACTAGCTTACTAAGACTTAACTTTAATTGGAGTACATACTTTAGGGGTGTGTATTGCTCAGAGAGACCTTTGTCAGCAACAGTTTTCACAGTATAACTGATGGATCCAGTTTTGAAGCATACGCTTGGTAGATTTTTGTAAGTCTTGTCTCCACAGCAGTTGAGAATAAGAGGACCTGCTGAAATGCATGGCCATGTTTATTTTGTGAATTTGGATTGTCAACTAATATATACTTGGTATATATGTCAGTTAATAGTAAAACTACACATAACACTTAGATATTGATGGATATTTGTTGTAGAATATTATCTTAAGATGTGTTAATTTGTTTATGCTGTGAAACATTTAAGATACAAAGATGTGTTGCATTCTTTTATGTTGCATTTGTTTAACTCTGTGAAGCTGTGTTACCGTGCCTGTCTAAATCACCTGATTGGTCTAATAAAGAGCTGAACGACCAATAACAAGGCAGGAGAGAGGATAGGAGGGGCTGGCAGGCAGAGAGAGGAGGAAAAAATCTGAAATCTGGGAAGAAAAGATGAAGGAGCGAGAATAGAAGGGACCAGCCACCCAGCCAAACATGGAATAAGAAGGAAAGAAAAGATATACAGAAATAGAGAAAGGTAAAAGCCCAGAGGCAAAAGCTAGATGGGATAATTTAAGAAAAGCTGGCTAGAAACAAGCCAAGGCTGGGCATTCATAAGTAAGGCTAAGCCTCCAAGTATTGATTTGGGAGCTGGGTGGCGGGCCCCCAGAGAAGAGCCAAAGAGTAAAAACAGCCAACTACAGATCTGTATCTTGAGTTACGTGTCAGCCCATAGTGTTACGCATAGTGTGGTTGCATTACTGGCGTCCTGAGTGTGTTGGATGGAAGACCAGGACTTCTGTGTATTGCCTTGATTTTTTTACTCCTGGTGGAATTTCTTCTTCATTTGCTATTGACTTTATTAATATTTATATTTCAAAAAGAAAAAGGATTGGGAGTTGTTGAACAGTTTTTAGCTTTAAAGATGTATGAAAATTCAGGGCATTGAGATGGCTTAGTAGGTAAAAGCACTAGAGTTTGACCCTGGACCCCATCGTGGCAGGAGAAGCAACTCCTGAGAGTTAGACTCTGATCTCCACACGTGGGGCCTGACACGTGTATGCCCACACTCTCACACACACCTCCCTGTCCCCCACCTCCCCCAGTAATAATAATAATGATGATAAAGAAAATAAATCCAGTCACAAGGGAGTGGGAAGGAAGAAGGTCAGGATTCAAGGTCTTCCCTGGCTACACAGCTACAAGGCTAGCCTGGGTGACAAACCCTGTCTCAACAGCCCCCACACACCCCCAAACAAACAAAACAAAACAGGAGGTGGTCCTGCTGTTACTAATGCCAGAGTGAAGGCTTGACCTACTCAAATCCCTTTCTGTTAGATTCCAGGTGGCATGGTGCTCCTTCTGTCTGTCACTCATATTTTCTTCCTTCCAGACCTTTACCTATTGTTCAGATTGTTGGCTCTCGAGCATGAGATGCTAATTTTTTAGCTATCGTTGCTGAATTTAGTACTTTGTGAAGCGCAGGTCTAACCTGTGTAAGCAGACCAGTGTCTCCCTTCACAGTGCAGCTTAATGCAGTTTGCCGGTCCTGGAAACCCTGTCAGCCTCACAGTTCACACTAGGCCTTCTCCTCCTCTGCCCCAGTGGGCACTGCTTTCCTCTAGGTGCTCTGATGGCATCATCAGGTGCACAGCTGCTCTTGGTCCGACCGCCTCACTTGAGGCACCGGTTTCTCACGTTAGTACTGTGTTTTCAGGTCAAAATAAGCTTTGCCTTTTGTTCACTGGAGCACTGGCCACAGTAAACTCAAACCGATGTTACCCTAAGGGCCTTGGTACTGTGCCTTTTGCTTTTGCGGCAAAATGCTTCTTATGTTCCCCTATGTTAACATCCCATGCTTTTGTGTTATGATTTTTTAATCCAGACTATAAGATTTATTTCATTTTTAATCGTGTGTGTGTGTGTGTGTGTGTGTGTGTGTGTGTGTGTGTGTGTGTTTTAGAGCACCTAGAGCAGTGGTTCTCAACCTGTGGGTTGGGACCCCTTTGGGGAGGTGGGGGGGTTGAAGGGTTGAATGGCCTTTTTATGTGGGTTACTTAAGACCATCAGGAAACACAAATATTTATATTACAGTTCATAACAGTAGCTAAATTACAGTTATGAAGTAGCAACGACAATACTTTTATTATGGTTGGGGGGTGACCACAACAGGAACTGTATTTAAGGGTTGCAGCATTAGGAAGGTTGAGAGAACCACTGTCCTAGAGCCGGAGTTACAAGCGGTTGAAAGCCCCCTGATGTGCATGCTGAGAATCATACTTGGCTCATCTGCAAGAACAGTGTAGACTCCTAAGTGCTGAGCATTTCTCTAGCCGTGGGGTGTGTGTGTGTGTGTGTGTGTGTGTGCAAATCACCTTCCTACACTTACTGTTCTCTTAATTTTGCATGTATTATTCTTTATACTTGCCAACTGGTTTCCAGTTATCTTTCTAGTAGAGTTTGAGGAGCTGAGGATGCAGTTTAATGGTAGAGAATGACTTAGCCTGCCTGAGGCTGTAGATTCAGTGCTCAGCACCTAGTGGCGTGGAGTTAGAGTCATGTCTACTTACAGGACATAATTAGACTCAAAATAACCAGTTTACCTAGGATAGAGTTGATTCTAGAAGTGGCTGTTTTGGCACCCTGCTTTCCTTCTTCTAGAATCACCATGGTGTGCATGTGTTACTTCTGAATTCTACTATGGCAGGGCCTTGTTTTAAGTTTGTTCTCGATTGTTCCTCTTACTTATTCTTGCTCACATTGATAAACAGCTGCTGTATTTGACATGAAATATTGTAACTAGATGGATTTAAGGAATTTGAATATGCCTTAGAGGAAATTAATAGCATGCAAAATATTTAAAGAGTTTAGATGCCCTGAGGTGGAGGTAAGAAAAGCAAGTTAACTCAGGAGATTTGCCAATACCTATACATCTTTTTTTAGTTTTGTTTAAATTTATTTTATGTGCACGAGTGTTTTGCTTACATGTATGTATGTGCACTGTAGGCATGTCTGGTGCCTGCAGAAACCAGAAGGCATCGGGTACCTTGGAACTGGGGTTATGGATGGTTGTGAGCCCTGAGGGTCCTGAGACTGGAACCTAGGTCCTCTGCAAGAGCAGCAAGTGCTGGTAACCACTGGGCCATCTCTCCAGCTGCATTTATATAGACCTCTGATGAAAGAAGCAGACTAAAAGCTACTGCCATTCCATTGGAGAAGGGAGCAAATAGTTGAGGTCAATTCATAGAGGTGGAGAATGCGGCTGTGTTCCTTTATCCACCCCCTTGTGTGGTTTGTGAACTCGGCTGTCAGTGCAGGAAACCTGGGGCAGGATTTCAGGCTACACTTGCTGCATAGTTGTGTAGTGCACAGCACCTGAAGTCCACTAGCTGGGTCTGGGGGTCTTCCTGTGTGACTCTCTAGTCCAGGGGTTACATACCACTTCCTTTTGTGTGTACGCATCCGCTGGTTCCTGGGACGGGGATACTACATTCTCTTTATGGTCAGACAGAAGAATGCCGCCGCCACCACCGCCGCCGCCGCCGCCGCCGCCGCCGCCGCCCTTGGTTTTTGTGGTGTTGGTGGGAGACGCTGTGGGGGGTAAATGTGTCTCGCAGATTATTAGCTGTCAGTCTCACTGGAAGTTGGGATTGAAACTTGGCCACTTCTCGCTGCTCTTTCAGAATTCTCCTTTTCATTTGCAGTTCCTGTCACTAAAATCTCTCATTCTAGTGCAGTTTAACAAGTGTTGTGAAGGTAATTAGTGTTAGTATATATATGTGTGTGTGTGTGTGTGTGTGTGTGTGTGTGTGTGTGTTTATGTACAATACATGGATCTTTCCAGTATTACTGTATATAAATATGCACATAACAAATGGAGTGCTAAGTATGAACTGAATTTGTTAACTGTGCAGCGTGGAACATAGTGAACACATTGTTACAAAGCTGGTTGGGCAGTGATTCATGAGTCCAGAATGGCTTGTTTGCTCAGTGAGTGAGTGGTTTTAAGATGTCAGATACAAGAGCACCTGTGAGCTTGTTGAGGCCCTGTGTTGAGAGAAGAGAGTGAAATGCTACACAGAGTGTAATGCAGAGTAAATTTGGGGGAAATAAATTTGAAGAATACTAAAACCGTATTAACAATTTCCTTAGGAGTTGTTTGCTGTGGGGCATACCCTTACTCTCAGGACTTGGGAGTTGGAGGCAGGAGGATCAGGAGTTTCTTGGCAAAGTAGGGAATTAAGGCTAACCTGGGCTATATGAGATGCTAGATTTAAAACAACGACAAGCTCACAAATCCCTCCAGCATTCATTGAGTCCATCGATGTGGTCTTTATGCGCAGTTTCCCTCAGGTAAGGTAGTTTTACAACTTCATCTGTGTACGTTTGCTAATTATTATGCATGGAAATGTCTTACATTTTCACAAATATGAAGCTCACATTTTATTAGTAAAAGTTGGAATTCCATTATTATCTCGTAGATGACAAGACATTTAAATACAACTTAATTTTAAGTTAGACAAGTCCTAATACCTTTCCTTGCACCTCATTTTATAAATGACAGGCTAACCCTCGCAGTGACTAACGGACAACTGTCTGGTTGCCATTTTAGCTGGTTGTGTCATCTAGATGTGCTTTAGAGCGTCTACACTAACTCCCTTCAGTCATGTTTCTAAAGGGAGAAAGATACACAGTGGAATTGCCCCCCCCCCCAATTGTGGCAGGGGAAGAGGAAGAGAGTTGTTGGGTTAATAGCTGTAAGTTATCTTTTCATCCTTAAGTTATTGCTTCCTTTTTTGGGCGAGAGAAGGAATAGGAAGAGCAGTATTGTTGGTTCCTTACATGCCAAGCTGGTTGTTTATGTGAAAAGCTCATTTCCTCTAGCCGGTCTCCCAAGGCTGACTCTCCCCTCCTTACTGCTCGGCCACTACAGAGCAAGGCTCGTTCATGATTTACAGTCCAGCTGTACTGTAGCAGTGACACTTGCAGGATGTTCTGTGGAAGAAGAAATGGGCTTTGTTGTAGACGGCAGCATGAAGAAAAACCCAGACGATGGGTAGAAGTGAAGACCGCTTAACACAGGAGGTAGCCTTGCAGTGGGACTCAGAACAGGCAGCAGCAGCTGCTCTCTTTGCCAACAGTAAAATGCTGGGCATTCTCACGTGTGAAGGCTCGTCAGCAACGCTGAAATTCCAGGACTCACAGTTACATCATTGCTTATTTCTTTCCTGGTCTTTGCCATAAAGGTTACAGTTTCATCTGATACAGTTTCTGTGCTTTGGGCACAGACCAGCTCTGTGTTGGGACTTGTGCTGATTCCATCAGCCCATTGGTGCCTTTAAGTGAAAACTGCTGGGTCTTTGTTCCTTAGATGTGTCTGCTCCTCTTTCCTTCTGGTGACGTCTGTTCGAGCCTCTCAGCTTGTTCCTTCTTGTGCTCAACTGCTCTGTAGGACTTTTTCCTTCTACTCATCTGTTTATTTTTCTAGCTACATCTGCTCTGCTGCCAACTAATACATCAGATTATGAATACCAATCTTTGTGGCAGTTCATTTAATAACAGTAAAAATAGGAATAAAAATGTTTGCAGTCCGAATGCCCATCAACAGCAGATTGAGAAATACACTCGCTATATAATGGAGTGTGATATGGAGATAAAAATGTGCAAACTGTCGCTATGGGCAACGATGATCGAATGCATCTCAGAAACATAATGTTGAACAAAGCCCTAGAAAGCTAACTGATGTGTTGCTTAGGGCTGTGTACACACTTGAGGTAAAGTTGTTAAGATAACAAGAGAATGATGAGTCCATTCAGAGATCATCTGACAGCGGAAGTGAAGGTAGGAGAAGTTGGGGTATCCAGGAGAACCTCAGGGTGGTGGGGTGCACGTTGTCTTACACTGGGTTGTGTTAATTAAATATTTCATTCTCATTCTTTCTCATATATATGGATTTCCTAAATTCTTTTTGTACCTATTTGATATTAATGCAACTATTTTAAAGAACTTAAATATACTCAGAACAAATGATGCAAATAGAATTTAATTACCAGTGTGGTATCATTGAAAAAACAGATTTATAGAGTTTAGTTGACTTATTTAGATAATTGTTGGATCTTCACTTGATTTGTTAATAGGAGTTTTTAAGAGCTCAAAGTATCATGATTTTATTTTAAAGTATTAATCTGATACATTACTTTTGCTCATGTTTGCTAATAATTCTGTATGATAATTATACTTCAAACCGGTGTTAAATTTCAAGTGCAGTTCTCAAGCAAACATCTTAGAGGCACAGCCTTGCTTCTAATCTCTGTGGTGGCGGTCCAGGCATCCGCTGGGTCCAGAGTGACTGGCCTGACCCGCCACCGATGGTCTTAGCTCCTGATCATGTACAGCTCACGTCACTTTAGGTTCATCTTTGAAAACAGGACTTCCAGCAAAGCATCTTGTATTCCTTTTGCAGAAATGCTGCTGAAGTGCTCCTGATGGGGCCAGAGATGCAAGGATCTGGGACACATTTGCACCTGTAAGCTGTCTGGCACTGACCTCCTTTCATTATTAATAAGGAAGAAGCAGGAGCTTAGGATGTATTAGCACCAGCTCATTGCTGTACTAACTGGACAGTGCTCTGCAAACTCCTCTGCACTCTAAAGAACTGGACTGGCGAGCAGACAGTCGTTTCGCATTTTCTCAGCTTATAATATGACTCGATGGAGGGAAATTTGATAAGCATGAGGGAAGACCATTCTTTTCATGTTCGCTACAGGTAAGACTGCTGCCCTCTTAGCGTGTGGCTCTTCATCTGTTTAGACATCTCTTTAGTGCTTGTCCATTTCAGTGTTCAATTTCAAAATTCTCAAAATATGCCAACTGAATTTAGTCTGTTCTACAAGCAGTTTGGTGGTAAGTTTTTGTATACTTTTGTGGGAAAATGGTGGTCGAGACTACATGTTCTGTAACTTATTAACATTCTCTGGGAGAACTTCTGAATAGCTGCTTTGTATTTTGTAACCTGTGCATTGTAAATATAAGAATCTATCTTAAGACTGTTGTGGGTAATAGTTGGATGAGCTGTTGTGACAGTTTCTAAATGGTGGTCTTTTCTAGTTGGCCTTTCAAAACAGACAGGTTAAACAAAGTTGGAAGGAGTAGATATTTTCTAAACATGACAGATCAACAGGCAGCTTAATATTTAGTAATAAAATACTAATGACACATCTGATAGGAACAAAGCAAGCATATTTCTGTTATTTGACATTTATTCTAGAAGTTCTGGTCTGATCATAAAACAGCTACTCAGCTGATTACATAACAGAAGATTCTTCCTCAAACCTGCTGATGAAACAGACACCAGAAGTTCATAGTGATGAGTAGAGTTCAAATCAGTGTCTGTCTCTGTTTCCCTCCTCCTGGGGATTGAGTCCATGGCCTTGTGTGTGGCAGGCAAGTGCTTTGCTACTGACTTAATAGTCTCAGCACTCAGGCTCTTCCATGTGAAGGTGTTTGGTACTAAATCCTCCATTTCTCTCTGTCTCTGTCTGTCTGTCTGTCTCTGTCTCTGTCTCTCTCTCCCTCTGCAAGACAAGGTTTCTCTGTATAACAGCCCTAGCTGTTCTGGAACTAGCTCTACAGACCAGGCTGGCTTTGAACTCACAGAGAGATCCATCTGCCTCTGTCTCCCAAGTGCTGGGATTAAAAACATGCACCACGCCTTTTTTTTTTTCCCTAATCCTCCATTTCTTTTTTTTTCTTAATTATTTATTTTTATTTCATGTGCATTGTATTTTTGCCTGCATGTATGTCTGTATGAGGGTGTTGGATACTCTGGAACTAGAGTTACAGACAGTTGTGAGCTGCCATGTGGTTGCTGGGAATTGAACACCAGTCCTCTGGAAGAGCAGTCAGTGCTCTTAACCATTGAGTCATCTCTCTCTCTCTCTCTCTCTCTCTCTCTCTCTCTCATAGGCGTGTGTGTGTGTGTGTGTGTGTGTGTGTGTGTGTGTGTGTGTGTGTGTGCATGCATGTACATACATGCATATATGTGTGTTGCATGACTGTGGAGGCCAGAGGACAGCTTCAGTGTTTCTCAGGTGCCATCTTCCTTTAAGAGAAGGTCTTTGATTGGCCTGGACCTCACCAGAAGGGATGGCTGATCAACAGGCCTTGGGGTCCATCTATCTCTGCCCCCTAGCACTGGGATTGCAAGGGTGTGGCAGCACCCCTGGATGTTTAATGTGGGTCCTAGGCTCTAGCTCCTTTCTTTCTTCTTTAATTATAATTACTTATTTAGTGTGTGCATGTGTGCGTGTGCATGTGCGTGTGCACGTGTGTGTGCACGCATGCGTTCATGCGTGTGTGTGTGTGTGTGTGTGTGTGTGTGTGTTGGTTGGGGCCAGGGTTGTGTATGCCATAGTGTATATTTGGAAGTCAAAAGACAGTTTGTGTGAATTGGTTCTCTACTTGCACAGTGTGGATTCTGGGGATGAAGCCCAGGTCACTGGGGTCGTGATAAGCACCATTGCCCACTGAACCACCTTACAGGCCTCAAACTCATGGCCTTATACATGCACTTTTCTAACCTGACTACCTCCCAGCCTGGTAATGACATTTTTATTAAAGATTGTAAAACATCTCAGGTTGGTGAGATCCCTCAGTGGAAAAGGCACTTGCAGCATAAACTGGCAGCCTGAGTTTACTCCGTGGTGTGCACTGAAAGTCGGGAAGAGCTGTCTCAAGGGTTGGCCTTACTGCCATGTGGTGGGACATGTGTGCGAGTGTGTGTATGCATACATACTTACACAGAAGTAAATGTTCTTTTTTTTTTTCTTTATAGTCTGAGGCATGATGGCTCAAACTGTAATCTCAGCACCCAGGATTGAAGCAGGGGTATTGCTGTGAGTTCAGCTAGCCTGAGCTACATACTGGGTTCTAGTTTAGGCTACAGAGTAAGACCTTGTGTCAAGAAAGGAGGAATATTTTCAGATAAAGGCAGGTGGAAGGCATTTACTGTGAAGCACTCTCATCTGGACCTTAGGCGTGTCTCCGCAGACCTGGAAGCTCACTTCCCTCTGTGCCGTGTACCCTGTCTGCGGGACGTGCTGCCACTCTGTAGATCCATCTGCCCACCCGCATCTCCCACCCTGCAGTGGTTCAGGGCCCCAGTCCCCCTCTTTACTCCCAACATTGCCCCTCTTACCTTCCAGGAATCACCCTAAATTTGCCACTGGGGGCTCAGTGAAAACAGAGCTAACCATGCAGCCCAGGATGGCCCCTTGATGCTGGGAGCCGAGCTTGAACGAGTGTAAGCTGCTCCCTTCTGCTTTGGTACCTGTGCCGTACTTCCCTCCGCTGTGCCCATCGTGGCGTGGAGCTCTGCACACTGCGGCTCTATGCCTCCGTGTTTTACTTAGGTTGTGCATGGTGACTTGAATCCCCTTCCTGCTGCCTTGGTTTAGCTCATTCTACTCGGCGTCTAAGGTTCAGCCCAGAGGCCCTGATAGAACCTTTTCTAAGCTTCTCAGTTTGCCCGCTTTGTGACCGTGCAGATTCCTGCCTTAGCCCAAATTGTAGCTAGATGGAAGGCTGTTTCCCCTCTTTACCTCCCCCTTATTTCTCTGGTTTGTTAGTGCCTCAGGCAGCCCAGTTGCTTGGCATTTGTTTGGTTATGCATGCCTGTTGAACTTTGTAGGCCGTAACCATCAGATGAACCAGGAACATGGTTTTCTGTCTTTTGATCACTGTAAAAAGTGGTGCATACTTAGATGAGGAGGAAAGGATTGGACCCCTGCCTGGAGGGAGATCTTCATTTTCTTCTTTTTCCATGACAGGTCAGACCTGGTGGCACATTGCTTTAGGACTTCACCAAGGAAAGACTTGTAACTATTTGTAGTAAAATAGCAAGCACACCTGGCTCCGTCCACACTCTAACACTGGAGCGTGTAGGTTGCGTGCAGTTTCAGGTGATGATGTGAGTGCTGTGTGCTAGTGTGGCCTGGGGCAGGTTCCTCTGCTGCGGTAAATACTCAGTGTGCCATGTTCAGTCCATCTGGTTCCTTCGTTGTAGAATTCTTCATCTATCCCTCGAGAAGTTTCTAGAGTTCAGTGACAACAGCTTTGGAGTATTTCCCTGATAACTGAGGAAGCCTCCCTTCCTGGGACATCAGAGCACTTTAGGGAACACTTTACATCTGCTTAGGAACGTGTGCTGATAACAAAATTGAATATATTCCTAGACTTTAAAAAGTTATGGATGGCTTTAGAGAATTTTAAGTGTGATTAAATAATCTCCCCCACCTCTGTTTTGAGACAAGGTCTTACTATATGCCTTAGCCTCAAACTCCTGAGCTCAAATAACCTTACCTCTTTCTTCCAGTGCTTAATGATATTAAAAATACTTTCTAGCAATACACAGTAAATATTTGTTAGTGAAATGATATGCATTTTGGACTATACTTCAAGATAACCTGGGGTTGGAGTGAGTTTGGGAGCAGAAGTGAGACATTGATTGTATCGGCAATTGTCAAGTCGAAAGATGGATACGTTCTATTCATTACACTAGCTTCTATAATTTTGTGTTTCTTTGGGGCCTGTCCTTGTTTGTTCTTGTCACATGATTAATAAACACTTCGGTACTTTGATATCACAAAAGTAAGACTATTGCATTCAAGTGAAAGGAGTAAGGACAGCTGGAGAGATGCTCAGTGATCAACATTGCTGTCCGCTCTTCCAGAGGACCTAAGTTGGATTCCCAGCAGCCACATCAGCCTCACAACCACCTGTAAGTCCGTCCAGCTCCAGGGGATCCGATGCTCTCTTCTGGTCTCTGGGGCACCCATACATGTGGCATACATTCACACACCCCACACATGGCAGGGGGTGAGGAGGGGCGACATACATGAATAAAGATAAAGACAAATATTTCTTAGAAAAATAGGATCGGCGAGATGTCTCAGTGGGTAAGAATGTTCGCTGCCTAAGTATGAGGACCTGAGTTCATATCCCCAGCACTCACATAAGGGCCAGGAGTGGCCTTGTGTGTAGTAACCCCACTGCTGGGGGCGAGGTAGGCACATGTAGATCCCTGGAGCTTATTGGCTGTTACTTGGAAGGACCCTGTTTCATGGGAGAGTGATATCTCAGGACACACAATGTCCTCCATTGATCTCTGAACACAGAAATGCACACTCATGCATACATACATGCTCCAAACACAAATAAATAAAATGAAAATATTTTAAAAGATATGATTTAGGGGCTGGCTGGGGATGGAGGGTATCACTCAGTAGGTAAAATGCTTACCCTACCTTCAGTGGACCTAAGTTTAATCTCTAGAACTCTCATGTAAAAACAAACAACAAAACAACCACAGAAACCCAAACAAAAGCCAGGCTCAGTGGCACAGTGCTATAGAGGCAGAAACATTCAGATGTCTGGAACTCACCAGCAGCCCAGCCTCCTCAGCAAGTTCCAAGCCAGTTAGCGCCCTTCTCAAAATGAAAAGGGTGAATGGTTCCTGAGGAGTAGCGTGGAGGTTGTCCTCTGACCCCACACGTACATGTAACTGCATCCACATGAACACACACACACACACACGGAGGAATATAATTCAGTATTGAATTCAGATTTGCCAGAGAAATGTAATTGATAATATTCCTTCCTGAGGCCGAGGAGGTCGCTCAGTTGGTGAATGTTCTTGCTTCCCTAGCCTCTATGAGCCTCAGCACTGTATAAACCAGGTATGGTGGCTCACACCTATAATCCCAGTACTCAGTGGTGGAGACAGGAAGATTAGAAGTTCAAAGCCATCATTTGTGTAGAGTCAAGGCAAATCTGGGATATAGGAAACCCTATCCCCCAAAACAGCAGTAATATTATTATTTCCTTAAGTTTGTTTGGGATAACAAGGAGTGGTGGAAAGAACACTAGATTTGGAAACACCAACAACAAACAATTTATATCCTTAGCTTATCTACCATGTGATCAGTAAGCTGTCAAATAGCCTGTCTGAGCATCAATTTCCCTTCTGTTATTTTGGGAGATTTAAATTTGAGCCTTGTTATTATATGAGATTTAAATCTTGGGGCTGGAGAGATGCTCAGTGGTTAAGAGCACTTGTTGCTTTGGCAGAGGACCCGGGTTCCATTCCCAGCACCCATGTGTGGTTCACAACTATTCATAACTCCAATTCTAAGGGATCTGATGCCTTCCTCTGACCTCCTCGGGCACACGTGTGGTGCTCAACATACATGCAGGCAAAACACACATAAAGTGAATAAATCTAAAAAAATGTCAATTAAAATTTGAGTCCTAGAGATGCTGCACCACTTTTCCTTCCCCAGGGTAGAGTAGAGCAACCAGATCTACTGATAAGTAAGATGACAGTAGCCCACGGAGCGAGGGCTGGTGGTGGAAGGGCGTCTGCCCGCGTGCAGTACACCGGGCAGAACTAGGTTTGTGGAGGGAGGTGCTGGACAGCTCTTGGCCAGCTCCCATCACCTATCCTGAAAAACCGTGGAGTCCTTTTGAGGAGTCAGATTTGGACATAGTTGGTATTATTAGATTTATTTATTTATTTATTTGTTTTTTCGAGACAGAGTTTCTCTGTGTAGCTTTGCGCCTTTCCTGGATCTCGCTCTGTAGACCAGGCTGGCCTCGAACTCACAGAGATCTGCCTGCCTCTGCCTCCCGAGTGCTGGGATTAAAGACATGTGCCACCACCGCCAGGCTTATTTGATATTTTTAAGTGCAGCATCAAGATTTTAATCCTGTTTGCTTTGACTGATATAATATGAATGTAAGAAATTAAAATTAAGAAAGTAACAAAGGTGCTAAATGTCAAAATCTACTGCAGAAGTGATTTAAAAAAAGTTGGAGTCGAAATAACAGACTTGTGCAGACCAGGAATTATACCTGAAGTATTTGTGTTGGGTACTTTCTGATTACTGTCACAGAATGCCTGACCAAGCCTTGAGGAAGTCTTTTTGGCTCACAGTTTGAGGGTGCAAAGGCACCCTCAGGGAGGGAAGGCCGGAGTGGAGGCAGTGGTCACCTTCTGTCCACCTCAGGAAGTAGAGAGCTGTGACTCTGGTATTCGGATCATTTTCATTTTTAGTCAGTCCAGGGTCCCAGCCTGTGAAAGGTGCTGTTCCCGTTTAGGGGGCGTTCACCTCGGTTACTAGAGAAATCCTCTACACACACTCAGAAGCTTTCTCCAACCTGCCATGTTGACAATGATAGAAGCCATCACAGGTGGTAACTCTGCTTCCATTTATTCAGGAGTCTCTGGTCATGCAGCTGGACAGGCCGTCAGGGGAGCCTGGAGAAGCCTTAGGAGAGGCTTTGCCCAACCTGTTTCCTGCATTGGAGCATGTCTTTGTTTTCAACCCAGCTAGTCAACACATGAAGTAATTTTGCTCTCTCACAGTGACAGAGCGGATAGGAAATTACTTTCTCTGTCATTTAATGATCTTCTAAAATCGTGTAAACTTAACTTACTCTATTTTGTGATTACAAATATTTGAGTTTAGGGATTTTGTCATAATATTAACTTGTCTCCTCATGATATATAATAGAGTCATAGAATGTCTCTGCATTAACAGTCCCCTAGATAGTTTTGAGTTTTATCTCAGACGTTAGTTACCATAATAACATTCTCACTTATGATCTCAGGACAGTGAGGTAGGTCAGCAGAGTTCTGGTTGACTATTATGGTCTCTGGTGATAATTACATAAAATATCTTCTAAAAGTGTGTGACTTGGGCTAAGGGGATGTTTCAGTGGGTAAAGTGGGTTACAGGCATGAGAGCCTGAGTTCAGATCTCCATTACCCGTGGAGTGTAGCTGCTGAGTGTGGGAACACATTTGCAACCTCAGCACTGGGAAAGCAGAGACCAGTGAGTCCGGGGCTCACCAGCCAGACAGTATAGCCAAATTGGTGAGCTCTGGGTTTGGGCAGACCGTCTCAACAGTACAGTGGAGAGCGATGAAGAAGACACTTGACTTCAGTCTCTGACCTTCCCAGCTGTGACACACAGGCAAGCAAACACTCACATCCATGCACACACAAATGTGTAACTCTTATGATACCATTTTGTCTACAGCAGATATACCAGCAGACAGAACACACCCATATACATAAAATAAATAAAATAAATTTTGTTATGTGTCATGTCATTTGGGTTGTTGATATCATGTTGTCTTAAAAAAAAAAAAAAACGAACAACTCCAGAAGGTCATGTATTTGTACTGGTGATACTTACTTTGTATGTATGTTTGCTTTATATGGATGTAGGCCAACACATAGGTCTTGTTTGTAAATGCCTTCCATATGAATACTTCTGCTTGTTTCTGATGTCCTGTGTGACCCAGCCATCCTGAATTGAGAGCACTGCTGTCTGACCATTTGCCTTCTCTCTCTCCCTCTGGGAAATTGTGTGCCATGCGTGGTGGTATATAATTTCTTATTCTCTTTACAGTTGTATTTATTTTTGAGTAGGGGTGTTCTGTCTGTGGATTTGTCTATGTACCACAAGCCTAGTGCCCAAGGAGGCCAGAAGAAGGTGTTGGATTCTCTGGGACTGGAGTTATGGATGACAATGAGCCACCATGTAGACACTGGAAATCAAACCCAGGTCCTCTAGAAGAGCATCCAGTGCTCTTAACCACCGAGCATCTCTCCAGCCATACTTGTCATAGCAGTATTTTGCTGCTCTAAATCTCCTTGCATAGACATCTTGTGAATTGTGGAAATCTACTCTGAGTTCTGTTCCTAGAAGGGAAAATGCTTGATATATATTTTTACATAAGTAGAATGTTTAGGCTAAAATTTTAATAGGAAGATTTTTATATACATGTGTATACACACACACACACACACACACACACACACACACACACACACACTTTTTCTCTTTCTAAATGTTTCCCCTTGATAACTCTTAGGCATTCATTGGTTGGGGTATTTACACAAAGACAACCAGTGCAGATACCTCATCCTGCAGTTTTCATGTAAAGGGAAGTTTTCACTCGTGAAAGACAAGAAAAGTTGTATTAATTTCAAACCTGCATATAAAGAAAGGTAAATAGGTGCTATGGTGGTGCATGCCTGTGATCCCAGAACTCTAGAGACGGAGACAGGAGAATCTCCAGTTCAAGGACAGCCTAGGCTACAGAGTAAGCTGACACAAGAATAGGAAAAAAATCTACAAATAACAGCTGACTAAATACCTGCACAAGACAGGGGCCGTCACCATTCCATCATGGATGGGGGAGGGGCTCGTGAGACCCCCCCCCCTTTCCTGAAGAGCTGTGGACAGTTAACAGTTGCTAGGAGACAGGGAGTCATAGTCCCAGTGTTGGAGCCACTGGTAAATTGCCCGGCTAAGTGAATGACCCCCCCTGCTCACGCTCATTCAAGCAACCCTAACTAGATTGAGTAGGGCACCAACACCCTTACACACACACACCCATCGTAAGTGTTACACTTACACCCCAGAAGCCAAGAGGACTCCTTGTTGGGAAGAAGAATGGTTTGGCATTCAAGGGAGGGGTGAGAGGGTCGGGGCGGGAAGTGCGTTGTGTATCTGTGTGAATTTATGAAAGAAGCAGTAAATTGTAAGAGAGTTCAGCTGGTTACGTTTCTGAGTAGACTGACTTAGTCTCCCTGTGTACTTAGTGCTTCCTGTGTCTGATTGATTCCCTAATGTTGAGAGACATGTTAGAGCCTCAGTCCTGGCTCAGGTTGTTTTCTAAGTTCATACACGGAAGTTACTGGTGCAGAACAAGCAGTGGACACTGGCTGAGTCTTTGGATTGTTCAAGAGAAGGATGCCTGAGTCTAAAATTGGAAATCTCGTTACGGATTGCCGGGCCAATCTGCCTGTTCTATTCAAGAGCCTGCTTTGAAGCTGTGTTTGGCTCTTAGCTGCTCTCAATCCATACTTCTAGTTCCATCTGGTTTCCAGTCTACTTTTACAAACCCATTTTAGTAGATGGCTCTAAGCACAGCCTGGCATGTCATTCTCAGGAAGACCATACATCTCCCCTGACAGTTTCTCAACTACTCTAAAGGTACCATCTAGGCTAGATTGGCTGGCCAGCAAGCCTGTGGACCCTTGCCTCTCCAATGCTGGGTGACAAGCATGTGCCGCGCCTGGCATTTTTACATGGGTCTGGGGAATGAAATCAGGTCCTTATGCTTGCAAGGCAGGTGCCGTACCAGCTCAGCCCTCCATCCCCCTGCTGTATGAGCTAAGCCCTCTATCTCAGAGATGTGCAAGCTAAGCCCTCCATCCACCAGCTGTGTGAGCTAAGCTCTCCATCTCCATCTAAATTAATTGCTTTCCAGGAAAGCTGCTTGATCTTTAGTTCTCTGGTAATCAAGGTATTTTGTTCCTTTATTCAATTACACTAATTGCTTATGTGCTGGTAAGAAGTGAAAAGGAGTGAGTGAGTGAGTGAGTGTGTGTGTGTGTGTGTGTGTGTGTGTGTGTGTCTCTCTCTGTATATCTGTGTGTGTGTGTGTGTGTGTGTGTGTGTGTGTGTGTGTGATGTATGAGACTGAGAAAGGTAGATGGAAACCCTACTTTAGATAGCCTCACTAGTAAAGTGGGTTTCTCTGGGTGGGCCACTTATATCGAACTCCATAAAAGATATGTAACTACCCATCTCAGAGACCTGAGGTTCAGAGAAATTTGAGTAGACACATTAGCTGTTGTTTCAAGTAAGCATTTACTTTTTATCAGTAATTTGTATGTAATTCAACCAAGCGTCGGCCTGCTCAAGAGTAGCCAAAAGTACACATTTATATTATTGGGAGTTAAAATCACCGCTATGGTTGTAATGTTCTAAGTGTCTGTCCTATGTAATGTTGCAGAATGGAAGCTTCTTGCCTGGAGCTGGCCTTGGAAGGAGAGCGCCTGTGTAAATCGGGGGACTGCCGCGCTGGCGTGTCGTTTTTCGAAGCTGCTGTTCAAGTTGGAACTGAGGACCTCAAAACACTCAGTGCTATTTACAGCCAGCTGGGCAACGCCTACTTCTACCTACATGACTATGCCAAGGCGTTAGAGTACCACCACCACGATCTAACTCTTGCAAGGTGATTCAGCTCTTTATATCCCCCTCTCTAAATTAACGTACTTAAAAACAAACAAACAAACTTCCATTTACTTAAAAAGAAAATCAGTGTATTTAATGACTTCTAATTTAATGGCATTACCTTTGAAAACTAATTTGTAGGCAAAACAGTTTAGTTGAACAGTAATTGAACAACCCTAGAGCTTAATTAAGTGGATGAGAAGTAACTGTAGAAGTTGTTTCATTGTTTAAAATGGGTTTCAAGATTAATGAATTTTATCTTAACTGTGCCACTCTCTTCTAGGAAAACTGTTCTTTGACTTCTCTCTCTCTCTCTCTCTCTCTCTCTCTCTCTCTCTCTCTCTCTCTCTCTCTAAGACAGGGTTTGTTTGTGTAACAGCCCTGGCTGTCCTGGAACTCACTCTGTAGCCCAGGCTGGCCTCGAACTCCCAGAGATCCACCTGTCTCTGCTGCCCGAGTGTTGGGATTAAAGGTGTGCGCCATCACTGCCCCCTGACTGTATCTTAATATTTAAAGATAGTTCTAACATCATCCACTTTTCACATTTATGTCCTAGGACTATTGGAGATCAGCTCGGGGAGGCCAAAGCCAGTGGCAATCTTGGAAACACCTTAAAAGTCCTTGGGAATTTTGATGAAGCGGTAGTGTGTTGCCAGCGACACCTGGATATCTCCAGAGAGCTTAATGACAAGGTAATAAAGATGGGAAGCCAGATGATGGTTATTTCATTGAAATAGTTTTGTGTTCCAATACTACTCTATGGTTTATCTATAAATTAAAAGAGAAAACAAAGATTTTTTTTTTTAATAGAAAAAGCAAATAGCAAAAGATCCTTCTTCGTGAGTAATATCATGTATTTGACTCTCTGTGGATGGGCCTGGGGATACTTCTTTTCCTTGACAATAGTACTGAGGATGTTATAAACATATGGCGACTGGAAAGTTAGCTCAGTGGGTAAGGGCACTTGCTGTGCAAGCCTGGTGACCTGACTTCAATCCCGGGAACCTGCAGGATGGGAGGAGTGGGCTCTGATCCCCACATGCGCCCTGGGGTACACATACCACCACACACGTCACACACACACACACACACACACACACACACACACACACACACACACACACAGTAATAACATTAAATAAGTCATGAGGTAAGCAGAGTAGCCCCTGGCCTCTGATTTTGGAATGTATGTAAGCTTTGTTGACGTCTCCATCTAGGTGGGAGAAGCAAGAGCTCTCTACAATCTTGGAAATGTGTATCATGCCAAAGGGAAAAGTTTTGGTTGCCCTGGTCCCCAGGATGTAGGAGAGTTTCCAGAAGAAGTGAGAGATGCCTTGCAGGCAGCCGTGGATCTCTATGAGTGAGTACAGACGGTGTGGTCGGGGTCTGAGGGCCTCCAGGGAGTTCGGAACTCAGTAGTAGGTTTCCAAGGTTGTCAAAGATGGAGAAATAGCCAGGCAGTGGTGGCATACCCCTTTAGTCCCAGCACTTCGCAGAGGCAGGTAGATCTCTGTGAGTTCAAGGCCAGCCTGGTCTACAGAGGGAGTTCCAGGGCAGCCAGGGCTGCACAGAAAAACCCTCTTGGAAAACGACACCAACACAAACAAAAAAGATGTAGGAATTGTGAACCAATCAACTGACTGGGTAGCACACACCGGCCCTGCCAGTTTGAAAGTCCACATTCTGAGTTCCAGGATGGCATAGTGAGATCCTGTCTTTAACAAAACCAAAAACCTAAAACAAAAGCTGAAAAATGATAGGCTACCGTGAAAACTAACCACTGGAAACATTTAAACGGTACTGTAGCGCCAGAAACCTGCTTAAACTGCAGACCAGTGCCCCTTAGTGGTGAAAGCAAGAAATAGCAATGCTTAATTTGGGGTAAGTGTTTGGCCAGTACAATTTCATACAATTGCCTGGCTATAGGGCTCCAAGATCATCTCTTGCTGACTCTGAATAAAGACCAGATGTTCCAGTGAATAAAGAATTCCAGCTATTTCATTACTGCCCTGCCTCAGAATGTACCTTTAAGATATTGTCACTATAACTATAAGCTGACTTTTTCTGATATATAGAATTAACTCGGGCTGGGAGTATAGCTCTGTGGCCAGTACTAGTCTAGCATGCACTAGGCCCTGGGTTTCTATCCCCAGCTATGCAAAAGAGAAATTCTGTCAATCAACTAAGAACTTTCCCCTAAACCTAACAGTTTCACCCCTCTTTGTCATCATTAGGGAAAACCTGTCGTTAGTAACTGCTCTAGGTGACCGAGCAGCCCAAGGACGAGCCTTTGGGAATCTTGGCAACACACACTACCTCCTTGGCAACTTCAGGGATGCAGTTATAGCTCATGAGCAGGTAAACAGAAGGCCTCGGAGCCAGATGGTTTCCTCCGTCAGGGTGGAGGGCCGGGATTGGACGGTCTTTGGTTCTCTGTGTCTGATGAAGGTTTTCTGTTCCAGCGGCTCCTTATCGCAAAAGAGTTTGGAGATAAAGCGGCTGAAAGGAGAGCGTACAGCAACCTGGGAAATGCATACATATTCCTGGGTGAATTCGAAACCGCTTCCGAATACTACCGGTTAGTCAGACACTTTCCTGGGTAAATGTAAAACGAGTAATTATGCATCCTGTAAGAGCACCCTGGGCTCTGAGACCTGGCTGGTCTCCCTAGGGTGAGACCTGGCTGTGGATGTGTTAACTTACTGGTGGGTACACAGTGCTCAGGAAACATCGTCCTCAAGTGTTATTTTTTTATAACTGGGAGTCTCACCTGGTGGCCTTGATTTGCAATCCTCCTGTCTCCACCTCCTGAGTGCTGTCATCACAGGCCTGCATCATCAGATGTAGCCTTTACCTAATACAATAGCAGCAGTGGGACTTCTTTTTTGTTTTTTATTACTTCTTATCTTTAAAATGTTTTGTTTAAAGTCCCAAATTCTAAAGTCCTTTATAAACCTGTTCAGCATGCAGGGTGTGTGTGGGTCTCAGCCAATTATGAGTTGTAAGAGCGGCCGAAGAAAGTTTGGTAACAAAACTCGGTCTTGTCTGAAGAGTACTAAAGTTAAAAAAATAATAGTTCTTAGACTCCGCCAGTGGTCACGGAATTTCCCTCTTACCCACCCGTCAGCAGAAGACCTCCCCACTTCTGTCCAGCGTCGACTCCGCCGACGCCGAGGCTCTGTTCCTCTGCCTGCAGCACTGACCGTTGGGCTTCTGTGTGAGGAGCCCTGGGGCCCATCAATATCCTGGAAAGAGAGGGTAGCGGGTCTGACCTGCTGCGGGCTGTCTGCTCTGTCCCTTTAGACCGATGAGGGTTTTCTCCACTCAGCGCCCTTCCAACACTCACTCAGACTGAACCAAGAGCACAGGGCTTGATTGGCGCTGGCACTTCAGAGGTTCCTGTATTCAGAATTCAGATAGTTTGACATCAAAACAGCAACAGAAACGGTGCCGGCCCTTGGTGTATACCTTTCCGGGGTCACTGATCCAGCCCGTCCTTAGGAGTACCTTCCCCGTAATAAACTTCCTCCGTATCTGTTACTTCACAAAGAAAAATTGGGGTGTGTGGCACACGCCCTTAATCCCAGCACTCAGGAGGTGTAGGCAGGCAGATCTCTCTGAATTTGATGCCAACCTGGTCTACAAAGTAAGTTTCAGGCCAGTCTGAGATACACGGTGAGACGTGTCTAAAAAACAGAGAAAAGAAATACCGAGTTGCTTTGGTCCATCTAAAACATTAAATGGTGCTGTCTTTCTTTAAACTTCTATCCACGGTTAATATTTATTGGTTGATTATTGATTAGCTCATTGTTTCTCAACCTTCCTGATGCTGTGACCCTTTAATACAGTTCCTCATTGTTGTGGTGACCCCTAATCATAAATTTTTTTCATTGCTACTTCATAACTATAATTGTGCTGCCATTATGAGTCATGATGTAAATGTCTGATATGCAGGATATCTGCAATCCCTGTGAAATGGTCATTCAGCCACCAAAGGGGTCATGACCCACAAGCTGAAAACCACTGAATTAATTAGATATGAAATTTCCTTCCAATATGTCATGTGATGAGTATAATATAGACTTTTATTTTAACTGTCAAGTTTCGTATAATTTAAAACCGAGAATACAGAAAAGTATTTATTATTAAATGTTGTTCCTGTGATAAATATTGAAAAGTTGTGTGACTAATTGGTTGGCGGCTTTTTGACAAAGAAGTATGGGTTCACTGTAATGGCTTGCTCCCCTGCAGCAAGCAGGCTAGAACTCAGAAATTTAACCTATGTTCCAAAAACACAGGTTAGTGGTACTTTTGGAACTCACCTTCAGAACTGTCTTCAGGCCCATGTTAAAGTATGTGACCCATACTTTGCAGGACACAAAGTGGTGCCCTGGCAAATAGAACTAAATAATTGAATTTGGTTCTGGAAAGATTTCTGATCATTTATAAATCAGCTATACAAAGAATAATGGTGGACCAGAAACAGCTGTACTATGGGGTCTGAAGGCAGTTCCTGAAGTCTGAAACATGCCCATGAGGACCTGTCCATTAGAGTAAGCATGAAAATTCTCAGGGTAGCAGCTCTAGAGTTAGCATCATTGTGTACAGAACTTCTAATTTGTGGTCTTGAAAAGACCTGTCTTATTACCATAGTTTAATTTTTAAGTAGTTGTGGGTGGTGTGAAGTAATTGTGTATTGGCAGAAATTATGGAAAAGGGTCGTTTAGATTATTCAATCCTAAGGCATCTGTCGGTTTAAGCACTGATACAGTTTATATACATACTGATTCATCTCCACCTTCCCAGAAGCCTTGTGAGGGATTTCTCCCATCCTTTATATATATGAGAAAACTGATGGAGGACTTGAGTAGCTTGCCCTAGAACACACAGCTAGCAACGGTAGGGTCTGAATCAGACAGTACTGTTCCAGGCCCATGTTCTAACCTCTAACACTAACTTCTTGCTGACCGTCCTGCAAGTGTTAGGTAGAATTTGGGGAAGGGTAAATGAAGTGCTTGGTATTTTTATGAATCAGTGGCGGAAAGCCGACATTTAAGGACTTCCCCTAGACACTGTAAATGTTGACAGAATGGAAGGTAACAGCAGGATTAAAGACAGAGGTTGGAGTTAGGGCGATGGCTTCCTGGCAAAGTACTTGCTACACAAATACGAGGACTTGAGTTGGGGCCCCAGCACCCACCTGAAAAGGGAGGCACAGTGGTGTTTCCTGTAATCCTAAGTGCTGGGAGTGGAGATGCAGAGACAGAAAGATCCCCGTGGCTTGCCTTGCAGCCAGCTGGCCAAGTCAGTGAGAGACCCTGACTCAAAAAATAGAGAATAATGAGGAAGACAGCAGACTGATATCAACTCTGGGCCTCCACGTGATGTGCATGTATGCACATATACGCACAAGACAGCTGTTCCATGAACATGTGGGTTATTGCCAGCCAAAAGGGGAGAGATCTTCTAAACATCTGGAGTATTTCTGTTCTCTAGGGGCATTGGATCTCATGCTTCGGCACTCCTGTATTTTGGGGAGCTATTAGGACTCAAAGTCTGAATCCGTTTTTTACACTTTAAAGCATCTTTTCACTTTTTCTAAAATAATGGGAAAATATATTGAACTCTCAAACAGACTTATTTAAAAGGCAGCAGAAAACAGAGATGAAAAACATCGGTGTTAAGATTCTTAGAACCAAAATTGAAAATGGGCATTATGT